>NW_028123722.1:0-582148 GCF_965194805.1 Balaenoptera borealis | reverse complement strand
CTCGCTTTTTAGGGAGCTGGCCGCAAAAGCGCAGGATGCCTTCAGGCCCTGTTCTGGTTCCGGGGGCAGGCTGAGCCTGTGGTTAATTCTTCTTCCTGATGGGAAAATAGAGTGACCTGTGCCTGTCCCAACACCAAGAGCTAGTCTCTCATTGGTTCCACGTCTTCCAGTTCATCCTCAGGACAAATTGCAACCTGTACGGAACAGGAGCTTAAAGGTGCTGATGCTCCAAGTAGGGAGATTGCTAGTAAAGCGGCTGGAATAGCGAACCCGGGCACAAGGAGATGAGAAATGAGGTGCGTTTTAGAAACCTTTCCACATCACACGGTGTACCATCTTCTGGGTTTCTCATGCATGTTTTCGATGTAGGAAGATGCCCTTGAACCTGGAGATTTGTGACCCATGCGATGGGTACCATGCAGTATTACTGTAAAGGGTCTGCGTTTGCTCACCCAACCTCACCAAACCTCTCAGCCGCAACAGTGTCCACCCTTATGTCTCATCCAGCTGTGGGTCTAGATATGGTCAATCCAGGTTGCATCACAGCCCCTGAACGAATTGTGTAAGAATTTCGCTCTCTTTCACTGTCTTTGTTTCATGGGTTATTCAAAGTAATTTATTTTTATAATGGGGTTTAGCTGCTTTTCACTTCTGTGTTTATGCCGCTTTACACCCACTTGACACACTAACAGAGAGATATCTATACATAGGTTTTAAGATTATTACTAGTCAGATATATTCTTGTGCGGTGAATAGGGCGTGTTGAGTCCAGTTCTCTGAGCAAGGAGTAGGTCTTGTCTATTACATATTGGTTTTATGGAACGGTATCTGAGCTAATTTGAAACCCCTGTTTTATGTATCACCCCACCTCACCTTTCCCGTTAAGCAGCCATAGTGTGTTTTCTGCATCTGTGACTCTGTTCTGTTTTGTAATTCAGTTCAAGTGTAACGGTTTTTACATTCCCTCTATCAGTGATACCTTATGAGAAGTGTCCTTTTCTGTGTGACTTATTTCACTTAGAGTCGTCGTACCTAAATCCACTCATCATGCTGCTACTAGCCTTATGACATTGATTTCACGGCTGAGTGATATTCCATTGTACATAAGGACCACAACTTCTTTATCCATTTTTCTCTTTCCTGGGATATTGAAGGTGGAATGAAGTGGAGGTCCTTGTCAACAGAGCAGCCCTAAACTTTGGGGTGCTTGTGTCTTGCTGATTTTTCATTTTCCCAATTTATACCCCCATGAGTGGAAGTGCCCTATGCTCTCTAAGCTTTGCTTTTTAGACGTTTCAGGACTCACCGTACACTTCTCCAGAGTGGCTGTTGACAATTTACATCCCGCCCATCAGTGTAGCAAGGCTCCCATTTCTCCATGGCCTGTCCTGCATTTTTGGTTTTGAGACTTTTTTCAGCATGGCCCTTTTGACCGATGGGAAGCGAGACATCTTTGTAGCGCTGATTTGCCTTTCCAGGTTGCTTGGTTGGCCAAAAAGGGCGTATGCGTTTTTTCCTGAATATATTCAGGAAAAAACGCATACGCCCTTTTTGGCCAAGGGCATCATTGTCAACGTTTTGCCGCTTTTCATGTGCTTTAAAGGCGATTCGAATCTACCTCCTGAAATCTGTTTCCTGCAATTCTGCCTTGATTTCAAATCCTCTTCTTTGCCTTCCCTCAATATATTTGTGGACGAGAGTTATCATTTATAACTCTGCAGGTTTGTGAATTGCAGTGCCCTGAACCTCCATTTTACAACTCGCGTTTTTGGGAGATGGCCGCAAAAGCGCAGGATGGCTTCAGGCCCTGTTTTTGTTCCGGGGGGCAGGCGGAGCCTGTGGTTAATTCTTCTTCCTGATGGGAAAATAGAGTGACCTGTGCCTGTCCCAACACCAAGAGATAGTCTCTCATTGGTTTCACGTCTTCCCGTTCATCCTCAGGACAAATTGCAACCTGTACGGAACAGGAGGTTAAAGGTGATGATGCTCCAAGGAGGGAGATTGCTAGTAAAGTGGCTGGAATGGCGAACCCGAGCACAAGGAGATGAGAAATGAGGTGCGTTTTAGAAACCTTTCCCCATCACACGGTGTACCATCTTCTGGGTTTCTCATGCATGTTTTCGATGTAGGAAGATGCCCTTGAACCTGGAGATTTGGGACCCATGCGATGGGTACCACGCAGTATTACTTTAAAGGGGCTGCGTTTGCTCACCCAACCTCACCAAACCTCTCAGCCGCAACAGTGTCCACCCTTATGTCTCATCCAGCTGTGGGTCTAGATATGGTCAATCCAGGTTGCATCACAGCCCCTGAACGCATTGTGTAAGAACTTCGCTCTCTTTCACTGTCTTTGTTTCATGGCTTTTTCAAAGTAATTTATTTTTATAATGGGGTTTAGCTGCTTTTCACTGCTGTGTTTATGCCGCTTTACACCCACTTGACACACTAACAGAGAGATATCAATACATAGGTTTTAAGATTATTACTAGTCAGATATATTCTTGTGCGGTGAATAGGGCGTGTTGAGTCCAGTTCTCTGAGCAAGGAGTAGGTCTTGTCTATTACATATTGGGTTTATGGAACGGTATCTGAGCTAATTTGAAACCCTTGTTTTATGTATCACCCCACCTCACCTTTCCCGTTAAGCAGCCATTGTGTGTTTTCTGCATGTGTGACTCTGTTCTGTTTTGTAATTCAGTTCAAGTGTAACGGTTTTTACATTCCCTCTATCAGTGATACCTTATGAGAAGTGTCCTTTTCTGTGTGACTTATTTCACTTAGAGTCGTCGTACCTAAATCCACTCATCATGCTGCTACTAGCCTTATGACATTGATTTCACGGCTGAGTGATATTCCATTGTACATAAGGACCACAACTTCTTTATCCATTTTTCTCTTTCCTGGGATATTGAAGGTGGAATGAAGTGGAGGTCCTTGTCAACAGAGCAGCCCTAAACTTTGGGGTGCTTGTGTCTTGCTGATTTTTCATTTTCCCAATTTATACCCCCATGAGTGGAAGTGCCCTATGCTCTCTAAGCTTTGCTTTTTAGACGTTTCAGGACTCACCGTACACTTCTCCAGAGTGGCTGTTGACAATTTACATCCCGCCCATCAGTGTAGCAAGGCTCCCATTTCTCCATGGCCTGTCCTGCATTTTTGGTTTTGAGACTTTTTTCAGCATGGCCCTTTTGACCGATGGGAAGCGAGACATCTTTGTAGCGCTGATTTGCCTTTCCAGGTTGCTTGGTTGGCCAAAAAGGGCGTATGCGTTTTTTCCTGAATATCTTCAGGAAAAAACGCATACGCCCTTTTTGGCCAAGGGCATCATTGTCAACGTTTTGCCGCTTTTCATGTGCTTTAAAGGCGATTCGAATCTACCTCCTGAAATCTGTTTCCTGCAATTCTGCCTTGATTTCAAATCCTCTTCTTTGCCTTCCCTCAATATATTTGTGGACGAGAGTTATCATTTATAACTCTGCAGGTTTGTGAATTGCAGTGCCCTGAACCTCCATTTTACAACTCGCTTTTTAGGGAGCTGGCCGCAAAAGCGCAGGATGCCTTCAGGCCCTGTTCTGGTTCCGGGGGCAGGCTGAGCCTGTGGTTAATTCTTCTTCCTGATGGGAAAATAGAGTGACCTGTGCCTGTCCCAACACCAAGAGCTAGTCTCTCATTGGTTCCACGTCTTCCAGTTCATCCTCAGGACAAATTGCAACCTGTACGGAACAGGAGCTTAAAGGTGCTGATGCTCCAAGTAGGGAGATTGCTAGTAAAGCGGCTGGAATAGCGAACCCGGGCACAAGGAGATGAGAAATGAGGTGCGTTTTAGAAACCTTTCCACATCACACGGTGTACCATCTTCTGGGTTTCTCATGCATGTTTTCGATGTAGGAAGATGCCCTTGAACCTGGAGATTTGGGACCCATGCGATGGGTACCATGCAGTATTACTGTAAAGGGTCTGCGTTTGCTCACCCAACCTCACCAAACCTCTCAGCCGCAACAGTGTCCACCCTTATGTCTCATCCAGCTGTGGGTCTAGATATGGTCAATCCAGGTTGCATCACAGCCCCTGAACGAATTGTGTAAGAATTTCGCTCTCTTTCACTGTCTTTGTTTCATGGGTTTTTCAAAGTAATTTATTTTTATAATGGGGTTTAGCTGCTTTTCACTGCTGTGTTTATGCCGCTTTACACCCACTTGACACACTAACAGAGAGATATCTATACATAGGTTTTAAGATTATTACTAGTCAGATATATTCTTGTGCGGTGAATAGGGCGTGTTGAGTCCAGTTCTCTGAGCAAGGAGTAGGTCTTGTCTATTACATATTGGTTTTATGGAACGGTATCTGAGCTAATTTGAAACCCTTGTTTTATGTATCACCCCACCTCACCTTTCCCGTGAAGCAGCCATAGTGTGTTTTCTGCATGTGTGACTCTGTTCTGTTTTGTAATTCCGTTCAAGTGTAACGGTTTTTACATTCCCTCTATCAGTGATACCTTATGAGAAGTGTCCTTTTCTGTGTGACTTATTTCACTTAGAGTCGTCGTACCTAAATCCACTCATCATGCTGCTACTAGCCTTATGACATTGATTTCACGGCTGAGTGATATTCCATTGTACATAAGGACCACAACTTCTTTATCCATTTTTCTCTTTCCTGGGATATTGAAGGTGGAATGAAGTGGAGGTCCTTGTCAACAGAGCAGCCCTAAACTTTGGGGTGCTTGTGTCTTGCTGATTTTTCATTTTCCCAATTTATACCCCCATGAGTGGAAGTGCCCTATGCTCTCTAAGCTTTGCTTTTTAGACGTTTCAGGACTCACCGTACGCTTCTCCAGAGTGGCTGTTGACAATTTACATCCCGCCCATCAGTGTAGCAAGGCTCCCATTTCTCCATGGCCTGTCCTGCATTTCTGGTTTTGACACTTTTTTCAGCATGGCCCTTTTGACCGATGGGAAGCGAGACATCTTCGTAGCGCTGATTTGCCTTTCCAGGTTGCTTGGTTGGCCAAAAAGGGCGTATGCGTTTTTTCCTGAATATATTCAGGAAAAAACGCATACGCCCTTTTTGGCCAAGGGCATCATTGTCAACGTTTTGCCGCTTTTCATGTGCTTTAAAGGCGATTCGAATCTTCCTCCTGAAATCTGTTTCCTGCAATTCTGCCTTGATTTCAAATCCTCTTCTTTGCCTTCCCTCAATATATTTGTGGACGAGAGTTATCATTTATAACTCTGCAGGTTTGTGAATTGCAGTGCCCTGAACCTCCATTTTACAACTCGCGTTTTTGGGAGATGGCCGCAAAAGCGCAGGATGGCTTCAGGCCCTGTTCTTGTTCCGGGGGGCAGGCTGAGCCTGTGGTTAATTCTTCTTCCTGATGGGAAAATAGAGTGACCTGTGCCTGTCCCAACACCAAGAGATAGTCTCTCATTGGTTTCACGTCTTCCCGTTCATCCTCAGGACAAATTGCAACCTGTACGGAACAGGAGGTTAAAGGTGATGATGCTCCAAGGAGGGAGATTGCTAGTAAAGTGGCTGGAATGGCGAAACCGAGCACAAGGAGATGAGAAATGAGGTGCGTTTTAGAAACCTTTCCCCATCACACGGTGTACCATCTTCTGGGTTTCTCATGCATGTTTCCGATGTAGGAAGATGCCCTTGAACCTGGAGATTTGGGACCCATGCGATGGGTACCACGCAGTATTACTTTAAAGGGGCTGCGTTTGCTCACCCAACCTCACCAAACCTCTCAGCCGCAACAGTGTCCACCCTTATGTCTCATTCAGCTGTGGGTCTAGATATGGTCAATCCAGGTTGCATCACAGCCCCTGAACGCATTGTGTAAGAACTTCGCTCTCTTTCACTGTCTTTGTTTCATGGCTTTTTCAAAGTAATTTATTTTTATAATGGGGTTTAGCTGCTTTTCACTGCTGTGTTTATGCCGCTTTACACCCACTTGACACACTAACAGAGAGATATCAATACATAGGTTTTAAGATTATTACTAGTCAGTTATATTCTTGTGCGGTGAATAGGGCCTGTTGAGTCCAGTTCTCTGAGCAAGGAGTAGGTCTTGTCTATTACATATTGGGTTTATGGAACGGTATCTGAGCTAATTTGAAACCCTTGTTTTATGTATCACCCCACCTCACCTTTCCCGTTAAGCAGCCATAGTGTGTTTTCTGCATGTGTGACTCTGTTCTGTTTTGTAATTCAGTTCAAGTGTAACGGTTTTTACATTCCCTCTATCAGTGATACATTATGAGAAGTGTCCTTTTCTGTGTGACTTATTTCACTTAGAGTCGTCGTACCTAAATCCACTCATCATGCTGCTACTAGCCTTATGACATTGATTTCACGGCTGAGTGATATTCCATTGTACATAAGGACCACAACTTCTTTATCCATTTTTCTCTTTCCTGGGATATTGAAGGTGGAATGAAGTGGAGGTCCTTGTCAACAGAGCAGCCCTAAACTTTGGGGTGCTTGTGTCTTGCTGATTTTTCATTTTCCCAATTTATACCCCCATGAGTGGAAGTGCCCTATGCTCTCTAAGCTTTGCTTTTTAGACGTTTCAGGACTCACCGTACACTTCTCCAGAGTGGCTGTTGACAATTTACATCCCGCCCATCAGTGTAGCAAGGCTCCCATTTCTCCATGGCCTGTCCTGCATTTTTGGTTTTGAGACTTTTTTCAGCATGGCCCTTTTGACCGATGGGAAGCGAGACATCTTTGTAGCGCTGATTTGCCTTTCCAGGTTGCTTGGTTGGCCAAAAAGGGCGTATGCGTTTTTTCCTGAATATCTTCAGGAAAAAACGCATACGCCCTTTTTGGCCAAGGGCATCATTGTCAACGTTTTGCCGCTTTTCATGTGCTTTAAAGGCGATTCGAATCTACCTCCTGAAATCTGTTTCCTGCAATTCTGCCTTGATTTCAAATCCTCTTCTTTGCCTTCCCTCAATATATTTGTGGACTAGAGTTATCATTTATAACTCTGCAGGTTTGTGAATTGCAGTGCCCTGAACCTCCATTTTACAACTCGCTTTTTAGGGAGCTGGCCGCAAAAGCGCAGGATGCCTTCAGGCCCTGTTCTGGTTCCGGGGGCAGGCTGAGCCTGTGGTTAATTCTTCTTCCTGATGGGAAAATAGAGTGACCTGTGCCTGTCCCAACACCAAGAGCTAGTCTCTCATTGGTTCCACGTCTTCCAGTTCATCCTCAGGACAAATTGCAACCTGTACGGAACAGGAGCTTAAAGGTGCTGATGCTCCAAGTAGGGAGATTGCTAGTAAAGCGGCTGGAATAGCGAACCCGGGCACAAGGAGATGAGAAATGAGGTGCGTTTTAGAAACCTTTCCACATCACACGGTGTACCATCTTCTGGGTTTCTCATGCATGTTTTCGATGTAGGAAGATGCCCTTGAACCTGGAGATTTGTGACCCATGCGATGGGTACCATGCAGTATTACTGTAAAGGGTCTGCGTTTGCTCACCCAACCTCACCAAACCTCTCAGCCGCAACAGTGTCCACCCTTATGTCTCATCCAGCTGTGGGTCTAGATATGGTCAATCCAGGTTGCATCACAGCCCCTGAACGAATTGTGTAAGAATTTCGCTCTCTTTCACTGTCTTTGTTTCATGGGTTATTCAAAGTAATTTATTTTTATAATGGGGTTTAGCTGCTTTTCACTTCTGTGTTTATGCCGCTTTACACCCACTTGACACACTAACAGAGAGATATCTATACATAGGTTTTAAGATTATTACTAGTCAGATATATTCTTGTGCGGTGAATAGGGCGTGTTGAGTCCAGTTCTCTGAGCAAGGAGTAGGTCTTGTCTATTACATATTGGTTTTATGGAACGGTATCTGAGCTAATTTGAAACCCCTGTTTTATGTATCACCCCACCTCACCTTTCCCGTTAAGCAGCCATAGTGTGTTTTCTGCATCTGTGACTCTGTTCTGTTTTGTAATTCAGTTCAAGTGTAACGGTTTTTACATTCCCTCTATCAGTGATACCTTATGAGAAGTGTCCTTTTCTGTGTGACTTATTTCACTTAGAGTCGTCGTACCTAAATCCACTCATCATGCTGCTACTAGCCTTATGACATTGATTTCACGGCTGAGTGATATTCCATTGTACATAAGGACCACAACTTCTTTATCCATTTTTCTCTTTCCTGGGATATTGAAGGTGGAATGAAGTGGAGGTCCTTGTCAACAGAGCAGCCCTAAACTTTGGGGTGCTTGTGTCTTGCTGATTTTTCATTTTCCCAATTTATACCCCCATGAGTGGAAGTGCCCTATGCTCTCTAAGCTTTGCTTTTTAGACGTTTCAGGACTCACCGTACACTTCTCCAGAGTGGCTGTTGACAATTTACATCCCGCCCATCAGTGTAGCAAGGCTCCCATTTCTCCATGGCCTGTCCTGCATTTTTGGTTTTGAGACTTTTTTCAGCATGGCCCTTTTGACCGATGGGAAGCGAGACATCTTTGTAGCGCTGATTTGCCTTTCCAGGTTGCTTGGTTGGCCAAAAAGGGCGTATGCGTTTTTTCCTGAATATATTCAGGAAAAAACGCATACGCCCTTTTTGGCCAAGGGCATCATTGTCAACGTTTTGCCGCTTTTCATGTGCTTTAAAGGCGATTCGAATCTACCTCCTGAAATCTGTTTCCTGCAATTCTGCCTTGATTTCAAATCCTCTTCTTTGCCTTCCCTCAATATATTTGTGGACGAGAGTTATCATTTATAACTCTGCAGGTTTGTGAATTGCAGTGCCCTGAACCTCCATTTTACAACTCGCGTTTTTGGGAGATGGCCGCAAAAGCGCAGGATGGCTTCAGGCCCTGTTTTTGTTCCGGGGGGCAGGCGGAGCCTGTGGTTAATTCTTCTTCCTGATGGGAAAATAGAGTGACCTGTGCCTGTCCCAACACCAAGAGATAGTCTCTCATTGGTTTCACGTCTTCCCGTTCATCCTCAGGACAAATTGCAACCTGTACGGAACAGGAGGTTAAAGGTGATGATGCTCCAAGGAGGGAGATTGCTAGTAAAGTGGCTGGAATGGCGAACCCGAGCACAAGGAGATGAGAAATGAGGTGCGTTTTAGAAACCTTTCCCCATCACACGGTGTACCATCTTCTGGGTTTCTCATGCATGTTTTCGATGTAGGAAGATGCCCTTGAACCTGGAGATTTGGGACCCATGCGATGGGTACCACGCAGTATTACTTTAAAGGGGCTGCGTTTGCTCACCCAACCTCACCAAACCTCTCAGCCGCAACAGTGTCCACCCTTATGTCTCATCCAGCTGTGGGTCTAGATATGGTCAATCCAGGTTGCATCACAGCCCCTGAACGCATTGTGTAAGAACTTCGCTCTCTTTCACTGTCTTTGTTTCATGGCTTTTTCAAAGTAATTTATTTTTATAATGGGGTTTAGCTGCTTTTCACTGCTGTGTTTATGCCGCTTTACACCCACTTGACACACTAACAGAGAGATATCAATACATAGGTTTTAAGATTATTACTAGTCAGATATATTCTTGTGCGGTGAATAGGGCGTGTTGAGTCCAGTTCTCTGAGCAAGGAGTAGGTCTTGTCTATTACATATTGGGTTTATGGAACGGTATCTGAGCTAATTTGAAACCCTTGTTTTATGTATCACCCCACCTCACCTTTCCCGTTAAGCAGCCATTGTGTGTTTTCTGCATGTGTGACTCTGTTCTGTTTTGTAATTCAGTTCAAGTGTAACGGTTTTTACATTCCCTCTATCAGTGATACCTTATGAGAAGTGTCCTTTTCTGTGTGACTTATTTCACTTAGAGTCGTCGTACCTAAATCCACTCATCATGCTGCTACTAGCCTTATGACATTGATTTCACGGCTGAGTGATATTCCATTGTACATAAGGACCACAACTTCTTTATCCATTTTTCTCTTTCCTGGGATATTGAAGGTGGAATGAAGTGGAGGTCCTTGTCAACAGAGCAGCCCTAAACTTTGGGGTGCTTGTGTCTTGCTGATTTTTCATTTTCCCAATTTATACCCCCATGAGTGGAAGTGCCCTATGCTCTCTAAGCTTTGCTTTTTAGACGTTTCAGGACTCACCGTACACTTCTCCAGAGTGGCTGTTGACAATTTACATCCCGCCCATCAGTGTAGCAAGGCTCCCATTTCTCCATGGCCTGTCCTGCATTTTTGGTTTTGAGACTTTTTTCAGCATGGCCCTTTTGACCGATGGGAAGCGAGACATCTTTGTAGCGCTGATTTGCCTTTCCAGGTTGCTTGGTTGGCCAAAAAGGGCGTATGCGTTTTTTCCTGAATATCTTCAGGAAAAAACGCATACGCCCTTTTTGGCCAAGGGCATCATTGTCAACGTTTTGCCGCTTTTCATGTGCTTTAAAGGCGATTCGAATCTACCTCCTGAAATCTGTTTCCTGCAATTCTGCCTTGATTTCAAATCCTCTTCTTTGCCTTCCCTCAATATATTTGTGGACGAGAGTTATCATTTATAACTCTGCAGGTTTGTGAATTGCAGTGCCCTGAACCTCCATTTTACAACTCGCTTTTTAGGGAGCTGGCCGCAAAAGCGCAGGATGCCTTCAGGCCCTGTTCTGGTTCCGGGGGCAGGCTGAGCCTGTGGTTAATTCTTCTTCCTGATGGGAAAATAGAGTGACCTGTGCCTGTCCCAACACCAAGAGCTAGTCTCTCATTGGTTCCACGTCTTCCAGTTCATCCTCAGGACAAATTGCAACCTGTACGGAACAGGAGCTTAAAGGTGCTGATGCTCCAAGTAGGGAGATTGCTAGTAAAGCGGCTGGAATAGCGAACCCGGGCACAAGGAGATGAGAAATGAGGTGCGTTTTAGAAACCTTTCCACATCACACGGTGTACCATCTTCTGGGTTTCTCATGCATGTTTTCGATGTAGGAAGATGCCCTTGAACCTGGAGATTTGTGACCCATGCGATGGGTACCATGCAGTATTACTGTAAAGGGTCTGCGTTTGCTCACCCAACCTCACCAAACCTCTCAGCCGCAACAGTGTCCACCCTTATGTCTCATCCAGCTGTGGGTCTAGATATGGTCAATCCAGGTTGCATCACAGCCCCTGAACGAATTGTGTAAGAATTTCGCTCTCTTTCACTGTCTTTGTTTCATGGGTTTTTCAAAGTAATTTATTTTTATAATGGGGTTTAGCTGCTTTTCACTGCTGTGTTTATGCCGCTTTACACCCACTTGACACACTAACAGAGAGATATCTATACATAGGTTTTAAGATTATTACTAGTCAGATATATTCTTGTGCGGTGAATAGGGCGTGTTGAGTCCAGTTCTCTGAGCAAGGAGTAGGTCTTGTCTATTACATATTGGTTTTATGGAACGGTATCTGAGCTAATTTGAAACCCTTGTTTTATGTATCACCCCACCTCACCTTTCCCGTGAAGCAGCCATAGTGTGTTTTCTGCATGTGTGACTCTGTTCTGTTTTGTAATTCCGTTCAAGTGTAACGGTTTTTACATTCCCTCTATCAGTGATACCTTATGAGAAGTGTCCTTTTCTGTGTGACTTATTTCACTTAGAATCGTCGTACCTAAATCCACTCATCATGCTGCTACTAGCCTTATGACATTGATTTCATGGCTGAGTGATATTCCATTGTACATAAGGACCACAACTTCTTTATCCATTTTTCTCTTTCCTGGGATATTGAAGGTGGAATGAAGTGGAGGTCCTTGTCAACAGAGCAGCCCTAAACTTTGGGGTGCTTGTGTCTTGCTGATTTTTAATTTTCCCAATTTATACCCCCATGAGTGGAAGTGCCCTATGCTCTCTAAGCTTTGCTTTTTAGACGTTTCAGGACTCACCGTACGCTTCTCCAGAGTGGCTGTTGACAATTTACATCCCGCCCATCAGTGTAGCAAGGCTCCCATTTCTCCATGGCCTGTCCTGCATTTCTGGTTTTGACACTTTTTTCAGCATGGCCCTTTTGACCGATGGGAAGCGAGACATCTTTGTAGCGCTGATTTGCCTTTCCAGGTTGCTTGGTTGGCCAAAAAGGGCGTATGCGTTTTTTCCTGAATATATTCAGGAAAAAACGCATACGCCCTTTTTGGCCAAGGGCATCATTGTCAACGTTTTGCCGCTTTTCATGTGCTTTAAAGGCGATTCGAATCTACCTCCTGAAATCTGTTTCCTGCAATTCTGCCTTGATTTCAAATCCTCTTCTTTGCCTTCCCTCAATATATTTGTGGACGAGAGTTATCATTTATAACTCTGCAGGTTTGTGAATTGCAGTGCCCTGAACCTCCATTTTACAACTCGCGTTTTTGGGAGATGGCCGCAAAAGCGCAGGATGGCTTCAGGCCCTGTTCTTGTTCCGGGGGGCAGGCTGAGCCTGTGGTTAATTCTTCTTCCTGATGGGAAAATAGAGTGACCTGTGCCTGTCCCAACACCAAGAGATAGTCTCTCATTGGTTTCACGTCTTCCCGTTCATCCTCAGGACAAATTGCAACCTGTACGGAACAGGAGGTTAAAGGTGATGATGCTCCAAGGAGGGAGATTGCTAGTAAAGTGGCTGGAATGGCGAAACCGAGCACAAGGAGATGAGAAATGAGGTGCGTTTTAGAAACCTTTCCCCATCACACGGTGTACCATCTTCTGGGTTTCTCATGCATGTTTCCGATGTAGGAAGATGCCCTTGAACCTGGAGATTTGGGACCCATGCGATGGGTACCACGCAGTATTACTTTAAAGGGTCTGCGTTTGCTCACCCAACCTCACCAAACCTCTCAGCCGCAACAGTGTCCACCCTTATGTCTCATCCAGCTGTGGGTCTAGATATGGTCAATCCAGGTTGCATCACAGCCCCTGAACGCATTGTGTAAGAATTTCGCTCTCTTTCACTGTCTTTGTTTCATGGGTTTTTCAAAGTAATTTATTTTTATAATGGGGTTTAGCTGCTTTTCACTGCTGTGTTTATGCCGCTTTACACCCACTTGACACACTAACAGAGAGATATCAATACATAGGTTTTAAGATTATTACTAGTCAGATATATTCTTGTGCGGTGAATAGGGCGTGTTGAGTCCAGTTCTCTGAGCAAGGAGTAGGTCTTGTCTATTACATATTGGGTTTATGGAACGGTATCTGAGCTAATTTGAAACCCTTGTTTTATGTATCACCCCACCTCACCTTTCCCGTGAAGCAGCCATAGTGTGTTTTCTGCATGTGTGACTCTGTTCTGTTTTGTAATTCAGTTCAAGTGTAACGGTTTTTACATTCGCTCTATAAGTGATACCTTATGAGAAGTGTCCTTTTCTGTGTGACTTATTTCACTTAGAGTCGTCGTACCTAAATCCACTCATCATGCTGCTACTAGCCTTATGACATTGATTTCACGGCTGAGTGATATTCCATTGTACATAAGGACCACAACTTCTTTATCCATTTTTCTCTTTCCTGGGATATTGAAGGTGGAATGAAGTGGAGGTCCTTGTCAACAGAGCAGCCCTAAACTTTGGGGTGCTTGTGTCTTGCTGATTTTTCATTTTCCCAATTTATACCCCCATGAGTGGAAGTGCCCTATGCTCTGTAAGCTTTGCTTTTTAGACGTTTCAGGACTCACAGTACACTTCTCCAGAGTGGCTGTTGACAATTTACATCCCGCCCATCAGTGTAGCAAGGCTCCCATTTCTCCATGGCCTGTCCTGCATTTTTGGTTTTGAGACTTTTTTCAGCATGGCCCTTTTGACCGATGGGAAGCGAGACATCTTTGTAGCGCTGATTTGCCTTACCAGGTTGCTTGGTTGGCCAAAAAGGGCGTATGCGTTTTTTCCTGAATATATTCAGGAAAAAACGCATACGCCCTTTTTGGCCAAGGGCATCATTGTCAACGTTTTGCCGCTTTTCATGTGCTTTAAAGGCGATTCGAATCTACCTCCTGAAATCTGTTTCCTGCAATTCTGCCTTGATTTCAAATCCTCTTCTTTGCCTTCCCTCAATATATTTGTGGACGAGAGTTATCATTTATAACTCTGCAGGTTTGTGAATTGCAGTGCCCTGAACCTCCATTTTACAACTCGTGTTTTTGGGAGATGGCCGCAAAAGCGCAGGATGGCTTCAGGCCCTGTTCTGGTTCCGGGGGCAGGCTGAGCCTGTGGTTAATTCTTCTTCCTGATGGGAAAATAGAGTGACCTGTGCCTGTCCCAACACCAAGAGCTAGTCTCTCATTGGTTCCACGTCTTCCAGTTCATCCTCAGGACAAATTGCAACCTGTACGGAACAGGAGCTTAAAGGTGCTGATGCTCCAAGTAGGGAGATTGCTAGTAAAGCGGCTGGAATAGCGAACCCGGGCACAAGGAGATGAGAAATGAGGTGCGTTTTAGAAACCTTTCCACATCACACGGTGTACCATCTTCTGGGTTTCTCATGCATGTTTTCGATGTAGGAAGATGCCCTTGAACCTGGAGATTTGTGACCCATACGATGGGTACCATGCAGTATTACTGTAAAGGGTCTGCGTTTGCTCACCCAACCTCACCAAACCTCTCAGCCCCAAGAGTGTCCACCCTTATGTCTCATCCAGCTGTGGGTCTAGATATGGTCAATCCAGGTTGCATCACAGCCCCTGAACGAATTGTGTAAGAATTTCGCTCTCTTTCACTGTCTTTGTTTCATGGGTTATTCAAAGTAATTTATTTTTATAATGGGGTTTAGCTGCTTTTCACTTCTGTGTTTATGCCGCTTTACACCCACTTGACACACTAGCAGAGAGATATCTATACATAGGTTTTAAGATTATTACTAGTCAGATATATTCTTGTGCGGTGAATAGGGCGTGTTGAGTCCAGTTCTCTGAGCAAGGAGTAGGTCTTGTCTATTACATATTGGTTTTATGGAACGGTATCTGAGCTAATTTGAAACCCTTGTTTTATGTATCACCCCACCTCACCTTTCCCGTGAAGCAGCCATAGTGTGTTTTCTGCATCTGTGACTCTGTTCTGTTTTGTAATTCAGTTCAAGTGTAACGGTTTTTACATTCCCTCTATCAGTGATACCTTATGAGAAGTGTCCTTTTCTGTGTGACTTATTTCACTTAGAGTCGTCGTACCTAAATCCACTCATCATGCTGCTACTAGCCTTATGACATTGATTTCATGGCTGAGTGATATTCCATTGTACATAAGGACCACAACTTCTTTATCCATTTTTCTCTTTCCTGGGATATTGAAGGTGGAATGAAGTGGAGGTCCTTGTCAAAAGAGCAGCCCTAAACTTTGGGGTGCTTGTGTCTTGCTGATTTTTCATTTTCCCAATTTATACCCCCATGAGTGGAAGTGCCCTATGCTCTCTAAGCTTTGCTTTTTAGACGTTTCAGGACTCACCGTACGCTTCTCCAGAGTGGCTGTTGACAATTTACATCCCGCCCATCAGTGTAGCAAGGCTCCCATTTCTCCATGGCCTGTCCTGCATTTCTGGTTTTGAGACTTTTTTCAGCATGGCCCTTTTGACCGATGGGAAGCGAGACATCTTTGTAGCGCTGATTTGCCTTTCCAGGTTGCTTGGTTGGCCAAAAAGGGCGTATGCGTTTTTTCCTGAATATATTCAGGAAAAAACGCATACGCCCTTTTTGGCCAAGGGCATCATTGTCAACGTTTTGCCGCTTTTCATGTGCTTTAAAGGCGATTCGAATCTACCTCCTGAAATCTGTTTCCTGCAATTCTGCCTTGATTTCAAATCCTCTTCTTTGCCTTCCCTCAATATATTTGTGGACGAGAGTTATCATTTATAACTCTGCAGGTTTGTGAATTGCAGTGCCCTGAACCTCCATTTTACAACTCGCGTTTTTGGGAGATGGCCGCAAAAGCGCAGGATGGCTTCAGGCCCTGTTCTTGTTCCGGGGGGCAGGCTGAGCCTGTGGTTAATTCTTCTTCCTGATGGGAAAATAGAGTGACCTGTGCCTGTCCCAACACCAAGAGCTAGTCTCTCATTGGTTTCACGTCTTCCCGTTCATCCTCAGGACAAATTGCAACCTGTACGGAACAGGAGGTTAAAGGTGATGATGCTCCAAGGAGGGAGATTGCTAGTAAAGTGGCTGGAATGGCGAACCCGAGCACAAGGAGATGAGAAATGAGGTGCGTTTTAGAAACCTTTCCCCATCACACGGTGTACCATCTTCTGGGTTTCTCATGCATGTTTCCGATGTAGGAAGATGCCCTTGAACCTGGAGATTTGGGACCCATGCGATGGGTACCACGCAGTATTACTTTAAAGGGTCTGCGTTTGCTCACCCAACCTCACCAAACCTCTCAGCCGCAACAGTGTCCACCCTTATGTCTCATCCAGCTGTGGGTCTAGATATGGTCAATCCAGGTTGCATCACAGCCCCTGAACGCATTGTGTAAGAATTTCGCTCTCTTTCACTGTCTTTGTTTCATGGGTTTTTCAAAGTAATTTATTTTTATAATGGGGTTTAGCTGCTTTTCACTGCTGTGTTTATGCCGCTTTACACCCACTTGACACACTAACAGAGAGATATCAATACATAGGTTTTAAGATTATTACTAGTCAGATATATTCTTGTGCGGTGAATAGGGCGTGTTGAGTCCAGTTCTCTGAGCAAGGAGTAGGTCTTGTCTATTACATATTGGGTTTATGGAACGGTATCTGAGCTAATTTGAAACCCTTGTTTTATGTATCACCCCACCTCACCTTTCCCGTGAAGCAGCCATAGTGTGTTTTCTGCATGTGTGACTCTGTTCTGTTTTGTAATTCAGTTCAAGTGTAACGGTTTTTACATTCGCTCTATAAGTGATACCTTATGAGAAGTGTCCTTTTCTGTGTGACTTATTTCACTTAGAGTCGTCGTACCTAAATCCACTCATCATGCTGCTACTAGCCTTATGACATTGATTTCACGGCTGAGTGATATTCCATTGTACATAAGGACCACAACTTCTTTATCCATTTTTCTCTTTCCTGGGATATTGAAGGTGGAATGAAGTGGAGGTCCTTGTCAACAGAGCAGCCCTAAACTTTGGGGTGCTTGTGTCTTGCTGATTTTTCATTTTCCCAATTTATACCCCCATGAGTGGAAGTGCCCTATGCTCTCTAAGCTTTGCTTTTTAGACGTTTCAGGACTCACAGTACACTTCTCCAGAGTGGCTGTTGACAATTTACATCCCGCCCATCAGTGTAGCAAGGCTCCCATTTCTCCATGGCCTGTCCTGCATTTTTGGTTTTGAGACTTTTTTCAGCATGGCCCTTTTGACCGATGGGAAGCGAGACATCTTTGTAGCGCTGATTTGCCTTACCAGGTTGCTTGGTTGGCCAAAAAGGGCGTAAGCGTTTTTTCCTGAATATATTCAGGAAAAAACGCATACGCCCTTTTTGGCCAAGGGCATCATTGTCAACGTTTTGCCGCTTTTCATGTGCTTTAAAGGCGATTCGAATCTACCTCCTGAAATCTGTTTCCTGCAATTCTGCCTTGATTTCAAATCCTCTTCTTTGCCTTCCCTCAATATATTTGTGGACGAGAGTTATCATTTATAACTCTGCAGGTTTGTGAATTGCAGTGCCCTGAACCTCCATTTTACAACTCGCGTTTTTGGGAGATGGCCGCAAAAGCGCAGGATGGCTTCAGGCCCTGTTCTGGTTCCGGGGGCAGGCTGAGCCTGTGGTTAATTCTTCTTCCTGATGGGAAAATAGAGTGACCTGTGCCTGTCCCAACACCAAGAGCTAGTCTCTCATTGGTTCCACGTCTTCCAGTTCATCCTCAGGACAAATTGCAACCTGTACGGAACAGGAGCTTAAAGGTGCTGATGCTCCAAGTAGGGAGATTGCTAGTAAAGCGGCTGGAATAGCGAACCCGGGCACAAGGAGATGAGAAATGAGGTGCGTTTTAGAAACCTTTCCACATCACACGGTGTACCATCTTCTGGGTTTCTCATGCATGTTTTCGATGTAGGAAGATGCCCTTGAACCTGGAGATTTGTGACCCATACGATGGGTACCATGCAGTATTACTGTAAAGGGTCTGCGTTTGCTCACCCAACCTCACCAAACCTCTCAGCCCCAAGAGTGTCCACCCTTATGTCTCATCCAGCTGTGGGTCTAGATATGGTCAATCCAGGTTGCATCACAGCCCCTGAACGAATTGTGTAAGAATTTCGCTCTCTTTCACTGTCTTTGTTTCATGGGTTATTCAAAGTAATTTATTTTTATAATGGGGTTTAGCTGCTTTTCACTTCTGTGTTTATGCCGCTTTACACCCACTTGACACACTAACAGAGAGATATCTATACATAGGTTTTAAGATTATTACTAGTCAGATATATTCTTGTGCGGTGAATAGGGCGTGTTGAGTCCAGTTCTCTGAGCAAGGAGTAGGTCTTGTCTATTACATATTGGTTTTATGGAACGGTATCTGAGCTAATTTGAAACCCTTGTTTTATGTATCACCCCACCTCACCTTTCCCGTGAAGCAGCCATAGTGTGTTTTCTGCATCTGTGACTCTGTTCTGTTTTGTAATTCAGTTCAAGTGTAACGGTTTTTACATTCCCTCTATCAGTGATACCTTATGAGAAGTGTCCTTTTCTGTGTGACTTATTTCACTTAGAGTCGTCGTACCTAAATCCACTCATCATGCTGCTACTAGCCTTATGACATTGATTTCATGGCTGAGTGATATTCCATTGTACATAAGGACCACAACTTCTTTATCCATTTTTCTCTTTCCTGGGATATTGAAGGTGGAATGAAGTGGAGGTCCTTGTCAAAAGAGCAGCCCTAAACTTTGGGGTGCTTGTGTCTTGCTGATTTTTCATTTTCCCAATTTATACCCCCATGAGTGGAAGTGCCCTATGCTCTCTAAGCTTTGCTTTTTAGACGTTTCAGGACTCACCGTACGCTTCTCCAGAGTGGCTGTTGACAATTTACATCCCGCCCATCAGTGTAGCAAGGCTCCCATTTCTCCATGGCCTGTCCTGCATTTCTGGTTTTGAGACTTTTTTCAGCATGGCCCTTTTGACCGATGGGAAGCGAGACATCTTTGTAGCGCTGATTTGCCTTTCCAGGTTGCTTGGTTGGCCAAAAAGGGCGTATGCGTTTTTTCCTGAATATATTCAGGAAAAAACGCATACGCCCTTTTTGGCCAAGGGCATCATTGTCAACGTTTTGCCGCTTTTCATGTGCTTTAAAGGCGATTCGAATCTACCTCCTGAAATCTGTTTCCTGCAATTCTGCCTTGATTTCAAATCCTCTTCTTTGCCTTCCCTCAATATATTTGTGGACGAGAGTTATCATTTATAACTCTGCAGGTTTGTGAATTGCAGTGCCCTGAACCTCCATTTTACAACTCGCGTTTTTGGGAGATGGCCGCAAAAGCGCAGGATGGCTTCAGGCCCTGTTCTTGTTCCGGGGGGCAGGCTGAGCCTGTGGTTAATTCTTCTTCCTGATGGGAAAATAGAGTGACCTGTGCCTGTCCCAACACCAAGAGATAGTCTCTCATTGGTTTCACGTCTTCCCGTTCATCCTCAGGACAAATTGCAACCTGTACGGAACAGGAGGTTAAAGGTGATGATGCTCCAAGGAGGGAGATTGCTAGTAAAGTGGCTGGAATGGCGAACCCGAGCACAAGGAGATGAGAAATGAGGTGCGTTTTAGAAACCTTTCCCCATCACACGGTGTACCATCTTCTGGGTTTCTCATGCATGTTTCCGATGTAGGAAGATGCCCTGGAACCTGGAGATTTGGGACCCATGCGATGGGTACCACGCAGTATTACTTTAAAGGGGCTGCGTTTGCTCACCCAACCTCACCAAACCTCTCAGCCGCAACAGTGTCCACCCTTATGTCTCATTCAGCTGTGGGTCTAGATATGGTCAATCCAGGTTGCATCACAGCCCCTGAACGCATTGTGTAAGAACTTCGCTCTCTTTCACTGTCTTTGTTTCATGGCTTTTTCAAAGTAATTTATTTTTATAATGGGGTTTAGCTGCTTTTCACTGCTGTGTTTATGCCGCTTTACACCCACTTGACACACTAACAGAGAGATATCAATACATAGGTTTTAAGATTATTACTAGTCAGTTATATTCTTGTGCGGTGAATAGGGCGTGTTGAGTCCAGTTCTCTGAGCAAGGAGTAGGTCTTGTCTATTACATATTGGGTTTATGGAACGGTATCTGAGCTAATTTGAAACCCTTGTTTTATGTATCACCCCACCTCACCTTTCCCGTTAAGCAGCCATAGTGTGTTTTCTGCATGTGTGACTCTGTTCTGTTTTGTAATTCAGTTCAAGTGTAACGGTTTTTACATTCCCTCTATCAGTGATACATTATGAGAAGTGTCCTTTTCTGTGTGACTTATTTCACTTAGAGTCGTCGTACCTAAATCCACTCATCATGCTGCTACTAGCCTTATGACATTGATTTCACGGCTGAGTGATATTCCATTGTACATAAGGACCACAACTTCTTTATCCATTTTTCTCTTTCCTGGGATATTGAAGGTGGAATGAAGTGGAGGTCCTTGTCAACAGAGCAGCCCTAAACTTTGGGGTGCTTGTGTCTTGCTGATTTTTCATTTTCCCAATTTATACCCCCATGAGTGGAAGTGCCCTATGCTCTCTAAGCTTTGCTTTTTAGACGTTTCAGGACTCACCGTACGCTTCTCCAGAGTGGCTGTTGACAATTTACATCCCGCCCATCAGTGTAGCAAGGCTCCCATTTCTCCATGGCCTGTCCTGCATTTTTGGTTTTGAGACTTTTTTCAGCATGGCCCTTTTGACCGATGGGAAGCGAGACATCTTTGTAGCGCTGATTTGCCTTTCCAGGTTGCTTGGTTGGCCAAAAAGGGCGTATGCGTTTTTTCCTGAATATCTTCAGGAAAAAACGCATACGCCCTTTTTGGCCAAGGGCATCATTGTCAACGTTTTGCCGCTTTTCATGTGCTTTAAAGGCGATTCGAATCTACCTCCTGAAATCTGTTTCCTGCAATTCTGCCTTGATTTCAAATCCTCTTCTTTGCCTTCCCTCAATATATTTGTGGACTAGAGTTATCATTTATAACTCTGCAGGTTTGTGAATTGCAGTGCCCTGAACCTCCATTTTACAACTCGCTTTTTAGGGAGCTGGCCGCAAAAGCGCAGGATGCCTTCAGGCCCTGTTCTGGTTCCGGGGGCAGGCTGAGCCTGTGGTTAATTCTTCTTCCTGATGGGAAAATAGAGTGACCTGTGCCTGTCCCAACACCAAGAGCTAGTCTCTCATTGGTTCCACGTCTTCCAGTTCATCCTCAGGACAAATTGCAACCTGTACGGAACAGGAGCTTAAAGGTGCTGATGCTCCAAGTAGGGAGATTGCTAGTAAAGCGGCTGGAATAGCGAACCCGGGCACAAGGAGATGAGAAATGAGGTGCGTTTTAGAAACCTTTCCACATCACACGGTGTACCATCTTCTGGGTTTCTCATGCATGTTTTCGATGTAGGAAGATGCCCTTGAACCTGGAGATTTGTGACCCATGCGATGGGTACCATGCAGTATTACTGTAAAGGGTCTGCGTTTGCTCACCCAACCTCACCAAACCTCTCAGCCGCAACAGTGTCCACCCTTATGTCTCATCCAGCTGTGGGTCTAGATATGGTCAATCCAGGTTGCATCACAGCCCCTGAACGAATTGTGTAAGAATTTCGCTCTCTTTCACTGTCTTTGTTTCATGGGTTATTCAAAGTAATTTATTTTTATAATGGGGTTTAGCTGCTTTTCACTTCTGTGTTTATGCCGCTTTACACCCACTTGACACACTAACAGAGAGATATCTATACATAGGTTTTAAGATTATTACTAGTCAGATATATTCTTGTGCGGTGAATAGGGCGTGTTGAGTCCAGTTCTCTGAGCAAGGAGTAGGTCTTGTCTATTACATATTGGTTTTATGGAACGGTATCTGAGCTAATTTGAAACCCCTGTTTTATGTATCACCCCACCTCACCTTTCCCGTTAAGCAGCCATAGTGTGTTTTCTGCATCTGTGACTCTGTTCTGTTTTGTAATTCAGTTCAAGTGTAACGGTTTTTACATTCCCTCTATCAGTGATACCTTATGAGAAGTGTCCTTTTCTGTGTGACTTATTTCACTTAGAGTCGTCGTACCTAAATCCACTCATCATGCTGCTACTAGCCTTATGACATTGATTTCACGGCTGAGTGATATTCCATTGTACATAAGGACCACAACTTCTTTATCCATTTTTCTCTTTCCTGGGATATTGAAGGTGGAATGAAGTGGAGGTCCTTGTCAACAGAGCAGCCCTAAACTTTGGGGTGCTTGTGTCTTGCTGATTTTTCATTTTCCCAATTTATACCCCCATGAGTGGAAGTGCCCTATGCTCTCTAAGCTTTGCTTTTTAGACATTTCAGGACTCACCGTACACTTCTCCAGAGTGGCTGTTGACAATTTACATCCCGCCCATCAGTGTAGCAAGGCTCCCATTTCTCCATGGCCTGTCCTGCATTTTTGGTTTTGAGACTTTTTTCAGCATGGCCCTTTTGACCGATGGGAAGCGAGACATCTTTGTAGCGCTGATTTGCCTTTCCAGGTTGCTTGGTTGGCCAAAAAGGGCGTATGCGTTTTTTCCTGAATATCTTCAGGAAAAAACGCATACGCCCTTTTTGGCCAAGGGCATCATTGTCAACGTTTTGCCGCTTTTCATGTGCTTTAAAGGCGATTCGAATCTACCTCCTGAAATCTGTTTCCTGCAATTCTGCCTTGATTTCAAATCCTCTTCTTTGCCTTCCCTCAATATATTTGTGGATGAGAGTTATCATTTATAACTCTGCAGGTTTGTGAATTGCAGTGCCCTGAACCTCCATTTTACAACTCGCGTTTTTGGGAGATGGCCGCAAAAGCGCAGGATGGCTTCAGGCCCTGTTTTTGTTCCGGGGGGCAGGCGGAGCCTGTGGTTAATTCTTCTTCCTGATGGGAAAATAGAGTGACCTGTGCCTGTCCCAACACCAAGAGATAGTCTCTCATTGGTTTCACGTCTTCCCGTTCATCCTCAGGACAAATTGCAACCTGTACGGAACAGGAGGTTAAAGGTGATGATGCTCCAAGGAGGGAGATTGCTAGTAAAGTGGCTGGAATGGCGAACCCGAGCACAAGGAGATGAGAAATGAGGTGCGTTTTAGAAACCTTTCCCCATCACACGGTGTACCATCTTCTGGGTTTCTCATGCATGTTTCCGATGTAGGAAGATGCCCTTGAACCTGGAGATTTGGGACCCATGCGATGGGTACCACGCAGTATTACTTTAAAGGGGCTGCGTTTGCTCACCCAACCTCACCAAACCTCTCAGCCGCAACAGTGTCCACCCTTATGTCTCATCCAGCTGTGGGTCTAGATATGGTCAATCCAGGTTGCATCACAGCCCCTGAACGCATTGTGTAAGAACTTCGCTCTCTTTCACTGTCTTTGTTTCATGGCTTTTTCAAAGTAATTTATTTTTATAATGGGGTTTAGCTGCTTTTCACTGCTGTGTTTATGCCGCTTTACACCCACTTGACACACTAACAGAGAGATATCAATACATAGGTTTTAAGATTATTACTAGTCAGATATATTCTTGTGCGGTGAATAGGGCGTGTTGAGTCCAGTTCTCTGAGCAAGGAGTAGGTCTTGTCTATTACATATTGGGTTTATGGAACGGTATCTGAGCTAATTTGAAACCCTTGTTTTATGTATCACCCCACCTCACCTTTCCCGTTAAGCAGCCATAGTGTGTTTTCTGCATGTGTGACTCTGTTCTGTTTTGTAATTCAGTTCAAGTGTAACGGTTTTTACATTCCCTCTATCAGTGATACCTTATGAGAAGTGTCCTTTTCTGTGTGACTTATTTCACTTAGAGTCGTCGTACCTAAATCCACTCATCATGCTGCTACTAGCCTTATGACATTGATTTCACGGCTGAGTGATATTCCATTGTACATAAGGACCACAACTTCTTTATCCATTTTTCTCTTTCCTGGGATATTGAAGGTGGAATGAAGTGGAGGTCCTTGTCAACAGAGCAGCCCTAAACTTTGGGGTGCTTGTGTCTTGCTGATTTTTCATTTTCCCAATTTATACCCCCATGAGTGGAAGTGCCCTATGCTCTCTAAGCTTTGCTTTTTAGACGTTTCAGGACTCACCGTACACTTCTCCAGAGTGGCTGTTGACAATTTACATCCCGCCCATCAGTGTAGCAAGGCTCCCATTTCTCCATGGCCTGTCCTGCATTTTTGGTTTTGAGACTTTTTTCAGCATGGCCCTTTTGACCGATGGGAAGCGAGACATCTTTGTAGCGCTGATTTGCCTTTCCAGGTTGCTTGGTTGGCCAAAAAGGGCGTATGCGTTTTTTCCTGAATATCTTCAGGAAAAAACGCATACGCCCTTTTTGGCCAAGGGCATCATTGTCAACGTTTTGCCGCTTTTCATGTGCTTTAAAGGCGATTCGAATCTACCTCCTGAAATCTGTTTCCTGCAATTCTGCCTTGATTTCAAATCCTCTTCTTTGCCTTCCCTCAATATATTTGTGGACGAGAGTTATCATTTATAACTCTGCAGGTTTGTGAATTGCAGTGCCCTGAACCTCCATTTTACAACTCGCTTTTTAGGGAGCTGGCCGCAAAAGCGCAGGATGCCTTCAGGCCCTGTTCTGGTTCCGGGGGCAGGCTGAGCCTGTGGTTAATTCTTCTTCCTGATGGGAAAATAGAGTGACCTGTGCCTGTCCCAACACCAAGAGCTAGTCTCTCATTGGTTCCACGTCTTCCAGTTCATCCTCAGGACAAATTGCAACCTGTACGGAACAGGAGCTTAAAGGTGCTGATGCTCCAAGTAGGGAGATTGCTAGTAAAGCGGCTGGAATAGCGAACCCGGGCACAAGGAGATGAGAAATGAGGTGCGTTTTAGAAACCTTTCCACATCACACGGTGTACCATCTTCTGGGTTTCTCATGCATGTTTTCGATGTAGGAAGATGCCCTTGAACCTGGAGATTTGTGACCCATGCGATGGGTACCATGCAGTATTACTGTAAAGGGTCTGCGTTTGCTCACCCAACCTCACCAAACCTCTCAGCCGCAACAGTGTCCACCCTTATGTCTCATCCAGCTGTGGGTCTAGATATGGTCAATCCAGGTTGCATCACAGCCCCTGAACGAATTGTGTAAGAATTTCGCTCTCTTTCACTGTCTTTGTTTCATGGGTTTTTCAAAGTAATTTATTTTTATAATGGGGTTTAGCTGCTTTTCACTGCTGTGTTTATGCCGCTTTACACCCACTTGACACACTAACAGAGAGATATCTATATAGGTTTTAAGATTATTACTAGTCAGATATATTCTTGTGCGGTGAATAGGGCGTGTTGAGTCCAGTTCTCTGAGCAAGGAGTAGGTCTTGTCTATTACATATTGGTTTTATGGAACGGTATCTGAGCTAATTTGAAACCCTTGTTTTATGTATCACCCCACCTCACCTTTCCCGTGAAGCAGCCATAGTGTGTTTTCTGCATGTGTGACTCTGTTCTGTTTTGTAATTCCGTTCAAGTGTAACGGTTTTTACATTCCCTCTATCAGTGATACCTTATGAGAAGTGTCCTTTTCTGTGTGACTTATTTCACTTAGAATCGTCGTACCTAAATCCACTCATCATGCTGCTACTAGCCTTATGACATTGATTTCATGGCTGAGTGATATTCCATTGTACATAAGGACCACAACTTCTTTATCCATTTTTCTCTTTCCTGGGATATTGAAGGTGGAATGAAGTGGAGGTCCTTGTCAACAGAGCAGCCCTAAACTTTGGGGTGCTTGTGTCTTGCTGATTTTTAATTTTCCCAATTTATACCCCCATGAGTGGAAGTGCCCTATGCTCTCTAAGCTTTGCTTTTTAGACGTTTCAGGACTCACCGTACGCTTCTCCAGAGTGGCTGTTGACAATTTACATCCCGCCCATCAGTGTAGCAAGGCTCCCATTTCTCCATGGCCTGTCCTGCATTTCTGGTTTTGACACTTTTTTCAGCATGGCCCTTTTGACCGATGGGAAGCGAGACATCTTTGTAGCGCTGATTTGCCTTTCCAGGTTGCTTGGTTGGCCAAAAAGGGCGTATGCGTTTTTTCCTGAATATCTTCAGGAAAAAACGCATACGCCCTTTTTGGCCAAGGGCATCATTGTCAACGTTTTGCCGCTTTTCATGTGCTTTAAAGGCGATTCGAATCTACCTCCTGAAATCTGTTTCCTGCAATTCTGCCTTGATTTCAAATCCTCTTCTTTGCCTTCCCTCAATATATTTGTGGACGAGAGTTATCATTTATAACTCTGCAGGTTTGTGAATTGCAGTGCCCTGAACCTCCATTTTACAACTCGCGTTTTTGGGAGATGGCCGCAAAAGCGCAGGATGGCTTCAGGCCCTGTTCTTGTTCCGGGGGGCAGGCTGAGCCTGTGGTTAATTCTTCTTCCTGATGGGAAAATAGAGTGACCTGTGCCTGTCCCAACACCAAGAGATAGTCTCTCATTGGTTTCACGTCTTCCCGTTCATCCTCAGGACAAATTGCAACCTGTACGGAACAGGAGGTTAAAGGTGATGATGCTCCAAGGAGGGAGATTGCTAGTAAAGTGGCTGGAATGGCGAACCCGAGCACAAGGAGATGAGAAATGAGGTGCGTTTTAGAAACCTTTCCCCATCACACGGTGTACCATCTTCTGGGTTTCTCATGCATGTTTCCGATGTAGGAAGATGCCCTTGAACCTGGAGATTTGGGACCCATGCGATGGGTACCACGCAGTATTACTTTAAAGGGTCTGCGTTTGCTCACCCAACCTCACCAAACCTCTCAGCCGCAACAGTGTCCACCCTTATGTCTCATTCAGCTGTGGGTCTAGATATGGTCAATCCAGGTTGCATCACAGCCCCTGAACGCATTGTGTAAGAACTTCGCTCTCTTTCACTGTCTTTGTTTCATGGCTTTTTCAAAGTAATTTATTTTTATAATGGGGTTTAGCTGCTTTTCACTGCTGTGTTTATGCCGCTTTACACCCACTTGACACACTAACAGAGAGATATCAATACATAGGTTTTAAGATTATTACTAGTCAGATATATTCTTGTGCGGTGAATAGGGCGTGTTGAGTCCAGTTCTCTGAGCAAGGAGTAGGTCTTGTCTATTACATATTGGGTTTATGGAACGGTATCTGAGCTAATTTGAAACCCTTGTTTTATGTATCACCCCACCTCACCTTTCCCGTTAAGCAGCCATAGTGTGTTTTCTGCATGTGTGACTCTGTTCTGTTTTGTAATTCAGTTCAAGTGTAACGGTTTTTACATTCCCTCTATCAGTGATACATTATGAGAAGTGTCCTTTTCTGTGTGACTTATTTCACTTAGAGTCGTCGTACCTAAATCCACTCATCATGCTGCTACTAGCCTTATGACATTGATTTCACGGCTGAGTGATATTCCATTGTACATAAGGACCACAACTTCTTTATCCATTTTTCTCTTTCCTGGGATATTGAAGGTGGAATGAAGTGGAGGTCCTTGTCAACAGAGCAGCCCTAAACTTTGGGGTGCTTGTGTCTTGCTGATTTTTCATTTTCCCAATTTATACCCCCATGAGTGGAAGTGCCCTATGCTCTCTAAGCTTTGCTTTTTAGACGTTTCAGGACTCACCGTACACTTCTCCAGAGTGGCTGTTGACAATTTACATCCCGCCCATCAGTGTAGCAAGGCTCCCATTTCTCCATGGCCTGTCCTGCATTTTTGGTTTTGAGACTTTTTTCAGCATGGCCCTTTTGACCGATGGGAAGCGAGACATCTTTGTAGCGCTGATTTGCCTTTCCAGGTTGCTTGGTTGGCCAAAAAGGGCGTATGCGTTTTTTCCTGAATATCTTCAGGAAAAAACGCATACGCCCTTTTTGGCCAAGGGCATCATTGTCAACGTTTTGCCGCTTTTCATGTGCTTTAAAGGCGATTCGAATCTACCTCCTGAAATCTGTTTCCTGCAATTCTGCCTTGATTTCAAATCCTCTTCTTTGCCTTCCCTCAATATATTTGTGGACGAGAGTTATCATTTATAACTCTGCAGGTTTGTGAATTGCAGTGCCCTGAACCTCCATTTTACAACTCGCTTTTTAGGGAGCTGGCCGCAAAAGCGCAGGATGCCTTCAGGCCCTGTTCTGGTTCCGGGGGCAGGCTGAGCCTGTGGTTAATTCTTCTTCCTGATGGGAAAATAGAGTGACCTGTGCCTGTCCCAACACCAAGAGCTAGTCTCTCATTGGTTCCACGTCTTCCAGTTCATCCTCAGGACAAATTGCAACCTGTACGGAACAGGAGCTTAAAGGTGCTGATGCTCCAAGTAGGGAGATTGCTAGTAAAGCGGCTGGAATAGCGAACCCGGCCACAAGGAGATGAGAAATGAGGTGCGTTTTAGAAACCTTTCCACATCACACGGTGTACCATCTTCTGGGTTTCTCATGCATGTTTTCGATGTAGGAAGATGCCCTTGAACCTGGAGATTTGTGACCCATGCGATGGGTACCATGCAGTATTACTGTAAAGGGTCTGCGTTTGCTCACCCAACCTCACCAAACCTCTCAGCCGCAACAGTGTCCACCCTTATGTCTCATCCAGCTGTGGGTCTAGATATGGTCAATCCAGGTTGCATCACAGCCCCTGAACGAATTGTGTAAGAATTTCGCTCTCTTTCACTGTCTTTGTTTCATGGGTTTTTCAAAGTAATTTATTTTTATAATGGGGTTTAGCTGCTTTTCACTGCTGTGTTTATGCCGCTTTACACCCACTTGACACACTAACAGAGAGATATCTATACATAGGTTTTAAGATTATTACTAGTCAGATATATTCTTGTGCGGTGAATAGGGCGTGTTGAGTCCAGTTCTCTGAGCAAGGAGTAGGTCTTGTCTATTACATATTGGGTTTATGGAACGGTATCTGAGCTAATTTGAAACCCTTGTTTTATGTATCACCCCACCTCACCTTTCCCGTGAAGCAGCCATAGTGTGTTTTCTGCATGTGTGACTCTGTTCTGTTTTGTAATTCCGTTCAAGTGTAACGGTTTTTACATTCCCTCTATCAGTGATACCTTATGAGAAGTGTCCTTTTCTGTGTGACTTATTTCACTTAGAATCGTCGTACCTAAATCCACTCATCATGCTGCTACTAGCCTTATGACATTGATTTCATGGCTGAGTGATATTCCATTGTACATAAGGACCACAACTTCTTTATCCATTTTTCTCTTTCCTGGGATATTGAAGGTGGAATGAAGTGGAGGTCCTTGTCAACAGAGCAGCCCTAAACTTTGGGGTGCTTGTGTCTTGCTGATTTTTCATTTTCCCAATTTATACCCCCATGAGTGGAAGTGCCCTATGCTCTCTAAGCTTTGCTTTTTAGACGTTTCAGGACTCACCGTACGCTTCTCCAGAGTGGCTGTTGACAATTTACATCCCGCCCATCAGTGTAGCAAGGCTCCCATTTCTCCATGGCCTGTCCTGCATTTCTGGTTTTGACACTTTTTTCAGCATGGCCCTTTTGACCGATGGGAAGCGAGACATCTTCGTAGCGCTGATTTGCCTTTCCAGGTTGCTTGGTTGGCCAAAAAGGGCGTATGCGTTTTTTCCTGAATATATTCAGGAAAAAACGCATACGCCCTTTTTGGCCAAGGGCATCATTGTCAACGTTTTGCCGCTTTTCATGTGCTTTAAAGGCGATTCGAATCTACCTCCTGAAATCTGTTTCCTGCAATTCTGCCTTGATTTCAAATCCTCTTCTTTGCCTTCCCTCAATATATTTGTGGACGAGAGTTATCATTTATAACTCTGCAGGTTTGTGAATTGCAGTGCCCTGAACCTCCATTTTACAACTCGCGTTTTTGGGAGATGGCCGCAAAAGCGCAGGATGGCTTCAGGCCCTGTTCTTGTTCCGGGGGGCAGGCTGAGCCTGTGGTTAATTCTTCTTCCTGATGGGAAAATAGAGTGACCTGTGCCTGTCCCAACACCAAGAGATAGTCTCTCATTGGTTTCACGTCTTCCCGTTCATCCTCAGGACAAATTGCAACCTGTACGGAACAGGAGGTTAAAGGTGATGATGCTCCAAGGAGGGAGATTGCTAGTAAAGTGGCTGGAATGGCGAAACCGAGCACAAGGAGATGAGAAATGAGGTGCGTTTTAGAAACCTTTCCCCATCACACGGTGTACCATCTTCTGGGTTTCTCATGCATGTTTCCGATGTAGGAAGATGCCCTTGAACCTGGAGATTTGGGACCCATGCGATGGGTACCACGCAGTATTACTTTAAAGGGGCTGCGTTTGCTCACCCAACCTCACCAAACCTCTCAGCCGCAACAGTGTCCACCCTTAGGTCTCATTCAGCTGTGGGTCTAGATATGGTCAATCCAGGTTGCATCACAGCCCCTGAACGCATTGTGTAAGAACTTCGCTCTCTTTCACTGTCTTTGTTTCATGGCTTTTTCAAAGTAATTTATTTTTATAATGGGGTTTAGCTGCTTTTCACTGCTGTGTTTATGCCGCTTTACACCCACTTGACACACTAACAGAGAGATATCAATACATAGGTTTTAAGATTATTACTAGTCAGTTATATTCTTGTGCGGTGAATAGGGCCTGTTGAGTCCAGTTCTCTGAGCAAGGAGTAGGTCTTGTCTATTACATATTGGGTTTATGGAACGGTATCTGAGCTAATTTGAAACCCTTGTTTTATGTATCACCCCACCTCACCTTTCCCGTTAAGCAGCCATAGTGTGTTTTCTGCATGTGTGACTCTGTTCTGTTTTGTAATTCAGTTCAAGTGTAACGGTTTTTACATTCCCTCTATCAGTGATACATTATGAGAAGTGTCCTTTTCTGTGTGACTTATTTCACTTAGAGTCGTCGTACCTAAATCCACTCATCATGCTGCTACTAGCCTTATGACATTGATTTCACGGCTGAGTGATATTCCATTGTACATAAGGACCACAACTTCTTTATCCATTTTTCTCTTTCCTGGGATATTGAAGGTGGAATGAAGTGGAGGTCCTTGTCAACAGAGCAGCCCTAAACTTTGGGGTGCTTGTGTCTTGCTGATTTTTCATTTTCCCAATTTATACCCCCATGAGTGGAAGTGCCCTATGCTCTCTAAGCTTTGCTTTTTAGACGTTTCAGGACTCACCGTACACTTCTCCAGAGTGGCTGTTGACAATTTACATCCCGCCCATCAGTGTAGCAAGGCTCCCATTTCTCCATGGCCTGTCCTGCATTTTTGGTTTTGAGACTTTTTTCAGCATGGCCCTTTTGACCGATGGGAAGCGAGACATCTTTGTAGCGCTGATTTGCCTTTCCAGGTTGCTTGGTTGGCCAAAAAGGGCGTATGCGTTTTTTCCTGAATATCTTCAGGAAAAAACGCATACGCCCTTTTTGGCCAAGGGCATCATTGTCAACGTTTTGCCGCTTTTCATGTGCTTTAAAGGCGATTCGAATCTACCTCCTGAAATCTGTTTCCTGCAATTCTGCCTTGATTTCAAATCCTCTTCTTTGCCTTCCCTCAATATATTTGTGGACTAGAGTTATCATTTATAACTCTGCAGGTTTGTGAATTGCAGTGCCCTGAACCTCCATTTTACAACTCGCTTTTTAGGGAGCTGGCCGCAAAAGCGCAGGATGCCTTCAGGCCCTGTTCTGGTTCCGGGGGCAGGCTGAGCCTGTGGTTAATTCTTCTTCCTGATGGGAAAATAGAGTGACCTGTGCCTGTCCCAACACCAAGAGCTAGTCTCTCATTGGTTCCACGTCTTCCAGTTCATCCTCAGGACAAATTGCAACCTGTACGGAACAGGAGCTTAAAGGTGCTGATGCTCCAAGTAGGGAGATTGCTAGTAAAGCGGCTGGAATAGCGAACCCGGGCACAAGGAGATGAGAAATGAGGTGCGTTTTAGAAACCTTTCCACATCACACGGTGTACCATCTTCTGGGTTTCTCATGCATGTTTTCGATGTAGGAAGATGCCCTTGAACCTGGAGATTTGTGACCCATGCGATGGGTACCATGCAGTATTACTGTAAAGGGTCTGCGTTTGCTCACCCAACCTCACCAAACCTCTCAGCCGCAACAGTGTCCACCCTTATGTCTCATCCAGCTGTGGGTCTAGATATGGTCAATCCAGGTTGCATCACAGCCCCTGAACGAATTGTGTAAGAATTTCGCTCTCTTTCACTGTCTTTGTTTCATGGGTTATTCAAAGTAATTTATTTTTATAATGGGGTTTAGCTGCTTTTCACTTCTGTGTTTATGCCGCTTTACACCCACTTGACACACTAACAGAGAGATATCTATACATAGGTTTTAAGATTATTACTAGTCAGATATATTCTTGTGCGGTGAATAGGGCGTGTTGAGTCCAGTTCTCTGAGCAAGGAGTAGGTCTTGTCTATTACATATTGGTTTTATCGAACGGTATCTGAGCTAATTTGAAACCCCTGTTTTATGTATCACCCCACCTCACCTTTCCCGTTAAGCAGCCATAGTGTGTTTTCTGCATCTGTGACTCTGTTCTGTTTTGTAATTCAGTTCAAGTGTAACGGTTTTTACATTCCCTCTATCAGTGATACCTTATGAGAAGTGTCCTTTTCTGTGTGACTTATTTCACTTAGAGTCGTCGTACCTAAATCCACTCATCATGCTGCTACTAGCCTTATGACATTGATTTCACGGCTGAGTGATATTCCATTGTACATAAGGACCACAACTTCTTTATCCATTTTTCTCTTTCCTGGGATATTGAAGGTGGAATGAAGTGGAGGTCCTTGTCAACAGAGCAGCCCTAAACTTTGGGGTGCTTGTGTCTTGCTGATTTTTCATTTTCCCAATTTATACCCCCATGAGTGGAAGTGCCCTATGCTCTCTAAGCTTTGCTTTTTAGACGTTTCAGGACTCACCGTACACTTCTCCAGAGTGGCTGTTGACAATTTACATCCCGCCCATCAGTGTAGCAAGGCTCCCATTTCTCCATGGCCTGTCCTGCATTTTTGGTTTTGAGACTTTTTTCAGCATGGCCCTTTTGACCGATGGGAAGCGAGACATCTTTGTAGCGCTGATTTGCCTTTCCAGGTTGCTTGGTTGGCCAAAAAGGGCGTATGCGTTTTTTCCTGAATATATTCAGGAAAAAACGCATACGCCCTTTTTGGCCAAGGGCATCATTGTCAACGTTTTGCCGCTTTTCATGTGCTTTAAAGGCGATTCGAATCTACCTCCTGAAATCTGTTTCCTGCAATTCTGCCTTGATTTCAAATCCTCTTCTTTGCCTTCCCTCAATATATTTGTGGACGAGAGTTATCATTTATAACTCTGCAGGTTTGTGAATTGCAGTGCCCTGAACCTCCATTTTACAACTCGCGTTTTTGGGAGATGGCCGCAAAAGCGCAGGATGGCTTCAGGCCCTGTTTTTGTTCCGGGGGGCAGGCGGAGCCTGTGGTTAATTCTTCTTCCTGATGGGAAAATAGAGTGACCTGTGCCTGTCCCAACACCAAGAGATAGTCTCTCATTGGTTTCACGTCTTCCCGTTCATCCTCAGGACAAATTGCAACCTGTACGGAACAGGAGGTTAAAGGTGATGATGCTCCAAGGAGGGAGATTGCTAGTAAAGTGGCTGGAATGGCGAACCCGAGCACAAGGAGATGAGAAATGAGGTGCGTTTTAGAAACCTTTCCCCATCACACGGTGTACCATCTTCTGGGTTTCTCATGCATGTTTTCGATGTAGGAAGATGCCCTTGAACCTGGAGATTTGGGACCCATGCGATGGGTACCACGCAGTATTACTTTAAAGGGGCTGCGTTTGCTCACCCAACCTCACCAAACCTCTCAGCTGCAACAGTGTCCACCCTTATGTCTCATCCAGCTGTGGGTCTAGATATGGTCAATCCAGGTTGCATCACAGCCCCTGAACGCATTGTGTAAGAACTTCGCTCTCTTTCACTGTCTTTGTTTCATGGCTTTTTCAAAGTAATTTATTTTTATAATGGGGTTTAGCTGCTTTTCACTGCTGTGTTTATGCCGCTTTACACCCACTTGACACACTAACAGAGAGATATCAATACATAGGTTTTAAGATTATTACTAGTCAGATATATTCTTGTGCGGTGAATAGGGCGTGTTGAGTCCAGTTCTCTGAGCAAGGAGTAGGTCTTGTCTATTACATATTGGGTTTATGGAACGGTATCTGAGCTAATTTGAAACCCTTGTTTTATGTATCACCCCACCTCACCTTTCCCGTTAAGCAGCCATAGTGTGTTTTCTGCATGTGTGACTCTGTTCTGTTTTGTAATTCAGTTCAAGTGTAACGGTTTTTACATTCCCTCTATCAGTGATACCTTATGAGAAGTGTCCTTTTCTGTGTGACTTATTTCACTTAGAGTCGTCGTACCTAAATCCACTCATCATGCTGCTACTAGCCTTATGACATTGATTTCACGGCTGAGTGATATTCCATTGTACATAAGGACCACAACTTCTTTATCCATTTTTCTCTTTCCTGGGATATTGAAGGTGGAATGAAGTGGAGGTCCTTGTCAACAGAGCAGCCCTAAACTTTGGGGTGCTTGTGTCTTGCTGATTTTTCATTTTCCCAATTTATACCCCCATGAGTGGAAGTGCCCTATGCTCTCTAAGCTTTGCTTTTTAGACGTTTCAGGACTCACCGTACACTTCTCCAGAGTGGCTGTTGACAATTTACATCCCGCCCATCAGTGTAGCAAGGCTCCCATTTCTCCATGGCCTGTCCTGCATTTTTGGTTTTGAGACTTTTTTCAGCATGGCCCTTTTGACCGATGGGAAGCGAGACATCTTTGTAGCGCTGATTTGCCTTTCCAGGTTGCTTGGTTGGCCAAAAAGGGCGTATGCGTTTTTTCCTGAATATCTTCAGGAAAAAACGCATACGCCCTTTTTGGCCAAGGGCATCATTGTCAACGTTTTGCCGCTTTTCATGTGCTTTAAAGGCGATTCGAATCTACCTCCTGAAATCTGTTTCCTGCAATTCTGCCTTGATTTCAAATCCTCTTCTTTGCCTTCCCTCAATATATTTGTGGACGAGAGTTATCATTTATAACTCTGCAGGTTTGTGAATTGCAGTGCCCTGAACCTCCATTTTACAACTCGCTTTTTAGGGAGCTGGCCGCAAAAGCGCAGGATGCCTTCAGGCCCTGTTCTGGTTCCGGGGGCAGGCTGAGCCTGTGGTTAATTCTTCTTCCTGATGGGAAAATAGAGTGACCTGTGCCTGTCCCAACACCAAGAGCTAGTCTCTCATTGGTTCCACGTCTTCCAGTTCATCCTCAGGACAAATTGCAACCTGTACGGAACAGGAGCTTAAAGGTGCTGATGCTCCAAGTAGGGAGATTGCTAGTAAAGCGGCTGGAATAGCGAACCCGGGCACAAGGAGATGAGAAATGAGGTGCGTTTTAGAAACCTTTCCACATCACACGGTGTACCATCTTCTGGGTTTCTCATGCATGTTTTCGATGTAGGAAGATGCCCTTGAACCTGGAGATTTGTGACCCATGCGATGGGTACCATGCAGTATTACTGTAAAGGGTCTGCGTTTGCTCACCCAACCTCACCAAACCTCTCAGCCGCAACAGTGTCCACCCTTATGTCTCATCCAGCTGTGGGTCTAGATATGGTCAATCCAGGTTGCATCACAGCCCCTGAACGAATTGTGTAAGAATTTCGCTCTCTTTCACTGTCTTTGTTTCATGGGTTTTTCAAAGTAATTTATTTTTATAATGGGGTTTAGCTGCTTTTCACTGCTGTGTTTATGCCGCTTTACACCCACTTGACACACTAACAGAGAGATATCTATATAGGTTTTAAGATTATTACTAGTCAGATATATTCTTGTGCGGTGAATAGGGCGTGTTGAGTCCAGTTCTCTGAGCAAGGAGTAGGTCTTGTCTATTACATATTGGTTTTATGGAACGGTATCTGAGCTAATTTGAAACCCTTGTTTTATGTATCTCCCCACCTCACCTTTCCCGTGAAGCAGCCATAGTGTGTTTTCTGCATGTGTGACTCTGTTCTGTTTTGTAATTCCGTTCAAGTGTAACGGTTTTTACATTCCCTCTATCAGTGATACCTTATGAGAAGTGTCCTTTTCTGTGTGACTTATTTCACTTAGAATCGTCGTACCTAAATCCACTCATCATGCTGCTACTAGCCTTATGACATTGATTTCATGGCTGAGTGATATTCCATTGTACATAAGGACCACAACTTCTTTATCCATTTTTCTCTTTCCTGGGATATTGAAGGTGGAATGAAGTGGAGGTCCTTGTCAACAGAGCAGCCCTAAACTTTGGGGTGCTTGTGTCTTGCTGATTTTTAATTTTCCCAATTTATACCCCCATGAGTGGAAGTGCCCTATGCTCTCTAAGCTTTGCTTTTTAGACGTTTCAGGACTCACCGTACGCTTCTCCAGAGTGGCTGTTGACAATTTACATCCCGCCCATCAGTGTAGCAAGGCTCCCATTTCTCCATGGCCTGTCCTGCATTTCTGGTTTTGACACTTTTTTCAGCATGGCCCTTTTGACCGATGGGAAGCGAGACATCTTTGTAGCGCTGATTTGCCTTTCCAGGTTGCTTGGTTGGCCAAAAAGGGCGTATGCGTTTTTTCCTGAATATCTTCAGGAAAAAACGCATACGCCCTTTTTGGCCAAGGGCATCATTGTCAACGTTTTGCCGCTTTTCATGTGCTTTAAAGGCGATTCGAATCTACCTCCTGAAATCTGTTTCCTGCAATTCTGCCTTGATTTCAAATCCTCTTCTTTGCCTTCCCTCAATATATTTGTGGACGAGAGTTATCATTTATAACTCTGCAGGTTTGTGAATTGCAGTGCCCTGAACCTCCATTTTACAACTCGCGTTTTTGGGAGATGGCCGCAAAAGCGCAGGATGGCTTCAGGCCCTGTTCTTGTTCCGGGGGGCAGGCTGAGCCTGTGGTTAATTCTTCTTCCTGATGGGAAAATAGAGTGACCTGTGCCTGTCCCAACACCAAGAGATAGTCTCTCATTGGTTTCACGTCTTCCCGTTCATCCTCAGGACAAATTGCAACCTGTACGGAACAGGAGGTTAAAGGTGATGATGCTCCAAGGAGGGAGATTGCTAGTAAAGTGGCTGGAATGGCGAACCCGAGCACAAGGAGATGAGAAATGAGGTGCGTTTTAGAAACCTTTCCCCATCACACGGTGTACCATCTTCTGGGTTTCTCATGCATGTTTCCGATGTAGGAAGATGCCCTTGAACCTGGAGATTTGGGACCCATGCGATGGGTACCACGCAGTATTACTTTAAAGGGTCTGCGTTTGCTCACCCAACCTCACCAAACCTCTCAGCCGCAACAGTGTCCACCCTTATGTCTCATCCAGCTGTGGGTCTAGATATGGTCAATCCAGGTTGCATCACAGCCCCTGAACGCATTGTGTAAGAATTTCGCTCTCTTTCACTGTCTTTGTTTCATGGGTTTTTCAAAGTAATTTATTTTTATAATGGGGTTTAGCTGCTTTTCACTGCTGTGTTTATGCCGCTTTACACCCACTTGACACACTAACAGAGAGATATCAATACATAGGTTTTAAGATTATTACTAGTCAGATATATTCTTGTGCGGTGAATAGGGCGTGTTGAGTCCAGTTCTCTGAGCAAGGAGTAGGTCTTGTCTATTACATATTGGGTTTATGGAACGGTATCTGAGCTAATTTGAAACCCTTGTTTTATGTATCACCCCACCTCACCTTTCCCGTGAAGCAGCCATAGTGTGTTTTCTGCATGTGTGACTCTGTTCTGTTTTGTAATTCAGTTCAAGTGTAACGGTTTTTACATTCGCTCTATAAGTGATACCTTATGAGAAGTGTCCTTTTCTGTGTGACTTATTTCACTTAGAGTCGTCGTACCTAAATCCACTCATCATGCTGCTACTAGCCTTATGACATTGATTTCACGGCTGAGTGATATTCCATTGTACATAAGGACCACAACTTCTTTATCCATTTTTCTCTTTCCTGGGATATTGAAGGTGGAATGAAGTGGAGGTCCTTGTCAACAGAGCAGCCCTAAACTTTGGGGTGCTTGTGTCTTGCTGATTTTTCATTTTCCCAATTTATACCCCCATGAGTGGAAGTGCCCTATGCTCTGTAAGCTTTGCTTTTTAGACGTTTCAGGACTCACAGTACACTTCTCCAGAGTGGCTGTTGACAATTTACATCCCGCCCATCAGTGTAGCAAGGCTCCCATTTCTCCATGGCCTGTCCTGCATTTTTGGTTTTGAGACTTTTTTCAGCATGGCCCTTTTGACCGATGGGAAGCGAGACATCTTTGTAGCGCTGATTTGCCTTACCAGGTTGCTTGGTTGGCCAAAAAGGGCGTATGCGTTTTTTCCTGAATATATTCAGGAAAAAACGCATACGCCCTTTTTGGCCAAGGGCATCATTGTCAACGTTTTGCCGCTTTTCATGTGCTTTAAAGGCGATTCGAATCTACCTCCTGAAATCTGTTTCCTGCAATTCTGCCTTGATTTCAAATCCTCTTCTTTGCCTTCCCTCAATATATTTGTGGACGAGAGTTATCATTTATAACTCTGCAGGTTTGTGAATTGCAGTGCCCTGAACCTCCATTTTACAACTCGCGTTTTTGGGAGATGGCCGCAAAAGCGCAGGATGGCTTCAGGCCCTGTTCTGGTTCCGGGGGCAGGCTGAGCCTGTGGTTAATTCTTCTTCCTGATGGGAAAATAGAGTGACCTGTGCCTGTCCCAACACCAAGAGCTAGTCTCTCATTGGTTCCACGTCTTCCAGTTCATCCTCAGGACAAATTGCAACCTGTACGGAACAGGAGCTTAAAGGTGCTGATGCTCCAAGTAGGGAGATTGCTAGTAAAGCGGCTGGAATAGCGAACCCGGGCACAAGGAGATGAGAAATGAGGTGCGTTTTAGAAACCTTTCCACATCACACGGTGTACCATCTTCTGGGTTTCTCATGCATGTTTTCGATGTAGGAAGATGCCCTTGAACCTGGAGATTTGTGACCCATACGATGGGTACCATGCAGTATTACTGTAAAGGGTCTGCGTTTGCTCACCCAACCTCACCAAACCTCTCAGCCCCAAGAGTGTCCACCCTTATGTCTCATCCAGCTGTGGGTCTAGATATGGTCAATCCAGGTTGCATCACAGCCCCTGAACGAATTGTGTAAGAATTTCGCTCTCTTTCACTGTCTTTGTTTCATGGGTTATTCAAAGTAATTTATTTTTATAATGGGGTTTAGCTGCTTTTCACTTCTGTGTTTATGCCGCTTTACACCCACTTGACACACTAACAGAGAGATATCTATACATAGGTTTTAAGATTATTACTAGTCAGATATATTCTTGTGCGGTGAATAGGGCGTGTTGAGTCCAGTTCTCTGAGCAAGGAGTAGGTCTTGTCTATTACATATTGGTTTTATGGAACGGTATCTGAGCTAATTTGAAACCCTTGTTTTATGTATCACCCCACCTCACCTTTCCCGGGAAGCAGCCATAGTGTGTTTTCTGCATCTGTGACTCTGTTCTGTTTTGTAATTCAGTTCAAGTGTAACGGTTTTTACATTCCCTCTATCAGTGATACCTTATGAGAAGTGTCCTTTTCTGTGTGACTTATTTCACTTAGAGTCGTCGTACCTAAATCCACTCATCATGCTGCTACTAGCCTTATGACATTGATTTCATGGCTGAGTGATATTCCATTGTACATAAGGACCACAACTTCTTTATCCATTTTTCTCTTTCCTGGGATATTGAAGGTGGAATGAAGTGGAGGTCCTTGTCAAAAGAGCAGCCCTAAACTTTGGGGTGCTTGTGTCTTGCTGATTTTTCATTTTCCCAATTTATACCCCCATGAGTGGAAGTGCCCTATGCTCTCTAAGCTTTGCTTTTTAGACGTTTCAGGACTCACCGTACGCTTCTCCAGAGTGGCTGTTGACAATTTACATCCCGCCCATCAGTGTAGCAAGGCTCCCATTTCTCCATGGCCTGTCCTGCATTTCTGGTTTTGAGACTTTTTTCAGCATGGCCCTTTTGACCGATGGGAAGCGAGACATCTTTGTAGCGCTGATTTGCCTTTCCAGGTTGCTTGGTTGGCCAAAAAGGGCGTATGCGTTTTTTCCTGAATATATTCAGGAAAAAACGCATACGCCCTTTTTGGCCAAGGGCATCATTGTCAACGTTTTGCCGCTTTTCATGTGCTTTAAAGGCGATTCGAATCTACCTCCTGAAATCTGTTTCCTGCAATTCTGCCTTGATTTCAAATCCTCTTCTTTGCCTTCCCTCAATATATTTGTGGACGAGAGTTATCATTTATAACTCTGCAGGTTTGTGAATTGCAGTGCCCTGAACCTCCATTTTACAACTCGCGTTTTTGGGAGATGGCCGCAAAAGCGCAGGATGGCTTCAGGCCCTGTTCTTGTTCCGGGGGGCAGGCTGAGCCTGTGGTTAATTCTTCTTCCTGATGGGAAAATAGAGTGACCTGTGCCTGTCCCAACACCAAGAGCTAGTCTCTCATTGGTTTCACGTCTTCCCGTTCATCCTCAGGACAAATTGCAACCTGTACGGAACAGGAGGTTAAAGGTGATGATGCTCCAAGGAGGGAGATTGCTAGTAAAGTGGCTGGAATGGCGAACCCGAGCACAAGGAGATGAGAAATGAGGTGCGTTTTAGAAACCTTTCCCCATCACACGGTGTACCATCTTCTGGGTTTCTCATGCATGTTTCCGATGTAGGAAGATGCCCTTGAACCTGGAGATTTGGGACCCATGCGATGGGTACCACGCAGTATTACTTTAAAGGGTCTGCGTTTGCTCACCCAACCTCACCAAACCTCTCAGCCGCAACAGTGTCCACCCTTATGTCTCATCCAGCTGTGGGTCTAGATATGGTCAATCCAGGTTGCATCACAGCCCCTGAACGCATTGTGTAAGAATTTCGCTCTCTTTCACTGTCTTTGTTTCATGGGTTTTTCAAAGTAATTTATTTTTATAATGGGGTTTAGCTGCTTTTCACTGCTGTGTTTATGCCGCTTTACACCCACTTGACACACTAACAGAGAGATATCAATACATAGGTTTTAAGATTATTACTAGTCAGATATATTCTTGTGCGGTGAATAGGGCGTGTTGAGTCCAGTTCTCTGAGCAAGGAGTAGGTCTTGTCTATTACATATTGGGTTTATGGAACGGTATCTGAGCTAATTTGAAACCCTTGTTTTATGTATCACCCCACCTCACCTTTCCCGTGAAGCAGCCATAGTGTGTTTTCTGCATGTGTGACTCTGTTCTGTTTTGTAATTCAGTTCAAGTGTAACGGTTTTTACATTCGCTCTATAAGTGATACCTTATGAGAAGTGTCCTTTTCTGTGTGACTTATTTCACTTAGAGTCGTCGTACCTAAATCCACTCATCATGCTGCTACTAGCCTTATGACATTGATTTCACGGCTGAGTGATATTCCATTGTACATAAGGACCACAACTTCTTTATCCATTTTTCTCTTTCCTGGGATATTGAAGGTGGAATGAAGTGGAGGTCCTTGTCAACAGAGCAGCCCTAAACTTTGGGGTGCTTGTGTCTTGCTGATTTTTCATTTTCCCAATTTATACCCCCATGAGTGGAAGTGCCCTATGCTCTCTAAGCTTTGCTTTTTAGACGTTTCAGGACTCACAGTACACTTCTCCAGAGTGGCTGTTGACAATTTACATCCCGCCCATCATTGTAGCAAGGCTCCCATTTCTCCATGGCCTGTCCTGCATTTTTGGTTTTGAGACTTTTTTCAGCATGGCCCTTTTGACCGATGGGAAGCGAGACATCTTTGTAGCGCTGATTTGCCTTACCAGGTTGCTTGGTTGGCCAAAAAGGGCGTAAGCGTTTTTTCCTGAATATATTCAGGAAAAAAAGCATACGCCCTTTTTGGCCAAGGGCATCATTGTCAACGTTTTGCCGCTTTTCATGTGCTTTAAAGGCGATTCGAATCTACCTCCTGAAATCTGTTTCCTGCAATTCTGCCTTGATTTCAAATCCTCTTCTTTGCCTTCCCTCAATATATTTGTGGACGAGAGTTATCATTTATAACTCTGCAGGTTTGTGAATTGCAGTGCCCTGAACCTCCATTTTACAACTCGCGTTTTTGGAGATGGCCGCAAAAGCGCAGGATGGCTTCAGGCCCTGTTCTGGTTCCGGGGGCAGGCTGAGCCTGTGGTTAATTCTTCTTCCTGATGGGAAAATAGAGTGACCTGTGCCTGTCCCAACACCAAGAGCTAGTCTCTCATTGGTTCCACGTCTTCCAGTTCATCCTCAGGACAAATTGCAACCTGTACGGAACAGGAGCTTAAAGGTGCTGATGCTCCAAGTAGGGAGATTGCTAGTAAAGCGGCTGGAATAGCGAACCCGGGCACAAGGAGATGAGAAATGAGGTGCGTTTTAGAAACCTTTCCACATCACACGGTGTACCATCTTCTGGGTTTCTCATGCATGTTTTCGATGTAGGAAGATGCCCTTGAACCTGGAGATTTGTGACCCATACGATGGGTACCATGCAGTATTACTGTAAAGGGTCTGCGTTTGCTCACCCAACCTCACCAAACCTCTCAGCCCCAAGAGTGTCCACCCTTATGTCTCATCCAGCTGTGGGTCTAGATATGGTCAATCCAGGTTGCATCACAGCCCCTGAACGAATTGTGTAAGAATTTCGCTCTCTTTCACTGTCTTTGTTTCATGGGTTATTCAAAGTAATTTATTTTTATAATGGGGTTTAGCTGCTTTTCACTTCTGTGTTTATGCCGCTTTACACCCACTTGACACACTAACAGAGAGATATCTATACATAGGTTTTAAGATTATTACTAGTCAGATATATTCTTGTGCGGTGAATAGGGCGTGTTGAGTCCAGTTCTCTGAGCAAGGAGTAGGTCTTGTCTATTACATATTGGTTTTATGGAACGGTATCTGAGCTAATTTGAAACCCTTGTTTTATGTATCACCCCACCTCACCTTTCCCGGGAAGCAGCCATAGTGTGTTTTCTGCATCTGTGACTCTGTTCTGTTTTGTAATTCAGTTCAAGTGTAACGGTTTTTACATTCCCTCTATCAGTGATACCTTATGAGAAGTGTCCTTTTCTGTGTGACTTATTTCACTTAGAGTCGTCGTACCTAAATCCACTCATCATGCTGCTACTAGCCTTATGACATTGATTTCATGGCTGAGTGATATTCCATTGTACATAAGGACCACAACTTCTTTATCCATTTTTCTCTTTCCTGGGATATTGAAGGTGGAATGAAGTGGAGGTCCTTGTCAAAAGAGCAGCCCTAAACTTTGGGGTGCTTGTGTCTTGCTGATTTTTCATTTTCCCAATTTATACCCCCATGAGTGGAAGTGCCCTATGCTCTCTAAGCTTTGCTTTTTAGACGTTTCAGGACTCACCGTACGCTTCTCCAGAGTGGCTGTTGACAATTTACATCCCGCCCATCAGTGTAGCAAGGCTCCCATTTCTCCATGGCCTGTCCTGCATTTCTGGTTTTGAGACTTTTTTCAGCATGGCCCTTTTGACCGATGGGAAGCGAGACATCTTTGTAGCGCTGATTTGCCTTTCCAGGTTGCTTGGTTGGCCAAAAAGGGCGTATGCGTTTTTTCCTGAATATATTCAGGAAAAAACGCATACGCCCTTTTTGGCCAAGGGCATCATTGTCAACGTTTTGCCGCTTTTCATGTGCTTTAAAGGCGATTCGAATCTACCTCCTGAAATCTGTTTCCTGCAATTCTGCCTTGATTTCAAATCCTCTTCTTTGCCTTCCCTCAATATATTTGTGGACGAGAGTTATCATTTATAACTCTGCAGGTTTGTGAATTGCAGTGCCCTGAACCTCCATTTTACAACTCGCGTTTTTGGGAGATGGCCGCAAAAGCGCAGGATGGCTTCAGGCCCTGTTCTTGTTCCGGGGGGCAGGCTGAGCCTGTGGTTAATTCTTCTTCCTGATGGGAAAATAGAGTGACCTGTGCCTGTCCCAACACCAAGAGATAGTCTCTCATTGGTTTCACGTCTTCCCGTTCATCCTCAGGACAAATTGCAACCTGTACGGAACAGGAGGTTAAAGGTGATGATGCTCCAAGGAGGGAGATTGCTAGTAAAGTGGCTGGAATGGCGAACCCGAGCACAAGGAGATGAGAAATGAGGTGCGTTTTAGAAACCTTTCCCCATCACACGGTGTACCATCTTCTGGGTTTCTCATGCATGTTTCCGATGTAGGAAGATGCCCTTGAACCTGGAGATTTGGGACCCATGCGATGGGTACCACGCAGTATTACTTTAAAGGGGCTGCGTTTGCCCACCCAACCTCACCAAACCTCTCAGCCGCAACAGTGTCCACCCTTATGTCTCATTCAGCTGTGGGTCTAGATATGGTCAATCCAGGTTGCATCACAGCCCCTGAACGCATTGTGTAAGAACTTCGCTCTCTTTCACTGTCTTTGTTTCATGGCTTTTTCAAAGTAATTTATTTTTATAATGGGGTTTAGCTGCTTTTCACTGCTGTGTTTATGCCGCTTTACACCCACTTGACACACTAACAGAGAGATATCAATACATAGGTTTTAAGATTATTACTAGTCAGTTATATTCTTGTGCGGTGAATAGGGCGTGTTGAGTCCAGTTCTCTGAGCAAGGAGTAGGTCTTGTCTATTACATATTGGGTTTATGGAACGGTATCTGAGCTAATTTGAAACCCTTGTTTTATGTATCACCCCACCTCACCTTTCCCGTTAAGCAGCCATAGTGTGTTTTCTGCATGTGTGACTCTGTTCTGTTTTGTAATTCAGTTCAAGTGTAACGGTTTTTACATTCCCTCTATCAGTGATACATTATGAGAAGTGTCCTTTTCTGTGTGACTTATTTCACTTAGAGTCGTCGTACCTAAATCCACTCATCATGCTGCTACTAGCCTTATGACATTGATTTCACGGCTGAGTGATATTCCATTGTACATAAGGACCACAACTTCTTTATCCATTTTTCTCTTTCCTGGGATATTGAAGGTGGAATGAAGTGGAGGTCCTTGTCAACAGAGCAGCCCTAAACTTTGGGGTGCTTGTGTCTTGCTGATTTTTCATTTTCCCAATTTATACCCCCATGAGTGGAAGTGCCCTATGCTCTCTAAGCTTTGCTTTTTAGACGTTTCAGGACTCACCGTACACTTCTCCAGAGTGGCTGTTGACAATTTACATCCCGCCCATCAGTGTAGCAAGGCTCCCATTTCTCCATGGCCTGTCCTGCATTTTTGGTTTTGAGACTTTTTTCAGCATGGCCCTTTTGACCGATGGGAAGCGAGACATCTTTGTAGCGCTGATTTGCCTTTCCAGGTTGCTTGGTTGGCCAAAAAGGGCGTATGCGTTTTTTCCTGAATATCTTCAGGAAAAAACGCATACGCCCTTTTTGGCCAAGGGCATCATTGTCAACGTTTTGCCGCTTTTCATGTGCTTTAAAGGCGATTCGAATCTACCTCCTGAAATCTGTTTCCTGCAATTCTGCCTTGATTTCAAATCCTCTTCTTTGCCTTCCCTCAATATATTTGTGGACTAGAGTTATCATTTATAACTCTGCAGGTTTGTGAATTGCAGTGCCCTGAACCTCCATTTTACAACTCGCTTTTTAGGGAGCTGGCCGCAAAAGCGCAGGATGCCTTCAGGCCCTGTTCTGGTTCCGGGGGCAGGCTGAGCCTGTGGTTAATTCTTCTTCCTGATGGGAAAATAGAGTGACCTGTGCCTGTCCCAACACCAAGAGCTAGTCTCTCATTGGTTCCACGTCTTCCAGTTCATCCTCAGGACAAATTGCAACCTGTACGGAACAGGAGCTTAAAGGTGCTGATGCTCCAAGTAGGGAGATTGCTAGTAAAGCGGCTGGAATAGCGAACCCGGGCACAAGGAGATGAGAAATGAGGTGCGTTTTAGAAACCTTTCCACATCACACGGTGTACCATCTTCTGGGTTTCTCATGCATGTTTTCGATGTAGGAAGATGCCCTTGAACCTGGAGATTTGTGACCCATGCGATGGGTACCATGCAGTATTACTGTAAAGGGTCTGCGTTTGCTCACCCAACCTCACCAAACCTCTCAGCCGCAACAGTGTCCACCCTTATGTCTCATCCAGCTGTGGGTCTAGATATGGTCAATCCAGGTTGCATCACAGCCCCTGAACGAATTGTGTAAGAATTTCGCTCTCTTTCACTGTCTTTGTTTCATGGGTTATTCAAAGTAATTTATTTTTATAATGGGGTTTAGCTGCTTTTCACTTCTGTGTTTATGCCGCTTTACACCCACTTGACACACTAACAGAGAGATATCTATACATAGGTTTTAAGATTATTACTAGTCAGATATATTCTTGTGCGGTGAATAGGGCGTGTTGAGTCCAGTTCTCTGAGCAAGGAGTAGGTCTTGTCTATTACATATTGGTTTTATGGAACGGTATCTGAGCTAATTTGAAACCCCTGTTTTATGTATCACCCCACCTCACCTTTCCCGTTAAGCAGCCATAGTGTGTTTTCTGCATCTGTGACTCTGTTCTGTTTTGTAATTCAGTTCAAGTGTAACGGTTTTTACATTCCCTCTATCAGTGATACCTTATGAGAAGTGTCCTTTTCTGTGTGACTTATTTCACTTAGAGTCGTCGTACCTAAATCCACTCATCATGCTGCTACTAGCCTTATGACATTGATTTCACGGCTGAGTGATATTCCATTGTACATAAGGACCACAACTTCTTTATCCATTTTTCTCTTTCCTGGGATATTGAAGGTGGAATGAAGTGGAGGTCCTTGTCAACAGAGCAGCCCTAAACTTTGGGGTGCTTGTGTCTTGCTGATTTTTCATTTTCCCAATTTATACCCCCATGAGTGGAAGTGCCCTATGCTCTCTAAGCTTTGCTTTTTAGACGTTTCAGGACTCACCGTACACTTCTCCAGAGTGGCTGTTGACAATTTACATCCCGCCCATCAGTGTAGCAAGGCTCCCATTTCTCCATGGCCTGTCCTGCATTTTTGGTTTTGAGACTTTTTTCAGCATGGCCCTTTTGACCGATGGGAAGCGAGACATCTTTGTAGCGCTGATTTGCCTTTCCAGGTTGCTTGGTTGGCCAAAAAGGGCGTATGCGTTTTTTCCTGAATATATTCAGGAAAAAACGCATACGCCCTTTTTGGCCAAGGGCATCATTGTCAACGTTTTGCCGCTTTTCATGTGCTTTAAAGGCGATTCGAATCTACCTCCTGAAATCTGTTTCCTGCAATTCTGCCTTGATTTCAAATCCTCTTCTTTGCCTTCCCTCAATATATTTGTGGACGAGAGTTATCATTTATAACTCTGCAGGTTTGTGAATTGCAGTGCCCTGAACCTCCATTTTACAACTCGCGTTTTTGGGAGATGGCCGCAAAAGCGCAGGATGGCTTCAGGCCCTGTTTTTGTTCCGGGGGGCAGGCGGAGCCTGTGGTTAATTCTTCTTCCTGATGGGAAAATAGAGTGACCTGTGCCTGTCCCAACACCAAGAGATAGTCTCTCATTGGTTTCACGTCTTCCCGTTCATCCTCAGGACAAATTGCAACCTGTACGGAACAGGAGGTTAAAGGTGATGATGCTCCAAGGAGGGAGATTGCTAGTAAAGTGGCTGGAATGGCGAACCCGAGCACAAGGAGATGAGAAATGAGGTGCGTTTTAGAAACCTTTCCCCATCACACGGTGTACCATCTTCTGGGTTTCTCATGCATGTTTTCGATGTAGGAAGATGCCCTTGAACCTGGAGATTTGGGACCCATGCGATGGGTACCACGCAGTATTACTTTAAAGGGGCTGCGTTTGCTCACCCAACCTCACCAAACCTCTCAGCCGCAACAGTGTCCACCCTTATGTCTCATCCAGCTGTGGGTCTAGATATGGTCAATCCAGGTTGCATCACAGCCCCTGAACGCATTGTGTAAGAACTTCGCTCTCTTTCACTGTCTTTGTTTCATGGCTTTTTCAAAGTAATTTATTTTTATAATGGGGTTTAGCTGCTTTTCACTGCTGTGTTTATGCCGCTTTACACCCACTTGACACACTAACAGAGAGATATCAATACATAGGTTTTAAGATTATTACTAGTCAGATATATTCTTGTGCGGTGAATAGGGCGTGTTGAGTCCAGTTCTCTGAGCAAGGAGTAGGTCTTGTCTATTACATATTGGGTTTATGGAACGGTATCTGAGCTAATTTGAAACCCTTGTTTTATGTATCACCCCACCTCACCTTTCCCGTTAAGCAGCCATAGTGTGTTTTCTGCATGTGTGACTCTGTTCTGTTTTGTAATTCAGTTCAAGTGTAACGGTTTTTACATTCCCTCTATCAGTGATACCTTATGAGAAGTGTCCTTTTCTGTGTGACTTATTTCACTTAGAGTCGTCGTACCTAAATCCACTCATCATGCTGCTACTAGCCTTATGACATTGATTTCACGGCTGAGTGATATTCCATTGTACATAAGGACCACAACTTCTTTATCCATTTTTCTCTTTCCTGGGATATTGAAGGTGGAATGAAGTGGAGGTCCTTGTCAACAGAGCAGCCCTAAACTTTGGGGTGCTTGTGTCTTGCTGATTTTTCATTTTCCCAATTTATACCCCCATGAGTGGAAGTGCCCTATGCTCTCTAAGCTTTGCTTTTTAGACGTTTCAGGACTCACCGTACACTTCTCCAGAGTGGCTGTTGACAATTTACATCCCGCCCATCAGTGTAGCAAGGCTCCCATTTCTCCATGGCCTGTCCTGCATTTTTGGTTTTGAGACTTTTTTCAGCATGGCCCTTTTGACCGATGGGAAGCGAGACATCTTTGTAGCGCTGATTTGCCTTTCCAGGTTGCTTGGTTGGCCAAAAAGGGCGTATGCGTTTTTTCCTGAATATCTTCAGGAAAAAACGCATACGCCCTTTTTGGCCAAGGGCATCATTGTCAACGTTTTGCCGCTTTTCATGTGCTTTAAAGGCGATTCGAATCTACCTCCTGAAATCTGTTTCCTGCAATTCTGCCTTGATTTCAAATCCTCTTCTTTGCCTTCCCTCAATATATTTGTGGACGAGAGTTATCATTTATAACTCTGCAGGTTTGTGAATTGCAGTGCCCTGAACCTCCATTTTACAACTCGCTTTTTAGGGAGCTGGCCGCAAAAGCGCAGGATGCCTTCAGGCCCTGTTCTGGTTCCGGGGGCAGGCTGAGCCTGTGGTTAATTCTTCTTCCTGATGGGAAAATAGAGTGACCTGTGCCTGTCCCAACACCAAGAGCTAGTCTCTCATTGGTTCCACGTCTTCCAGTTCATCCTCAGGACAAATTGCAACCTGTACGGAACAGGAGCTTAAAGGTGCTGATGCTCCAAGTAGGGAGATTGCTAGTAAAGCGGCTGGAATAGCGAACCCGGGCACAAGGAGATGAGAAATGAGGTGCGTTTTAGAAACCTTTCCACATCACACGGTGTACCATCTTCTGGGTTTCTCATGCATGTTTTCGATGTAGGAAGATGCCCTTGAACCTGGAGATTTGTGACCCATGCGATGGGTACCATGCAGTATTACTGTAAAGGGTCTGCGTTTGCTCACCCAACCTCACCAAACCTCTCAGCCGCAACAGTGTCCACCCTTATGTCTCATCCAGCTGTGGGTCTAGATATGGTCAATCCAGGTTGCATCACAGCCCCTGAACGAATTGTGTAAGAATTTCGCTCTCTTTCACTGTCTTTGTTTCATGGGTTTTTCAAAGTAATTTATTTTTATAATGGGGTTTAGCTGCTTTTCACTGCTGTGTTTATGCCGCTTTACACCCACTTGACACACTAACAGAGAGATATCTATATAGGTTTTAAGATTATTACTAGTCAGATATATTCTTGTGCGGTGAATAGGGCGTGTTGAGTCCAGTTCTCTGAGCAAGGAGTAGGTCTTGTCTATTACATATTGGTTTTATGGAACGGTATCTGAGCTAATTTGAAACCCTTGTTTTATGTATCACCCCACCTCACCTTTCCCGTGAAGCAGCCATAGTGTGTTTTCTGCATGTGTGACTCTGTTCTGTTTTGTAATTCCGTTCAAGTGTAACGGTTTTTACATTCCCTCTATCAGTGATACCTTATGAGAAGTGTCCTTTTCTGTGTGACTTATTTCACTTAGAATCGTCGTACCTAAATCCACTCATCATGCTGCTACTAGCCTTATGACATTGATTTCATGGCTGAGTGATATTCCATTGTACATAAGGACCACAACTTCTTTATCCATTTTTCTCTTTCCTGGGATATTGAAGGTGGAATGAAGTGGAGGTCCTTGTCAACAGAGCAGCCCTAAACTTTGGGGTGCTTGTGTCTTGCTGATTTTTAATTTTCCCAATTTATACCCCCATGAGTGGAAGTGCCCTATGCTCTCTAAGCTTTGCTTTTTAGACGTTTCAGGACTCACCGTACGCTTCTCCAGAGTGGCTGTTGACAATTTACATCCCGCCCATCAGTGTAGCAAGGCTCCCATTTCTCCATGGCCTGTCCTGCATTTCTGGTTTTGAGACTTTTTTCAGCATGGCCCTTTTGACCGATGGGAAGCGAGACATCTTTGTAGCGCTGATTTGCCTTTCCAGGTTGCTTGGTTGGCCAAAAAGGGCGTATGCGTTTTTTCCTGAATATATTCAGGAAAAAACGCATACGCCCTTTTTGGCCAAGGGCATCATTGTCAACGTTTTGCCGCTTTTCATGTGCTTTAAAGGCGATTCGAATCTACCTCCTGAAATCTGTTTCCTGCAATTCTGCCTTGATTTCAAATCCTCTTCTTTGCCTTCCCTCAATATATTTGTGGACGAGAGTTATCATTTATAACTCTGCAGGTTTGTGAATTGCAGTGCCCTGAACCTCCATTTTACAACTCGCGTTTTTGGGAGATGGCCGCAAAAGCGCAGGATGGCTTCAGGCCCTGTTCTTGTTCCGGGGGGCAGGCTGAGCCTGTGGTTAATTCTTCTTCCTGATGGGAAAATAGAGTGACCTGTGCCTGTCCCAACACCAAGAGATAGTCTCTCATTGGTTTCACGTCTTCCCGTTCATCCTCAGGACAAATTGCAACCTGTACGGAACAGGAGGTTAAAGGTGATGATGCTCCAAGGAGGGAGATTGCTAGTAAAGTGGCTGGAATGGCGAACCCGAGCACAAGGAGATGAGAAATGAGGTGCGTTTTAGAAACCTTTCCCCATCACACGGTGTACCATCTTCTGGGTTTCTCATGCATGTTTCCGATGTAGGAAGATGCCCTTGAACCTGGAGATTTGGGACCCATGCGATGGGTACCACGCAGTATTACTTTAAAGGGTCTGCGTTTGCTCACCCAACCTCACCAAACCTCTCAGCCGCAACAGTGTCCACCCTTATGTCTCATCCAGCTGTGGGTCTAGATATGGTCAATCCAGGTTGCATCACAGCCCCTGAACGCATTGTGTAAGAATTTCGCTCTCTTTCACTGTCTTTGTTTCATGGGTTTTTCAAAGTAATTTATTTTTATAATGGGGTTTAGCTGCTTTTCACTGCTGTGTTTATGCCGCTTTACACCCACTTGACACACTAACAGAGAGATATCAATACATAGGTTTTAAGATTATTACTAGTCAGATATATTCTTGTGCGGTGAATAGGGCGTGTTGAGTCCAGTTCTCTGAGCAAGGAGTAGGTCTTGTCTATTACATATTGGGTTTATGGAACGGTATCTGAGCTAATTTGAAACCCTTGTTTTACGTATCACCCCACCTCACCTTTCCCGTGAAGCAGCCATAGTGTGTTTTCTGCATGTGTGACTCTGTTCTGTTTTGTAATTCAGTTCAAGTGTAACGGTTTTTACATTCGCTCTATAAGTGATACCTTATGAGAAGTGTCCTTTTCTGTGTGACTTATTTCACTTAGAGTCGTCGTACCTAAATCCACTCATCATGCTGCTACTAGCCTTATGACATTGATTTCACGGCTGAGTGATATTCCATTGTACATAAGGACCACAACTTCTTTATCCATTTTTCTCTTTCCTGGGATATTGAAGGTGGAATGAAGTGGAGGTCCTTGTCAACAGAGCAGCCCTAAACTTTGGGGTGCTTGTGTCTTGCTGATTTTTCATTTTCCCAATTTATACCCCCATGAGTGGAAGTGCCCTATGCTCTCTAAGCTTTGCTTTTTAGACGTTTCAGGACTCACAGTACACTTCTCCAGAGTGGCTGTTGACAATTTACATCCCGCCCATCAGTGTAGCAAGGCTCCCATTTCTCCATGGCCTGTCCTGCATTTTTGGTTTTGAGACTTTTTTCAGCATGGCCCTTTTGACCGATGGGAAGCGAGACATCTTTGTAGCGCTGATTTGCCTTACCAGGTTGCTTGGTTGGCCAAAAAGGGCGTATGCGTTTTTTCCTGAATATATTCAGGAAAAAACGCATACGCCCTTTTTGGCCAAGGGCATCATTGTCAACGTTTTGCCGCTTTTCATGTGCTTTAAAGGCGATTCGAATCTACCTCCTGAAATCTGTTTCCTGCAATTCTGCCTTGATTTCAAATCCTCTTCTTTGCCTTCCCTCAATATATTTGTGGACGAGAGTTATCATTTATAACTCTGCAGGTTTGTGAATTGCAGTGCCCTGAACCTCCATTTTACAACTCGCGTTTTTGGGAGATGGCCGCAAAAGCGCAGGATGGCTTCAGGCCCTGTTCTGGTTCCGGGGGCAGGCTGAGCCTGTGGTTAATTCTTCTTCCTGATGGGAAAATAGAGTGACCTGTGCCTGTCCCAACACCAAGAGCTAGTCTCTCATTGGTTCCACGTCTTCCAGTTCATCCTCAGGACAAATTGCAACCTGTACGGAACAGGAGCTTAAAGGTGCTGATGCTCCAAGTAGGGAGATTGCTAGTAAAGCGGCTGGAATAGCGAACCCGGGCACAAGGAGATGAGAAATGAGGTGCGTTTTAGAAACCTTTCCACATCACACGGTGTACCATCTTCTGGGTTTCTCATGCATGTTTTCGATGTAGGAAGATGCCCTTGAACCTGGAGATTTGTGACCCATACGATGGGTACCATGCAGTATTACTGTAAAGGGTCTGTGTTTGCTCACCCAACCTCACCAAACCTCTCAGCCCCAAGAGTGTCCACCCTTATGTCTCATCCAGCTGTGGGTCTAGATATGGTCAATCCAGGTTGCATCACAACCCCTGAACGAATTGTGTAAGAATTTCGCTCTCTTTCACTGTCTTTGTTTCATGGGTTATTCAAAGTAATTTATTTTTATAATGGGGTTTAGCTGCTTTTCACTTCTGTGTTTATGCCGCTTTACACCCACTTGACACACTAACAGAGAGATATCTATACATAGGTTTTAAGATTATTACTAGTCAGATATATTCTTGTGCGGTGAATAGGGCGTGTTGAGTCCAGTTCTCTGAGCAAGGAGTAGGTCTTGTCTATTACATATTGGTTTTATGGAACGGTATCTGAGCTAATTTGAAACCCTTGTTTTATGTATCACCCCACCTCACCTTTCCCGTGAAGCAGCCATAGTGTGTTTTCTGCATCTGTGACTCTGTTCTGTTTTGTAATTCAGTTCAAGTGTAACGGTTTTTACATTCCCTCTATCAGTGATACCTTATGAGAAGTGTCCTTTTCTGTGTGACTTATTTCACTTAGAGTCGTCGTACCTAAATCCACTCATCATGCTGCTACTAGCCTTATGACATTGATTTCATGGCTGAGTGATATTCCATTGTACATAAGGACCACAACTTCTTTATCCATTTTTCTCTTTCCTGGGATATTGAAGGTGGAATGAAGTGGAGGTCCTTGTCAAAAGAGCAGCCCTAAACTTTGGGGTGCTTGTGTCTTGCTGATTTTTCATTTTCCCAATTTATACCCCCATGAGTGGAAGTGCCCTATGCTCTCTAAGCTTTGCTTTTTAGACGTTTCAGGACTCACCGTACGCTTCTCCAGAGTGGCTGTTGACAATTTACATCCCGCCCATCAGTGTAGCAAGGCTCCCATTTCTCCATGGCCTGTCCTGCATTTCTGGTTTTGAGACTTTTTTCAGCATGGCCCTTTTGACCGATGGGAAGCGAGACATCTTTGTAGCGCTGATTTGCCTTTCCAGGTTGCTTGGTTGGCCAAAAAGGGCGTATGCGTTTTTTCCTGAATATATTCAGGAAAAAACGCATACGCCCTTTTTGGCCAAGGGCATCATTGTCAACGTTTTGCCGCTTTTCATGTGCTTTAAAGGCGATTCGAATCTACCTCCTGAAATCTGTTTCCTGCAATTCTGCCTTGATTTCAAATCCTCTTCTTTGCCTTCCCTCAATATATTTGTGGACGAGAGTTATCATTTATAACTCTGCAGGTTTGTGAATTGCAGTGCCCTGAACCTCCATTTTACAACTCGCGTTTTTGGGAGATGGCCGCAAAAGCGCAGGATGGCTTCAGGCCCTGTTCTTGTTCCGGGGGGCAGGCTGAGCCTGTGGTTAATTCTTCTTCCTGATGGGAAAATAGAGTGACCTGTGCCTGTCCCAACACCAAGAGATAGTCTCTCATTGGTTTCACGTCTTCCCGTTCATCCTCAGGACAAATTGCAACCTGTACGGAACAGGAGGTTAAAGGTGATGATGCTCCAAGGAGGGAGATTGCTAGTAAAGTGGCTGGAATGGCGAACCCGAGCACAAGGAGATGAGAAATGAGGTGCGTTTTAGAAACCTTTCCCCATCACACGGTGTACCATCTTCTGGGTTTCTCATGCATGTTTCCGATGTAGGAAGATGCCCTTGAACCTGGAGATTTGGGACCCATGCGATGGGTACCACGCAGTATTACTTTAAAGGGGCTGCGTTTGCTCACCCAACCTCACCAAACCTCTCAGCCGCAACAGTGTCCACCCTTATGTCTCATCCAGCTGTGGGTCTAGATATGGTCAATCCAGGTTGCATCACAGCCCCTGAACGCATTGTGTAAGAATTTCTATCTCTTTCACTGTCTTTGTTTCATGGGTTTTTCAAAGTAATTTATTTTTATAATGGGGTTTAGCTGCTTTTCACTGCTGTGTTTATGCCGCTTTACACCCACTTGACACACTAACAGAGAGATATCAATACATAGGTTTTAAGATTATTACTAGTCAGATATATTCTTGTGCGGTGAATAGGGCGTGTTGAGTCCAGTTCTCTGAGCAAGGAGTAGGTCTTGTCTATTACATATTGGGTTTATGGAACGGTATCTGAGCTAATTTGAAACCCTTGTTTTATGTATCACCCCACCTCACCTTTCCCGTGAAGCAGCCATAGTGTGTTTTCTGCATGTGTGACTCTGTTCTGTTTTGTAATTCAGTTCAAGTGTAACGGTTTTTACATTCCCTCTATCAGTGATACATTATGAGAAGTGTCCTTTTCTGTGTGACTTATTTCACTTAGAGTCGTCGTACCTAAATCCACTCATCATGCTGCTACTAGCCTTATGACATTGATTTCATGGCTGAGTGATATTCCATTGTACATAAGGACCACAACTTCTTTATCCATTTTTCTCTTTCCTGGGATATTGAAGGTGGAATGAAGTGGAGGTCCTTGTCAACAGAGCAGCCCTAAACTTTGGGGTGCTTGTGTCTTGCTGATTTTTAATTTTCCCAATTTATACCCCCATGAGTGGAAGTGCCCTATGCTCTCTAAGCTGTGTTTTTTAGATGTTTCAGGACACACCGTACGCTTCTCCAGAGTGGCTGTTGGCAATTTACATCCCGCCCATCAGTGTAGCAAGGCTCCCATTTCTCCATGGCCTGTCCTGCATTTCTGGTTTTGACAGTTTTTTTAGCATGGGCCTTTTGACCGATTGGAAGCGAGACTTCTTTGTAGCGCTGATTTGCCTTTCCAGGTTGCTTGCTTGGCCAAAAAGGGCGTATGCGTTTTTTCCTGAATATATTCAGGAAAAAACGCATACGCCCTTTTTGGCCAAGGGCATCATTGTCAACGTTTTGCCGCTTTTCATGTGCTTTAAAGGCGATTCGAATCTACCTCCTGAAATCTGTTTCCTGCAATTCTGCCTTGATTTCAAATCCTCTTCTTTGCCTTCCCTCAATATAATTGTGGACGAGAGTTATCATTTATAAGTCTGCAGTTTTGTGAATTGCAGTGCCCTGAACCTCCATTTTACAACTCGCTTTTTAGGGAGCTGGCCGCAATAGCGCAGTATGGCTTCAGGCCCTGTTCTGGTTCCGGGTGGCAGGCTGAGCCTGTGGTTAATTCTTCTTCCTGATAGGAAAATAGAGTGACCTGTGCCTGTCCCAACACCAAGAGCTAGTCTCTCATTGGTTCCACGTCTTCCCGTTCATCCTCAGGACAAATTGCAACCTGTACGGAACAGAAGGTTAAAGGTGATGATGCTCCAAGGAGGGAGATTGCTAGTAAAGTGGCTGGAATGGCGAACCCGAGCACAAGGAGATGAGAAATGAGGTGCGTTTTAGAAACCTTTCCCCATCACACGGTGTACCATCTTCTGGGTTTCTCATGCATGTTTCCGATGTAGGAAGATGCCCTTGAACCTGGAGATTTGGGACCCATGCGATGGGTACCACGCAGTATTACTTTAAAGGGGCTGCGTTTGCTCACCCAACCTCACCAAACCTCTCAGCCCCAAGAGTGTCCACCCTTATGTCTCATCCAGCTGTGGGTCTAGATATGGTCAATCCAGGTTGCATCACAGCCCCTGAACGCATTGTGTAAGAATTTCGCTCTCTTTCACTGTCTTTGTTTCATGGGTTTTTCAAAGTAATTTATTTTTATAATGGGGTTTAGCTGCTTTTCACTGCTGTGTTTATGCCGCTTTACACCCACTTGACACACTAACAGAGAGATATCAATACATAGGTTTTAAGATTATTACTAGTCAGATATATTCTTGTGCGGTGAATAGGGCGTGTTGAGTCCAGTTCTCTGAGCAAGGAGTAGGTCTTGTCTATTACATATTGGGTTTATGGAATGGTATCTGAGCTAATTTGAAAACCTTGTTTTATGTATCACCCCACCTCACCTTTCCCGTGAAGCAGCCATAGTGTGTTTTCTGCATGTGTGACTCTGTTCTGTTTTGTAATTCAGTTCAAGTGTAACGGTTTTTACATTCCCTCTATAAGTGATACCTTATGAGAAGTGTCCTTTTCTGTGTGACTTATTTCACTTAGAGTCGTCGTACCTAAATCCACTCATCATGCTGCTACTAGCCTTATGACATTGATTTCATGGCTGAGTGATATTCCATTGTACATAAGGACCACAACTTCTTTATCCATTTTTCTCTTTCCTGGGATATTGAAGGTGGAATGAAGTGGAGGTCCTTGTCAACAGAGCAGCCCTAAACTTTGGGGTGCTTGTGTCTTGCTGATTTTTCATTTTCCCAATTTATAACCCCAGGAGTGGAAGTGCCCTATGCTCTCTAAGCTTTGTTTTTTAGATGTTTCAGGACTCACCGTACGCTTCTCCAGAGTGGCTGTTGGCAATTTACATCCCGCCCATCAGTGTAGCAAGGCTCCCATTTCTCCATGGCCTGTCCTGCATTTCTGGTTTTGACACTTTTTTCAGCATGGCCTTTTTAACCGATGGGAAGCGAGACATCTTTGTAGCGCTGATTTGCCTTTCCAGGTTGCTTGGTTGGCCAAAAAGGGCGTATGCGTTTTTTCCTGAATATATTCAGGAAAAAACGCATACGCCCTTTTTGGCCAAGGGCATCATTGTCAACGTTTTGCCGCTTTTCATGTGCTTTAAAGGCGATTCGAATCTACCTCCTGAAATCTGTTTCCTGCAATTCTGCCTTGATTTCAAATCCTCTTCTTTGCCTTCCCTCAATATATTTGTGGACGAGAGTTATCATTTATAACTCTGCAGGTTTGTGAATTGCAGTGCCCTGAACTTCCATTTTACAACTCGCTTTTTAGGGAGCTGGCCGCAAAAGCGCAGGATGCCTTCAGGCCCTGTTCTGGTTCCGGGGGCAGGCTGAGCCTGTGGTTAATTCTTCTTCCTGATGGGAAAATAGAGTGACCTGTGCCTGTCCCAACACCAAGAGCCAGTCTCTCATTGGTTCCCAGTCTTCCCGTTCACACTCAGGACAAATTGCAACCTGTACGGAGCAGGAGGTTAAAGGTGCTGATGCTCCAAGTAGGGAGATTGCTAGTAAAGCGGCTGGAATGGCGAACCCGGGCACAAGGAGATGAGAAATGAGGTGCGTTTTAGAAACCTTTCCACATCACACGGTGTACCATCTTCTGGGTTTCTCATGCATGTTTTCGATGTAGGAAGATGCCCTTGAACCTGGAGATTTGTGACCCATACGATGGGTACCATGCAGTATTACTGTAAAGGGTCTGCGTTTGCTCACCCAACCTCACCAAACCTCTCAGCCCCAAGAGTGTCCACCCTTATGTCTCATCCAGCTGTGGGTCTAGATATGGTCAATCCAGGTTGCATCACAGCCCCTGAACGAATTGTGTAAGAATTTCGCTCTCTTTCACTGTCTTTGTTTCATGGGTTATTCAAAGTAATTTATTTTTATAATGGGGTTTAGCTGCTTTTCACTTCTGTGTTTATGCCGCTTTACACCCACTTGACACACTAACAGAGAGATATCTATACATAGGTTTTAAGATTATTACTAGTCAGATATATTCTTGTGCGGTGAATAGGGCGTGTTGAGTCCAGTTCTCTGAGCAAGGAGTAGGTCTTGTCTATTACATATTGGTTTTATGGAACGGTATCTGAGCTAATTTGAAACCCTTGTTTTATGTATCACCCCACCTCACCTTTCCCGTGAAGCAGCCATAGTGTGTTTTCTGCATGTGTGACTCTGTTCTGTTTTGTAATTCAGTTCAAGTGTAACGGTTTTTACATTCCCTCTATCAGTGATACCTTATGAGAAGTGTCCTTTTCTGTGTGACTTATTTCACTTAGAATCGTCGTACCTAAATCCACTCATCATGCTGCTACTAGCCTTATGACATTGATTTCATGGCTGAGTGATATTCCATTGTACATAAGGACCACAACTTCTTTATCCATTTTTCTCTTTCCTGGGATATTGAAGGTGGAATGAAGTGGAGGTCCTTGTCAAAAGAGCAGCCCTAAACTTTGGGGTGCTTGTGTCTTGCTGATTTTTAATTTTCCCAATTTATACCCCCATGAGTGGAAGTGCCCTATGCTCTCTAAGCTTTGCTTTTTAGACGTTTCAGGACTCACCGTACGCTTCTCCAGAGTGGCTGTTGACAATTTACATCCCGCCCATCAGTGTAGCAAGGCTCCCATTTCTCCATGGCCTGTCCTGCATTTCTGGTTTTGAGACTTTTTTCAGCATGGCCCTTTTGACCGATGGGAAGCGAGACATCTTTGTAGCGCTGATTTGCCTTTCCAGGTTGCTTGGTTGGCCAAAAAGGGCGTATGCGTTTTTTCCTGAATATATTCAGGAAAAAACGCATACGCCCTTTTTGGCCAAGGGCATCATTGTCAACGTTTTGCCGCTTTTCATGTGCTTTAAAGGCGATTCGAATCTACCTCCTGAAATCTGTTTCCTGCAATTCTGCCTTGATTTCAAATCCTCTTCTTTGCCTTCCCTCAATATATTTGTGGACGAGAGTTATCATTTATAACTCTGCAGGTTTGTGAATTGCAGTGCCCTGAACCTCCATTTTACAACTCGCTTTTTAGGGAGCTGGCCGCAATAGCGCATTATGGCTTCAGGCCCTGTTCTGGTTCCGGGTGGCAGGCTGAGCCTGTGGTTAATTCTTCTTCCTGATAGGAAAATAGAGTGACCTGTGCCTGTCCCAACACCAAGAGCTAGTCTCTCATTGGTTCCACGTCTTCCCGTTCATCCTCAGGACAAATTGCAACCTGTACGGAACAGAAGGTTAAAGGTGATGATGCTCCAAGGAGGGAGATTGCTAGTAAAGTGGCTGGAATGGCGAACCCGAGCACAAGGAGATGAGAAATGAGGTGCGTTTTAGAAACCTTTCCCCATCACACGGTGTACCATCTTCTGGGTTTCTCATGCATGTTTCCGATGTAGGAAGATGCCCTTGAACCTGGAGATTTGGGACCCATGCGATGGGTACCACGCAGTATTACTTTAAAGGGGCTGCGTTTGCTCACCCAACCTCACCAAACCTCTCAGCCGCAACAGTGTCCACCCTTATGTCTCATCCAGCTGTGGGTCTAGATATGGTCAATCCAGGTTGCATCACAGCCCCTGAACGCATTGTGTAAGAATTTCGCTCTCTTTCACTGTCTTTGTTTCATGGGTTTTTCAAAGTAATTTATTTTTATAATGGGGTTTAGCTGCTTTTCACTGCTGTGTTTATGCCGCTTTACACCCACTTGACACACTAACAGAGAGATATCAATACATAGGTTTTAAGATTATTACTAGTCAGATATATTCTTGTGCGGTGAATAGGGCGTGTTGAGTCCAGTTCTCTGAGCAAGGAGTAGGTCTTGTCTATTACATATTGGGTTTATGGAACGGTATCTGAGCTAATTTGAAACCCTTGTTTTATGTATCACCCCACCTCACCTTTCCCGTGAAGCAGCCATAGTGTGTTTTCTGCATGTGTGACTCTGTTCTGTTTTGTAATTCAGTTCAAGTGTAACGGTTTTTACATTCCCTCTATCAGTGATACCTTATGAGAAGTGTCCTTTTCTGTGTGACTTATTTCACTTAGAATCGTCGTACCTAAATCCACTCATCATGCTGCTACTAGCCTTATGACATTGATTTCATGGCTGAGTGATATTCCATTGTACATAAGGACCACAACTTCTTTATCCATTTTTCTCTTTCCTGGGATATTGATGGTGGAATGAAGTGGAGGTCCTTGTCAACAGAGCAGCCCTAAACTTTGGGGTGCTTGTGTCTTGCTGATTTTTCATTTTCCCAATTTATACCCCCATGAGTGGAAGTGCCCTATGCTCTCTAAGCTGTGTTTTTTAGATGTTTCAGGACACACCGTACGCTTCTCCAGAGTGGCTGTTGGCAATTTACATCCCGCCCATCAGTGTAGCAAGGCTCCCATTTCTCCATGGCATGTCCTGCATTTCTGGTTTTGACAGTTTTTTTAGCATGGGCCTTTTGACCGATTGGAAGCGAGACTTCTTTGTAGCACTGATTTGCCTTTCCAGGTTGCTTGCTTGGCCAAAAAGGGCGTATGCGTTTTTTCCTGAATATATTCAGGAAAAAACGCATACGCCCTTTTTGGCCAAGGGCATCATTGTCAACGTTTTGCCGCTTTTCATGTGCTTTAAAGGCGATTCGAATCTACCTCCTGAAATCTGTTTCCTGCAATTCTGCCTTGATTTCAAATCCTCTTCTTTGCCTTCCCTCAATATAATTGTGGACGAGAGTTATCATTTATAAGTCTGCAGTTTTGTGAATTGCAGTGCCCTGAACCTCCATTTTACAACTCGCTTTTTAGGGAGCTGGCCGCAATAGCGCAGTATGGCTTCAGGCCCTGTTCTGGTTCCGGGTGGCAGGCTGAGCCTGTGGTTAATTCTTCTTCCTGATAGGAAAATAGAGTGACCTGTGCCTGTCCCAACACCAAGAGCTAGTCTCTCATTGGTTCCACGTCTTCCCGTTCATCCTCAGGACAAATTGCAACCTGTACGGAACAGAAGGTTAAAGGTGATGATGCTCCAAGGAGGGAGATTGCTAGTAAAGTGGCTGGAATGGCGAACCCGAGCACAAGGAGATGAGAAATGAGGTGCGTTTTAGAAACCTTTCCCCATCACACGGTGTACCATCTTCTGGGTATCACATGCATGTTTTCGATGTAGGAAGGTGGCATTGAACCTGGAGATTTGGGACCCATGCGATGGGTACCACGCAGTATTACTTTAAAGGGTCTGCGTTTGCTCACCCAACCTCACCAAACCTCTCAGCCCCAAGAGTGTCCACCCTTATGTCTCATCCAGCTGTGGGTCTAGATATGGTCAATCCAGGTTGCATCACAGCCCCTGAACGCATTGTGTAAGAATTTCGCTCTCTTTCACTGTCTTTGTTTCATGGGTTTTTCAAAGTAATTTATTTTTATAATGGGGTTTAGCTGCTTTTCACTGCTGTGTTTATGCCGCTTTACACCCACTTGACACACTAACAGAGAGATATCAATACATAGGTTTTAAGATTATTACTAGTCAGATATATTCTTGTGCGGTGAATAGGGCGTGTTGAGTCCAGTTCTCTGAGCAAGGAGTAGGTCTTGTCTATTACATATTGGGTTTATGGAATGGTATCTGAGCTAATTTGAAAACCTTGTTTTATGTATCACCCCACCTCACCTTTCCCGTGAAGCAGCCATAGTGTGTTTTCTGCATGTGTGACTCTGTTCTGTTTTGTAATTCAGTTCAAGTGTAACGGTTTTTACATTCCCTCTATAAGTGATACCTTATGAGAAGTGTCCTTTTCTGTGTGACTTATTTCACTTAGAGTCGTCGTACCTAAATCCACTCATCATGCTGCTACTAGCCTTATGACATTGATTTCATGGCTGAGTGATATTCCATTGTACATAAGGACCACAACTTCTTTATCCATTTTTCTCTTTCCTGGGATATTGAAGGTGGAATGAAGTGGAGGTCCTTGTCAACAGAGCAGCCCTAAACTTTGGGGTGCTTGTGTCTTGCTGATTTTTCATTTTCCCAATTTATAACCCCAGGAGTGGAAGTGCCCTATGCTCTCTAAGCTTTGTTTTTTAGATGTTTCAGGACTCACCGTACGCTTCTCCAGAGTGGCTGTTGGCAATTTACATCCCGCCCATCAGTGTAGCAAGGCTCCCATTTCTCCATGGCCTGTCCTGCATTTCTGGTTTTGACACTTTTTTCAGCATGGCCTTTTTAACCGATGGGAAGCGAGACATCTTTGTAGCGCTGATTTGCCTTTCCAGGTTGCTTGGTTGGCCAAAAAGGGCGTATGCGTTTTTTCCTGAATATATTCAGGAAAAAACGCATACGCCCTTTTTGGCCAAGGGCATCATTGTCAACGTTTTGCCGCTTTTCATGTGCTTTAAAGGCGATTCGAATCTACCTCCTGAAATCTGTTTCCTGCAATTCTGCCTTGATTTCAAATCCTCTTCTTTGCCTTCCCTCAATATATTTGTGGACGAGAGTTATCATTTATAACTCTGCAGGTTTGTGAATTGCAGTGCCCTGAACTTCCATTTTACAACTCGCTTTTTAGGGAGCTGGCCGCAAAAGCGCAGGATGCCTTCAGGCCCTGTTCTGGTTCCGGGGGCAGGCTGAGCCTGTGGTTAATTCTTCTTCCTGATGGGAAAATAGAGTGACCTGTGCCTGTCCCAACACCAAGAGCCAGTCTCTCATTGGTTCCCAGTCTTCCCGTTCACACTCAGGACAAATTGCAACCTGTACGGAACAGGAGGTTAAAGGTGCTGATGCTCCAAGTAGGGAGATTGCTAGTAAAGCGGCTGGAATGGCGAACCCGGGCACAAGGAGATGAGAAATGAGGTGCGTTTTAGAAACCTTTCCACATCACACGGTGTACCATCTTCTGGGTTTCTCATGCATGTTTTCGATGTAGGAAGATGCCCTTGAACCTGGAGATTTGTGACCCATACGATGGGTACCATGCAGTATTACTGTAAAGGGTCTGCGTTTGCTCACCCAACCTCACCAAACCTCTCAGCCCCAAGAGTGTCCACCCTTATGTCTCATCCAGCTGTGGGTCTAGATATGGTCAATCCAGGTTGCATCACAGCCCCTGAACGAATTGTGTAAGAATTTCGCTCTCTTTCACTGTCTTTGTTTCATGGGTTATTCAAAGTAATTTATTTTTATAATGGGGTTTAGCTGCTTTTCACTTCTGTGTTTATGCCGCTTTACACCCACTTGACACACTAACAGAGAGATATCTATACATAGGTTTTAAGATTATTACTAGTCAGATATATTCTTGTGCGGTGAATAGGGCGTGTTGAGTCCAGTTCTCTGAGCAAGGAGTAGGTCTTGTCTATTACATATTGGTTTTATGGAACGGTATCTGAGCTAATTTGAAACCCTTGTTTTATGTATCACCCCACCTCACCTTTCCCGTGAAGCAGCCATAGTGTGTTTTCTGCATGTGTGACTCTGTTCTGTTTTGTAATTCAGTTCAAGTGTAACGGTTTTTACATTCCCTCTATCAGTGATACCTTATGAGAAGTGTCCTTTTCTGTGTGACTTATTTCACTTAGAATCGTCGTACCTAAATCCACTCATCATGCTGCTACTAGCCTTATGACATTGATTTCATGGCTGAGTGATATTCCATTGTACATAAGGACCACAACTTCTTTATCCATTTTTCTCTTTCCTGGGATATTGAAGGTGGAATGAAGTGGAGGTCCTTGTCAAAAGAGCAGCCCTAAACTTTGGGGTGCTTGTGTCTTGCTGATTTTTCATTTTCCCAATTTATACCCCCATGAGTGGAAGTGCCCTATGCTCTCTAAGCTTTGCTTTTTAGACGTTTCAGGACTCACCGTACGCTTCTCCAGAGTGGCTGTTGACAATTTACATCCCGCCCATCAGTGTAGCAAGGCTCCCATTTCTCCATGGCCTGTCCTGCATTTCTGGTTTTGAGACTTTTTTCAGCATGGCCCTTTTGACCGATGGGAAGCGAGACATCTTTGTAGCGCTGATTTGCCTTTCCAGGTTGCTTGGTTGGCCAAAAAGGGCGTATGCGTTTTTTCCTGAATATATTCAGGAAAAAACGCATACGCCCTTTTTGGCCAAGGGCATCATTGTCAACGTTTTGCCGCTTTTCATGTGCTTTAAAGGCGATTCGAATCTACCTCCTGAAATCTGTTTCCTGCAATTCTGCCTTGATTTCAAATCCTCTTCTTTGCCTTCCCTCAATATATTTGTGGACGAGAGTTATCATTTATAACTCTGCAGGTTTGTGAATTGCAGTGCCCTGAACCTCCATTTTACAACTCGCTTTTTAGGGAGCTGGCCGCAATAGCGCATTATGGCTTCAGGCCCTGTTCTGGTTCCGGGTGGCAGGCTGAGCCTGTGGTTAATTCTTCTTCCTGATAGGAAAATAGAGTGACCTGTGCCTGTCCCAACACCAAGAGCTAGTCTCTCATTGGTTCCACGTCTTCCCGTTCATCCTCAGGACAAATTGCAACCTGTACGGAACAGAAGGTTAAAGGTGATGATGCTCCAAGGAGGGAGATTGCTAGTAAAGTGGCTGGAATGGCGAACCCGAGCACAAGGAGATGAGAAATGAGGTGCGTTTTAGAAACCTTTCCCCATCACACGGTGTACCATCTTCTGGGTTTCTCATGCATGTTTCCGATGTAGGAAGATGCCCTTGAACCTGGAGATTTGGGACCCATGCGATGGGTACCACGCAGTATTACTTTAAAGGGGCTGCGTTTGCTCACCCAACCTCACCAAACCTCTCAGCCGCAACAGTGTCCACCCTTATGTCTCATCCAGCTGTGGGTCTAGATATGGTCAATCCAGGTTGCATCACAGCCCCTGAACGCATTGTGTAAGAATTTCGCTCTCTTTCACTGTCTTTGTTTCATGGGTTTTTCAAAGTAATTTATTTTTATAATGGGGTTTAGCTGCTTTTCACTGCTGTGTTTATGCCGCTTTACACCCACTTGACACACTAACAGAGAGATATCAATACATAGGTTTTAAGATTATTACTAGTCAGATATATTCTTGTGCGGTGAATAGGGCGTGTTGAGTCCAGTTCTCTGAGCAAGGAGTAGGTCTTGTCTATTACATATTGGGTTTATGGAACGGTATCTGAGCTAATTTGAAACCCTTGTTTTATGTATCACCCCACCTCACCTTTCCCGTGAAGCAGCCATAGTGTGTTTTCTGCATGTGTGACTCTGTTCTGTTTTGTAATTCAGTTCAAGTGTAACGGTTTTTACATTCCCTCTATCAGTGATACCTTATGAGAAGTGTCCTTTTCTGTGTGACTTATTTCACTTAGAATCGTCGTACCTAAATCCACTCATCATGCTGCTACTAGCCTTATGACATTGATTTCATGGCTGAGTGATATTCCATTGTACATAAGGACCACAACTTCTTTATCCATTTTTCTCTTTCCTGGGATATTGATGGTGGAATGAAGTGGAGGTCCTTGTCAACAGAGCAGCCCTAAACTTTGGGGTGCTTGTGTCTTGCTGATTTTTCATTTTCCCAATTTATACCCCCATGAGTGGAAGTGCCCTATGCTCTCTAAGCTGTGTTTTTTAGATGTTTCAGGACACACCGTACGCTTCTCCAGAGTGGCTGTTGGCAATTTACATCCCGCCCATCAGTGTAGCAAGGCTCCCATTTCTCCATGGCATGTCCTGCATTTCTGGTTTTGACAGTTTTTTTAGCATGGGCCTTTTGACCGATTGGAAGCGAGACTTCTTTGTAGCACTGATTTGCCTTTCCAGGTTGCTTGCTTGGCCAAAAAGGGCGTATGCGTTTTTTCCTGAATATATTCAGGAAAAAACGCATACGCCCTTTTTGGCCAAGGGCATCATTGTCAACGTTTTGCCGCTTTTCATGTGCTTTAAAGGCGATTCGAATCTACCTCCTGAAATCTGTTTCCTGCAATTCTGCCTTGATTTCAAATCCTCTTCTTTGCCTTCCCTCAATATAATTGTGGACGAGAGTTATCATTTATAAGTCTGCAGTTTTGTGAATTGCAGTGCCCTGAACCTCCATTTTACAACTCGCTTTTTAGGGAGCTGGCCGCAATAGCGCAGTATGGCTTCAGGCCCTGTTCTGGTTCCGGGTGGCAGGCTGAGCCTGTGGTTAATTCTTCTTCCTGATAGGAAAATAGAGTGACCTGTGCCTGTCCCAACACCAAGAGCTAGTCTCTCATTGGTTCCACGTCTTCCCGTTCATCCTCAGGACAAATTGCAACCTGTACGGAACAGAAGGTTAAAGGTGATGATGCTCCAAGGAGGGAGATTGCTAGTAAAGTGGCTGGAATGGCGAACCCGAGCACAAGGAGATGAGAAATGAGGTGCGTTTTAGAAACCTTTCCCCATCACACGGTGTACCATCTTCTGGGTATCTCATGCATGTTTTCGATGTAGGAAGGTGGCATTGAACCTGGAGATTTGGGACCCATGCGATGGGTACCACGCAGTATTACTTTAAAGGGTCTGCGTTTGCTCACCCAACCTCACCAAACCTCTCAGCCCCAAGAGTGTCCACCCTTATGTCTCATCCAGCTGTGGGTCTAGATATGGTCAATCCAGGTTGCATCACAGCCCCTGAACGCATTGTGTAAGAATTTCGCTCTCTTTCACTGTCTTTGTTTCATGGGTTTTTCAAAGTAATTTATTTTTATAATGGGGTTTAGCTGCTTTTCACTGCTGTGTTTATGCCGCTTTACACCCACTTGACACACTAACAGAGAGATATCAATACATAGGTTTTAAGATTATTACTAGTCAGATATATTCTTGTGCGGTGAATAGGGCGTGTTGAGTCCAGTTCTCTGAGCAAGGAGTAGGTCTTGTCTATTACATATTGGGTTTATGGAATGGTATCTGAGCTAATTTGAAAACCTTGTTTTATGTATCACCCCACCTCACCTTTCCCGTGAAGCAGCCATAGTGTGTTTTCTGCATGTGTGACTCTGTTCTGTTTTGTAATTCAGTTCAAGTGTAACGGTTTTTACATTCCCTCTATAAGTGATACCTTATGAGAAGTGTCCTTTTCTGTGTGACTTATTTCACTTAGAGTCGTCGTACCTAAATCCACTCATCATGCTGCTACTAGCCTTATGACATTGATTTCATGGCTGAGTGATATTCCATTGTACATAAGGACCACAACTTCTTTATCCATTTTTCTCTTTCCTGGGATATTGAAGGTGGAATGAAGTGGAGGTCCTTGTCAACAGAGCAGCCCTAAACTTTGGGGTGCTTGTGTCTTGCTGATTTTTCATTTTCCCAATTTATAACCCCATGAGTGGAAGTGCCCTATGCTCTCTAAGCTTTGTTTTTTAGATGTTTCAGGACTCAACGTACGCTTCTCCAGAGTGGCTGTTGGCAATTTACATCCCGCCCATCAGTGTAGCAAGGCTCCCATTTCTCCATGGCCTGTCCTGCATTTCTGGTTTTGACACTTTTTTCAGCATGGCCTTTTTAACCGATGGGAAGCGAGACATCTTTGTAGCGCTGATTTGCCTTTCCAGGTTGCTTGGTTGGCCAAAAAGGGCGTATGCGTTTTTTCCTGAATATATTCAGGAAAAAACGCATACGCCCTTTTTGGCCAAGGGCATCATTGTCAACGTTTTGCCGCTTTTCATGTGCTTTAAAGGCGATTCGAATCTACCTCCTGAAATCTGTTTCCTGCAATTCTGCCTTGATTTCAAATCCTCTTCTTTGCCTTCCCTCAATATATTTGTGGACGAGAGTTATCATTTATAACTCTGCAGGTTTGTGAATTGCAGTGCCCTGAACCTCCATTTTACAACTCGCTTTTTAGGGAGCTGGCCGCAAAAGCGCAGGATGCCTTCAGGCCCTGTTCTGGTTCCGGGGGCAGGCTGAGCCTGTGGTTAATTCTTCTTCCTGATGGGAAAATAGAGTGACCTGTGCCTGTCCCAACACCAAGAGCCAGTCTCTCATTGGTTCCCCGTCTTCCCGTTCACACTCAGGACAAATTGCAACCTGTACGGAGCAGGAGGTTAAAGGTGCTGATGCTCCAAGTAGGGAGATTGCTAGTAAAGCGGCTGGAATGGCGAACCCGGGCACAAGGAGATGAGAAATGAGGTGCGTTTTAGAAACCTTTCCCCATCACACGGTTTACCATCTTCTGGGTTTCTCATGCATGTTTTCGATGTAGGAAGATGCCCTTGAACCTGGTGATTTGAGACCCATGCGATGGGTACCACGCAGTATTACTTTAAAGGGTCTGCGTTTGCTCACCCAAGCTCACCAAACCTCTCAGCCCCAAGAGTGTCCACCCTTAGATCTCATCCAGCTGTGGGTCTAGATATGGTCAATCCAGGTTGCATCACAGCCCCTGAACGCATTGTGTAAGAATTTCTCTCTCTTTCACTGTCTTTGTTTCATGGGTTTTTCAAAGTAATTTATTTTCATAATGGGGTTTAGCTGCTTTTCACCGCTGTGTTTATGCCGCTTTACACCCACTTGACACACTAACAGAGAGATATCAATACATAGGTTTTAAGATTATTACTAGTCAGATATATTCTTGTGCGGTGAATAGGGCGTGTTGAGTCCAGTTCTCTGAGCAAGGAGTAGGTCTTGTCTATTACATATTGGGTTTATGGAACGGTATCTGAGCTAATTTGAAACCCTTGTTTTATGTATCACCCCACCTCACCTTTCCCGTTAAGCAACTATAGTGTGTTTTCTGCATGTGTGACTCTGTTCTGTTTTGTAATTCAGTTCAAGTGTAACGGTTTTTACATTCCCTCTATAAGTGATACCTTATGAGAAGTGTCCTTTTCTGTGTGACTTATTTCACTTAGAGTCGTCGTACCTAAATCCACTCATCATGCTGCTACTAGCCTTATGACATTGATTTCACGGCTGAGTGATATTCCATTGTACATAAGGACCACAACTTCTTTATCCATTTTTCTCTTTCCTGGGATATTGAAGGTGGAATGAAGTGGAGGTCCTTGTCAACAGAGCAGCCCTAAACTTTGGGGTGCTTGTGTCTTGCTGATTTTTCATTTTCCCAATTTATACCCCCATGAGTGGAAGTGCCCTATGCTCTCTAAGCTTTGCTTTTTAGACGTTTCAGGACTCACCGTACACTTCTCCAGAGTGGCTGTTGACAATTTACATCCCACCCATCAGTGTAGCAAGGCTCCCATTTCTCCATGGCCTGTCCTGCATTTCTGGTTTTGACACTTTTTTCAGCATGGCCCTTTTGAGCGATGGGTAGCGAGTCTTCTTTGTAGCGCTGATTTGCCTTTCCAGGTTGCTTGGTTGGCCAAAAAGGGCGTATGCGTTTTTTCCTGAATATATTCAGGAAAAAACGCATACGCCCTTTTTGGCCAAGGGCATCATTGTCGACGTTTTGCCGCTTTTCATGTGCTTTAAAGGCGATTCGAATCTACCTAGTGAAATCTGTTTCCTGCAATTCTGCCTTGATTTCAAATCCTCTTCTTTGCCTTCCCTCAATATATTTGTGGACGAGAGTTATCATTTATAACTCTGCAGGTTTGTGAATTGCAGTGCCCTGAACCTCCATTTTACAACTCGCGTTTTTGGGAGATGGCCGCAAAAGCGCAGGATGGCTTCAGGCCCTGTTCTTGTTCCGGGGGGCAGGCTGAGCCTGTGGTTAATTCTTCTTCCTGATGGGAAAATAGAGTGACCTGTGCCTGTCCCAACACCAAGAGATAGTCTCTCATTGTTTTCACGTCTTCCCGTTCATCCTCAGGACATATTGCAACCTGTACGGAACAGGAGGTTAAAGGTGCTGATGCTCCAAGGAGGGAGATTGCTAGTAAAGTGGCTGGAATGGCGAACCCGAGCACAAGGAGATGAGAAATGAGGTGCGTTTTAGAAACCTTTCCCCATCACACGGTGTACCATCTTCTGGGTTTCTCATGCATGTTTTCGATGTAGGAAGATGCCCTTGAACCTGGAGATTTGTGACCCATGCGATGGGTACCATGCAGTATTACTGTAAAGGGTCTGTGTTTGCTCACCCAACCTCACCAAACCTCTCAGCCCCAAGAGTGTCCACCCTTATGTCTCATCCAGCTGTGGGTCTAGATATGGTCAATCCAGGTTGCATCACAGCCCCTGAACGAATTGTGTAAGAATTTCGCTCTCTTTCACTGTCTTTGTTTCATGGGTTATTCAAAGTAATTTATTTTTATAATGGGGTTTAGCTGCTTTTCACTTCTGTGTTTATGCCGCTTTACATCCACTTGACACACTAACAGAGAGATATCTATACATAGGTTTTAAGATTATTACTAGTCAGATATATTCTTGTGCGGTGAATAGGGCGTGTTGAGTCCAGTTCTCTGAGCAAGGAGTAGGTCTTGTCTATTACATATTGGTTTTATGGAACGGTATCTGAGCTAATTTGAAACCCTTGTTTTATGTATCACCCCACCTCACCTTTCCCGTTAAGTAGCCATAGTGTGTTTTCTGCATGTGTGACTCTGTTCTGTTTTGTAATTCAGTTCAAGTGTAACGGTTTTTACATTCCCTCTATCAGTGATACCTTATGAGAAGTGTCCTTTTCTGTGTGACTTATTTCACTTAGAATCGTCGTACCTAAATCCACTCATCATGCTGCTACTAGCCTTATGACATTGATTTCATGGCTGAGTGATATTCCATTGTACATAAGGACCACAACTTCTTTATCCATTTTTCTCTTTCCTGGGATATTGATGGTGGAATGAAGTGGAGGTCCTTGTCAACAGAGCAGCCCTAAACTTTGGGGTGCTTGTGTCTTGCTGATTTTTCATTTTCCCAATTTATACCCCCATGAGTGGAAGTGCCCTATGCTCTCTAAGCTGTGTTTTTTAGATGTTTCAGGACACACCGTACGCTTCTCCAGAGTGGCTGTTGGCAATTTACATCCCGCCCATCAGTGTAGCAAGGCTCCCATTTCTCCATGGCATGTCCTGCATTTCTGGTTTTGACAGTTTTTTTAGCATGGGCCTTTTGACCGATTGGAAGCGAGACTTCTTTGTAGCACTGATTTGCCTTTCCAGGTTGCTTGCTTGGCCAAAAAGGGCGTATGCGTTTTTTCCTGAATATATTCAGGAAAAAACGCATACGCCCTTTTTGGCCAAGGGCATCATTGTCAACGTTTTGCCGCTTTTCATGTGCTTTAAAGGCGATTCGAATCTACCTCCTGAAATCTGTTTCCTGCAATTCTGCCTTGATTTCAAATCCTCTTCTTTGCCTTCCCTCAATATAATTGTGGACGAGAGTTATCATTTATAAGTCTGCAGTTTTGTGAATTGCAGTGCCCTGAACCTCCATTTTACAACTCGCTTTTTAGGGAGCTGGCCGCAATAGCGCAGTATGGCTTCAGGCCCTGTTCTGGTTCCGGGTGGCAGGCTGAGCCTGTGGTTAATTCTTCTTCCTGATAGGAAAATAGAGTGACCTGTGCCTGTCCCAACACCAAGAGCTAGTCTCTCATTGGTTCCACGTCTTCCCGTTCATCCTCAGGACAAATTGCAACCTGTACGGAACAGAAGGTTAAAGGTGATGATGCTCCAAGGAGGGAGATTGCTAGTAAAGTGGCTGGAATGGCGAACCCGAGCACAAGGAGATGAGAAATGAGGTGCGTTTTAGAAACCTTTCCCCATCACACGGTGTACCATCTTCTGGGTATCTCATGCATGTTTTCGATGTAGGAAGGTGGCATTGAACCTGGAGATTTGGGACCCATGCGATGGGTACCACGCAGTATTACTTTAAAGGGTCTGCGTTTGCTCACCCAACCTCACCAAACCTCTCAGCCCCAAGAGTGTCCACCCTTAGATCTCATCCAGCTGTGGGTCTAGATATGGTCAATCCAGGTTGCATCACAGCCCCTGAACGCATTGTGTAAGAATTTCGCTCTCTTTCACTGTCTTTGTTTCATGGGTTTTTCAAAGTAATTTATTTTTATAATGGGGTTTAGCTGCTTTTCACTGCTGTGTTTATGCCGCTTTACACCCACTTGACACACTAACAGAGAGATATCAATACATAGGTTTTAAGATTATTACTAGTCAGATATATTCTTGTGCGGTGAATAGGGCGTGTTGAGTCCAGTTCTCTGAGCAAGGAGTAGGTCTTGTCTATTACATATTGGGTTTATGGAATGGTATCTGAGCTAATTTGAAAACCTTGTTTTATGTATCACCCCACCTCACCTTTCCCGTTAAGCAGCCATAGTGTGTTTTCTGCATGTGTGACTCTGTTCTGTTTTGTAATTCAGTTCAAGTGTAACGGTTTTTACATTCCCTCTATAAGTGATACCTTATGAGAAGTGTCCTTTTCTGTGTGACTTATTTCACTTAGAGTCGTCGTACCTAAATCCACTCATCATGCTGCTACTAGCCTTATGACATTGATTTCATGGCTGAGTGATATTCCATTGTACATAAGGACCACAACTTCTTTATCCATTTTTCTCTTTCCTGGGATATTGAAGGTGGAATGAAGTGGAGGTCCTGGTCAACAGAGCAGCCCTAAACTTTGGGGTGCTTGTGTCTTGCTGATTTTTCATTTTCCCAATTTATAACCCCATGAGTGGAAGTGCCCTATGCTCTCTAAGCTTTGTTTTTTAGATGTTTCAGGACTCACCGTACGCTTCTCCAGAGTGGCTGTTGGCAATTTACATCCCGCCCATCAGTGTAGCAAGGCTCCCATTTCTCCATGGCCTGTCCTGCATTTCTGGTTTTGACACTTTTTTCAGCATGGCCTTTTTAACCGATGGGAAGCGAGACATCTTTGTAGCGCTGATTTGCCTTTCCAGGTTGCTTGGTTGGCCAAAAAGGGCGTATGCGTTTTTTCCTGAATATATTCAGGAAAAAACGCATACGCCCTTTTTGGCCAAGGGCATCATTGTCAACGTTTTGCCGCTTTTCATGTGCTTTAAAGGCGATTCGAATCTACCTCCTGAAATCTGTTTCCTGCAATTCTGCCTTGATTTCAAATCCTCTTCTTTGCCTTCCCTCAATATATTTGTGGACGAGAGTTATCATTTATAACTCTGCAGGTTTGTGAATTGCAGTGCCCTGAACCTCCATTTTACAACTCGCTTTTTAGGGAGCTGGCCGCAAAAGCGCAGGATGCCTTCAGGCCCTGTTCTGGTTCCGGGGGCAGGCTGAGCCTGTGGTTAATTCTTCTTCCTGATGGGAAAATAGAGTGACCTGTGCCTGTCCCAACACCAAGAGCCAGTCTCTCATTGGTTCCCCGTCTTCCCGTTCACACTCAGGACAAATTGCAACCTGTACGGAGCAGGAGGTTAAAGGTGCTGATGCTCCAAGTAGGGAGATTGCTAGTAAAGCGGCTGGAATGGCGAACCCGGGCACAAGGAGATGAGAAATGAGGTGCGTTTTAGAAACCTTTCCCCATCACACGGTTTACCATCTTCTGGGTTTCTCATGCATGTTTTCGATGTAGGAAGATGCCCTTAAACCTGGTGATTTGAGACCCATGCGATGGGTACCACGCAGTATTACTTTAAAGGGTCTGCGTTTGCTCACCCAAGCTCACCATACCTCTCAGCCCCAAGAGTGTCCACCCTTAGATCTCATCCAGCTGTGGGTCTAGATATGGTCAATCCAGGTTGCATCACAGCCCCTGAACGCATTGTGTAAGAATTTCTCTCTCTTTCACTGTCTTTGTTTCATGGGTTTTTCAAAGTAATTTATTTTCATAATGGGGTTTAGCTGCTTTTCACCGCTGTGTTTATGCCGCTTTACACCCACTTGACACACTAACAGAGAGATATCAATACATAGGTTTTAAGATTATTACTAGTCAGATATATTCTTGTGCGGTGAATAGGGCGTGTTGAGTCCAGTTCTCTGAGCAAGGAGTAGGTCTTGTCTATTACATATTGGGTTTATGGAACGGTATCTGAGCTAATTTGAAACCCTTGTTTTATGTATCACCCCACCTCACCTTTCCCGTTAAGCAACTATAGTGTGTTTTCTGCATGTGTGACTCTGTTCTGTTTTGTAATTCAGTTCAAGTGTAACGGTTTTTACATTCCCTCTATAAGTGATACCTTATGAGAAGTGTCCTTTTCTGTGTGACTTATTTCACTTAGAGTCGTCGTACCTAAATCCACTCATCATGCTGCTACTAGCCTTATGACATTGATTTCACGGCTGAGTGATATTCCATTGTACATAAGGACCACAACTTCTTTATCCATTTTTCTCTTTCCTGGGATATTGAAGGTGGAATGAAGTGGAGGTCCTTGTCAACAGAGCAGCCCTAAACTTTGGGGTGCTTGTGTCTTGCTGATTTTTCATTTTCCCAATTTATACCCCCATGAGTGGAAGTGCCCTATGCTCTCTAAGCTTTGCTTTTTAGACGTTTCAGGACTCACCGTACACTTCTCCAGAGTGGCTGTTGACAATTTACATCCCGCCCATCAGTGTAGCAAGGCTCCCATTTCTCCATGGCCTGTCCTGCATTTCTGGTTTTGACACTTTTTTCAGCATGGCCCTTTTGAGCGATGGGTAGCGAGTCTTCTTTGTAGCGCTGATTTGCCTTTCCAGGTTGCTTGGTTGGCCAAAAAGGGCGTATGCGTTTTTTCCTGAATATATTCAGGAAAAAACGCATACGCCCTTTTTGGCCAAGGGCATCATTGTCGACGTTTTGCCGCTTTTCATGTGCTTTAAAGGCTATTCGAATCTACCTAGTGAAATCTGTTTCCTGCAATTCTGCCTTGATTTCAAATCCTCTTCTTTGCCTTCCCTCAATATATTTGTGGACGAGAGTTATCATTTATAACTCTGCAGGTTTGTGAATTGCAGTGCCCTGAACCTCCATTTTACAACTCGCGTTTTTGGGAGATGGCCGCAAAAGCGCAGGATGGCTTCAGGCCCTGTTCTGGTTCCGGGGGGCAGGCTGAGCCTGTGGTTAATTCTTCTTCCTGATGGGAAAATAGAGTGACCTGTGCCTGTCCCAACACCAAGAGATAGTCTCTCATTGTTTTCACGTCTTCCCGTTCATCCTCAGGACAAATTGCAACCTGTACGGAACAGGAGGTTAAAGGTGATGATGCTCCAAGTAGGGAGATTGCTAGTAAAGTGGCTGGAATGGCGAACCCGAGCACAAGGAGATGAGAAATGAGGTGCGTTTTAGAAACCTTTCCCCATCACACGGTGTACCATCTTCTGGGTTTCTCATGCATGTTTTCGATGTAGGAAGATGCCCTTGAACCTGGAGATCTGTGACCCATGCGATGGGTACCATGCAGTATTACTGTAAAGGGTCTGTGTTTGCTCACCCAACCTCACCAAACCTCTCAGCCCCAAGAGTGTCCACCCTTATGTCTCATCCAGCTGTGGGTCTAGATATGGTCAATCCAGGTTGCATCACAGCCCCTGAACGAATTGTGTAAGAATTTCGCTCTCTTTCACTGTCTTTGTTTCATGGGTTATTCAAAGTAATTTATTTTTATAATGGGGTTTAGCTGCTTTTCACTTCTGTGTTTATGCCGCTTTACATCCACTTGACACACTAACAGAGAGATATCTATACATAGGTTTTAAGATTATTACTAGTCAGATATATTCTTGTGCGGTGAATAGGGCATGTTGAGTCCAGTTCTCTGAGCAAGGAGTAGGTCTTGTCTATTACATATTGGTTTTATGGAACGGTATCTGAGCTAATTTGAAACCCTTGTTTTATGTATCACCCCACCTCACCTTTCCCGTTAAGCAGCCATAGTGTGTTTTCTGCATGTGTGACTCTGTTCTGTTTTGTAATTCAGTTCAAGTGTAACGGTTTTTACATTCCCTCTATCAGTGATACCTTATGAGAAGTGTCCTTTTCTGTGTGACTTATTTCACTTAGAATCGTCGTACCTAAATCCACTCATCATGATGCTACTAGCCTTATGACATTGATTTCATGGCTGAGTGATATTCCATTGTACATAAGGACCACAACTTCTTTATCCATTTTTCTCTTTCCTGGGATATTGAAGGTGGAATGAAGTGGAGGTCCTTGTCAACAGAGCAGCCCTAAACTTTGGGGTGCTTGTGTCTTGCTGATTTTTAATTTTCCCAATTTATACCCCCATGAGTGGAAGTGCCCTATGCTCTCTAAGCTTTGCTTTTTAGACGTTTCAGGACTCACCGTACGCTTCTCCAGAGTGGCTGTTGACAATTTACATCCCGCCCATCAGTGTAGCAAGGCTCCCATTTCTCCATGGCCTGTCCTGCATTTCTGGTTTTGACACTTTTTTCAGCATGGCCCTTTTGACCGATGGGAAGCGAGACATCTTTGTAGCGCTGATTTGCCTTTCCAGGTTGCTTGGTTGGCCAAAAAGGGCGTATGCGTTTTTTCCTGAATATATTCAGGAAAAAACGCATACGCCCTTTTTGGCCAAGGGCATCATTGTCAACGTTTTGCCGCTTTTCATGTGCTTTAAAGGCGATTCGAATCTACCTCCTGAAATCTGTTTCCTGCAATTCTGCCTTGATTTCAAATCCTCTTCTTTGCCTTCCCTCAATATATTTGTGGACGAGAGTTATCATTTATAACTCTGCAGGTTTGTGAATTGCAGTGCCCTGAACCTCCATTTTACAACTCGCGTTTTTGGGAGATGGCCGCAAAAGCGCAGGATGGCTTCAGGCCCTGTTCTTGTTCCGGGGGGCAGGCTGAGCCTGTGGTTAATTCTTCTTCCTGATGGGAAAATAGAGTGACCTGTGCCTGTCCCAACACCAAGAGATAGTCTCTCATTGGTTTAACGTTTTCCCGTTCATCCTCAGGACAAATTGCAACCTGTACGGAACAGGAGGTTAAAGGTGATGATGCTCCAAGGAGGGAGATTGCTAGTAAAGTGGCTGGAATGGCGAACCCGAGCACAAGGAGATGAGAAATGAGGTGCGTTTTAGAAACCTTTCCCCATCACACGGTGTACCATCTTCTGGGTTTCTCATGCATGTTTCCGATGTAGGAAGATGCCCTTGAACCTGGAGATTTGGGACCCATGCGATGGGTACCACGCAGTATTACTTTAAAGGGTCTGCGTTTGCTCACCCAACCTCACCAAACCTCTCAGCCGCAACAGTGTCCACCCTTATGTCTCATTCAGCTGTGGGTCTAGATATGGTCAATCCAGGTTGCATCACAGCCCCTGAACGCATTGTGTAAGAATTTCGCTCTCTTTCACTGTCTTTGTTTCATGGGTTTTTCAAAGTAATTTATTTTTATAATGGGGTTTAGCTGCTTTTCACTGCTGTGTTTATGCCGCTTTACACCCACTTGACACACTAACAGAGAGATATCAATACATAGGTTTTAAGATTATTACTAGTCAGATATATTCTTGTGCGGTGAATAGGGCGTGTTGAGTCCAGTTCTCTGAGCAAGGAGTAGGTCTTGTCTATTACATATTGGGTTTATGGAATGGTATCTGAGCTAATTTGAAAACCTTGTTTTATGTATCACCCCACCTCACCTTTCCCGTTAAGCAGCCATAGTGTGTTTTCTGCATGTGTGACTCTGTTCTGTTTTGTAATTCAGTTCAAGTGTAACGGTTTTTACATTCCCTCTATAAGTGATACCTTATGAGAAGTGTCCTTTTCTGTGTGACTTATTTCACTTAGAGTCGTCGTACCTAAATCCACTCATCATGCTGCTACTAGCCTTATGACATTGATTTCATGGCTGAGTGATATTCCATTGTACATAAGGACCACAACTTCTTTATCCATTTTTCTCTTTCCTGGGATATTGAAGGTGGAATGAAGTGGAGGTCCTTGTCAACAGAGCAGCCCTAAACTTTGGGGTGCTTGTGTCTTGCTGATTTTTCATTTTCCCAATTTATACCCCCATGAGTGGAAGTGCCCTATGCTCTCTAAGCTTTGTTTTTTAGATGTTTCAGGACTCACCGTACGCTTCTCCAGAGTGGCTGTTGGCAATTTACATCCCGCCCATCAGTGTAGCAAGGCTCCCATTTCTCCATGGCCTGTCCTGCATTTCTGGTTTTGACACTTTTTTCAGCATGGCCTTTTTAACCGATGGGAAGCGAGACATCTTTGTAGCGCTGATTTGCCTTTCCAGGTTGCTTGGTTGGCCAAAAAGGGCGTATGCGTTTTTTCCTGAATATATTCAGGAAAAAACGCATACGCCCTTTTTGGCCAAGGGCATCATTGTCAACGTTTTGCCGCTTTTCATGTGCTTTAAAGGCGATTCGAATCTACCTAGTGAAATCTGTTTCCTGCAATTCTGCCTTGATTTCAAATCCTCTTCTTTGCCTTCCCTCAATATATTTGTGGACGAGAGTTATCATTTATAACTCTGCAGGTTTGTGAATTGCAGTGCTCTGAACCTCCATTTTACAACTCGCGTTTTTGGGAGATGGCCGCAAAAGCGCAGGATGGCTTCAGGCCCTGTTCTTGTTCCGGGGGGCAGGCTGAGCCTGTGGTTAATTCTTCTTCCTGATGGGAAAATAGAGTGACCTGTGCCTGTCCCAACACCAAGAGATAGTCTCTCATTGTTTTCACGTCTTCCCGTTCATCCTCAGGACAAATTGCAACCTGTACGGAACAGGAGGTTAAAGGTGATGATGCTCCAAGGAGGGAGATTGCTAGTAAAGTGGCTGGAATGGCGAACCCGAGCACAAGGAGATGAGAAATGAGGTGCGTTTTAGAAACCTTTCCCCATCACACGGTGTACCATCATCTGGGTTTCTCATGCATGTTTCCGATGTAGGAAGATGCTCTTGAACCTTGAGATTTGGGACCCATGCGATGGGTACCACGCAGTATTACTTTAAAGGGGCTGCATTTGCTCACCCAACCTCACCAAACCTCTCAGCCGCAACAGTGTCCACCCTTATGTCTCATCCAGCTGTGGGTCTAGATATGGTCAATCCAGGTTGCATCACAGCCCCTGAACGCATTGTGTAAGAATTTCGCTCTCTTTCACTGTCTTTGTTTCATGGGTTTTTCAAAGTAATTTATTTTTATAATGGGGTTTAGCTGCTTTTCACTGCTGTGTTTATGCCACTTTACACCCACTTGACACACTAACAGAGAGATATCAATACATAGGTTTTAAGATTATTACTAGTCAGATATATTCTTGTGCGGTGAATAGGGCGTGTTGAGTCCAGTTCTCTGAGCAAGGAGTAGGTCTTGTCTATTACATATTGGGTTTATGGAACGGTATCTGAGCTAATTTGAAACCCTTGTTTTATGTATCACCCCACCTCACCTTTCCCGTTAAGCAGCCATAGTGTGTTTTCTGCATGTGTGACTCTGTTCTGTTTTGTAATTCAGTTCAAGTGTAACGGTTTTTACATTCCCTCTATAAGTGATACCTTATGAGAAGTGTCCTTTTCTGTGTGACTTATTTCACTTAGAGTCGTCGTACCTAAATCCACTCATCATGCTGCTACTAGCCTTATGACATTGATTTCACGGCTGAGTGATATTCCATTGTACATAAGGACCACAAATTCTTTATCCATTTTTCTCTTTCCTGGGATATTGAAGGTGGAATGAAGTGGAGGTCCTTGTCAACAGAGCAGCCCTAAACTTTGGGGTGCTTGTGTCTTGCTGATTTTTAATTTTCCCAATTTATACCCCCATGAGTGGAAGTGCCCTATGCTCTCTAAGCTTTGCTTTTTAGACGTTTCAGGACTCACCGTACACTTCTCCAGAGTGGCTGTTGACAATTTACATCCCGCCCATCAGTGTAGCAAGGCTCCCATTTCTCCATGGCCTGTCCTGCATTTTTGGTTTTGAGACTTTTTTCAGCATGGCACTTTTGACCGATGGGAAGCGAGACATCTTTGTAGCGCTGATTTGCCTTTCCAGGTTGCTTGGTTGGCCAAAAAGGGCGTATGCGTTTTTTCCTGAATATATTCAGGAAAAAACGCATACGCCCTTTTTGGCCAAGGGCATCATTGTCAACGTTTTGCCGCTTTTCATGTGCTTTAAAGGCGATTCGAATCTACCTCCTGAAATCTGTTTCCTGCAATTCTGCCTTGATTTCAAATCCTCTTCTTTGCCTTCCCTCAATATATTTGTGGACGAGAGTTATCATTTATAACTCTGCAGGTTTGTGAATTGCAGTGCCCTGAACCTCCATTTTACAACTCGCTTTTTAGGGAGCTGGCCGCAATAGCGAAGGATGGCTTCAGGCCCTGTTCTGGTTCCGGGTGGCAGGCTGAGCCTGTGGTTAATTCTTCTTCCTGATAGGAAAATAGAGTGACCTGTGCCTGTCCCAACACCAAGAGCTAGTCTCTCATTGGTTCCACGTCTTCCCGTTCATCCTCAGGACAAATTGCAACCTGTACGGAACAGGAGGTTAAAGGTGCTGATGCTCCAAGTAGGGAGATTGCTAGTAAAGTGGCTGGAATGGCGAACCCGAGCACAAGGAGATGAGAAATGAGGTGCGTTTTAGAAACCTTTCCCCATCACACGGTGTACCATCTTCTGGGTATCTCATGCATGTTTTCGATGTAGGAAGGTGCCCTTGAACCTGGAGATTTGGGACCCATGCGATGGGTACCACGCAGTATTACTTTAAAGGGTCTGCGTTTGCTCACCCAACCTCACCAAACCTCTCAGCCCCAAGAGTGTCCACCCTTATGTCTCATCCAGCTGTGGGTCTAGATATGGTCAATCCAGGTTGCATCACAGCCCCTGAACGCATTGTGTAAGAATTTCGCTCTATTTCACTGTCTTTGTTTCATGGGTTTTTCAAAGTAATTTATTTTTATAATGGGGTTTAGCTGCTTTTCACTGCTGTGTTTATGCCGCTTTACACCCACTTGACACACTAACAGAGAGATATCAATACATAGGTTTTAAGATTATTACTAGTCAGATATATTCTTGTGCGGTGAATAGGGCGTGTTGAGTCCAGTTCTCTGAGCAAGGAGTAGGTCTTGTCTATTACATATTGGGTTTATGGAATGGTATCTGAGCTAATTTGAAAACCTTGTTTTATGTATCACCCCACCTCACCTTTCCCGTTAAGCAGCCATAGTGTGTTTTCTGCATGTGTGACTCTGTTCTGTTTTGTAATTCAGTTCAAGTGTAACGGTTTTTACATTCCCTCTATAAGTGATACCTTATGAGAAGTGTCCTTTTCTGTGTGACTTATTTCACTTAGAGTCGTCGTACCTAAATCCACTCATCATGCTGCTATTAGCCTTATGACATTGATTTCATGGCTGAGTGATATTCCATTGTACATAAGGACCACAACTTCTTTATCCATTTTTCTCTTTCCTGGGATATTGAAGGTGGAATGAAGTGGAGGTCCTTGTCAACAGAGCAGCCCTAAACTTTGGGGTGCTTGTGTCTTGCTGATTTTTCATTTTCCCAATTTATAACCCCATGAGTGGAAGTGCCCTATGCTCTCTAAGCTTTGTTTTTTAGATGTTTCAGGACTCACCGTACGCTTCTCCAGAGTGGCTGTTGGCAATTTACATCCCGCCCATCAGTGTAGCAAGGCTCCCATTTCTCCATGGCCTGTCCTGCATTTCTGGTTTTGACACTTTTTTCAGCATGGCCTTTTTAACCGATGGGAAGCGAGACATCTTTGTAGCGCTGATTTGCCTTTCCAGGTTGCTTGGTTGGCCAAAAAGGGCGTATGCGTTTTTTCCTGAATATATTCAGGAAAAAACGCATACGCCCTTTTTGGCCAAGGGCATCATTGTCAACGTTTTGCCGCTTTTCATGTGCTTTAAAGGCGATTCGAATCTACCTCCTGAAATCTGTTTCCTGCAATTCTGCCTTGATTTCAAATCCTCTTCTTTGCCTTCCCTCAATATATTTGTGGACGAGAGTTATCATTTATAACTCTGCAGGTTTGTGAATTGCAGTGCCCTGAACCTCCATTTTACAACTCGCTTTTTAGGGAGCTGGCCGCAAAAGCGCAGGATGCCTTCAGGCCCTGTTCTGGTTCCGGGGGCAGGCTGAGCCTGTGGTTAATTCTTCTTCCTGATGGGAAAATAGAGTGACCTGTGCCTGTCCCAACACCAAGAGCCAGTCTCTCATTGGTTCCCCGTCTTCCCGTTCACACTCAGGACAAATTGCAACCTGTACGGAGCAAGAGGTTAAAGGTGCTGATGCTCCAAGTAGGGAGATTGCTAGTAAAGCGGCTGGAATGGCGAACCCGGGCACAAGGAGATGAGAAATGAGGTGCGTTTTAGAAACCTTTCCCCATCACACGGTTTACCATCTTCTGGGTTTCTCATGCATGTTTTCGATGTAGGAAGATGCCCTTGAACCTGGTGATTTGGGACCCATGCGATGGGTATCAAGCAGTATTACTTTAAAGGGTCTGCGTTTGCTCACCTAAGCTCACCAAACCTCTCAGCCCCAAGAGTGTCCACCCTTAGATCTCATCCAGCTGTGGGTCTAGATATGGTCAATCCAGGTTGCATCACAGCCCCTGAACGCATTGTGTAAGAATTTCTCTCTCTTTCACTGTCTTTGTTTCATGGGTTTTTCAAAGTAATTTATTTTCATAATGGGGTTTAGCTGCTTTTCACTGCTGTGTTTATGCCGCTTTACACCCACTTGACACACTAACAGAGAGATATCAATACATAGGTTTTAAGATTATTACTAGTCAGATATATTCTTGTGCGGTGAATAGGGCGTGTTGAGTCCAGTTCTCTGAGCAAGGAGTAGGTCTTGTCTATTACATATTGGGTTTATGGAACGGTATCTGAGCTAATTTGAAACCCTTGTTTTATGTATCACCCCACCTCACCTTTCCCGTTAAGCAACTATAGTGTGTTTTCTGCATGTGTGACTCTGTTCTGTTTTGTAATTCAGTTCAAGTGTAACGGTTTTTACATTCCCTCTATAAGTGATACCTTATGAGAAGTGTCCTTTTCTGTGTGACTTATTTCACTTAGAGTCGTCGTACCTAAATCCACTCATCATGCTGCTACTAGCCTTATGACATTGATTTCACGGCTGAGTGATATTCCATTGTACATAAGGACCACAACTTCTTTATCCATTTTTCTCTTTCCTGGGATATTGAAGGTGGAATGAAGTGGAGGTCCTTGTCAACAGAGCAGCCCTAAACTTTGGGGTGCTTGTGTCTTGCTGATTTTTCATTTTCCCAATTTATACCCCCATGAGTGGAAGTGCCCTATGCTCTCTAAGCTGTGTTTTTTAGATGTTTCAGGACACACCGTACTCTTCTCCAGAGTGGCTGTTGGCAATTTACATCCCGCCCATCAGTGTAGCAAGGCACCCATTTCTCCATGGCCTGTCCTGCATTTCTGGTTTTGACACTTTTTTCAGCATGGCCCTTTTGAGCGATGGGTAGCGAGTCTTCTTTGTAGCGCTGATTTGCCTTTCCAGGTTGCTTGGTTGGCCAAAAAGGGCGTATGCGTTTTTTCCTGAATATATTCAGGAAAAAACGCATACGCCCTTTTTGGCCAAGGGCATCATTGTCGACGTTTTGCCGCTTTTCATGTGCTTTAAAGGCGATTCGAATCTACCTCGTGAAATCTGTTTCCTGCAATTCTGCCTTGATTTCAAATCCTCTTCTTTGCCTTCCCTCAATATATTTGTGGACGAGAGTTATCATTTATAATTCTGCAGGTTTGTGAATTGCAGTGCCCTGTAGCTCCATTTTACAACTCGCTTTTTTGGAGATGGCCGCAAAAGCGCAGGATGGCTTCAGGCCCTGTTCTGGTTCCGGGGGGCAGGCTGAGTCTGTGGTAAATTCTTCTTCCTGATGGGACAATAGTGTGACCTTTGCCTGTCCCAACACCAAGAAATAGTCTCTCATTGGTTCCCCATCTACCCGTTCATCCTCAGGACAAATTGCAACCTGTATGGAACAGGAGGTTAAAGGTGCTGATGCTCCAAGTAGGGAGCTTGCTAGAAAAGCGGCTGGAATGGCGAACCCGGGCACAAGGAGATGAGAAATGAGGTGCGTTTTAGAAACTTTTCCCCATCACACGGTGTACCATCTTCTGGGTTTCTCATGCATGTTTTCGATGTAGGAAGATGCCCTTGAACCTGGAGATTTGGGACCCATGGGATGGGTACCACGCAGTAGTACTTTAAAGGGTCTGCATTTGCTCACCCAACCTCACCAAACCTCTCAGCCGCAAGAGTGTCCACCCTTATGTCTCATCCAGCTGTGGGTCTAGATATGGTCAATCCAAGTTTCATCACAGCCCCTGAACGCATTGTGTAAGAATTTCGCTCTCTTTCACTGTCTTTGTTTCATGGGTTTTTCAAAGTTATTTATTTTTATAATGGGTTTTAGCTGCTTTTCACTGTTGTGTTTATGCCGCTTTACATCCACTTGACACACTAACAGAGAGATATCAATATATAGGTTTTAAGATTATTACTAGTCAGATATAATGTTGTGCGGTGAACAGGGCGTGTTGAGTCCAGTTCTCTGAGCAAGGAGTAGGTCTTGTCTATTACATATTGGGTTTATGCAACGGTATCTGAGCTAATTTGAAACCCTTGTTTTATGTATCACCCCACCTCACCTTTCCCGTTAGCACCCATAGTGTGTTTTCTGCATGTGTGACTCTGTTCTCTTTTGTAATTCAGTTCAAGTGTAACGGTTTTTACATTCCCTCTATCAGTGAGACCTTATGAGAAGTGTCCTTTTCTGTGTGACTTATTTCACTTAGAATCGTCGTACCTAAATCCACTCATCATGCTGCTACTAGCCTTATGACATTGATTTCATGGCTGAGTGATATTCCATTGTACATAAGGACCACAACTTCTTTATCCATTTTTCTCTTTCCTGGGATATTTAAGGTGGAATGAAGTGGAGGTCCTTGTCAAGAGAGCAGCCCTAAACTTTGGTGTGCTTGTGTCTTGCTGATTTTTCATTTTCCCAATTTATACCCCCATGAGTGGAAGTGCCCTATTCTCTCTAAGCTGTGTTTTTTAGATGTTTCAGGACACACCGTACGCTTCTCCAGAGTGGCTGTTGGCCATTTACATCCCGCCCATCAGTGTAGCAAGGCTCTGTTTCCTCCCTGGCCTCTCCTGCTTTTCTTGTTTTACACTTTTTTAGGAAGGCCATTTTGACCGATGGGAAGTCAGACTTCTTTGTAGCGCTGAATTGCATTTCCGGCTTGTTTGGTTGGCCAAAAAGGGCCTATGGGTTTTTTCCTGAATTCATTCAGAACAAAACGCATATGCTCTTTTTGGCCAAGTGCATCATTGTCGACGTTTTGCCGCTTTTCATGTGCTTTAGTGGTGATTCGAATCTATCTCCTGAAATCTGTTTCCTGCAATTCTGCCTTAATTTCAAATCCTCTTCGTTGCCTTCCCTCAATATATTTGTGGACGAGAGTTATCATTTATAACTCTGCAGGTTTGTGAATTGCAGTGCCCCTGAGCTCCATTTTTCAACTCGCTTTTTTGGGAGCTTTCTGCAGAACCGCTCGTTTGCTTCTGTCCCTACTCTGGTTCCCGGTGGCAGGCTAAGCCTTTGCTTAATTCTTCTTCCTGACTGGAAAGTAGAGTGACATGTGCCTCTCCGAACATCTAGGGCTTGGCTCTCCTTGTTTCTCCTCCTTCCCCTTCTTCCTTTGGACAAATTCCGATTTCTGTGCAACTGGATGTTGAAGGTGCTGACATCCTCTAGTGGGGAGATTTTAAGGAAAAAGGCTGGAGGGGTGAACCCAACAACCAGGAAATTAGGCGTTTTGGTGCCTTTTCCAAAATCTTCCTGATCCAACCGTGTTCCATCTTCTGGGTGTCACAGGCATGTTTTAGCTGTAGGAAAGGTCCCGTGTATGTAAGGAGAACACAAGGGATTTTTCCAAATCAGTGTCTCCCCGAACTCCAATCTGGGGAATTTTTAAGCTACTGGTACATGTGTGTTCATTAAGGGACTTGGGCCGTAGGCAGAGTCCGAACTTTAGATGATTGAAGTCTTCAGGTTCAGAAACGCTCACCATCGGCCTCCTTTAGTTTCCATTTTATCTGTAGTTGATAGATGATGTCGATATAGATATCTATTGTTTTTCAGATTATTTCCCCTCAGGGGTCATTACAAAATATTGAGTATAGTTCCCTGTGCTATACAGTAGTTCCCTGTTGATATATTTTATACATAGCAGTGTGTATATGTTAATCTGAAACTGTTAATTTATCCCTCCTCCCACCTTTCCCCTTTGGTAATAAAAAATATAAGATTTTATACTTCTCAGAAATCTAGGAGCTGAAAGAGAGGTATCATTTTCAATGGAAAATCATTCAAAACAAGGTTGAAACTTCAACCAAGATTATTAGATGTACATCCTTGGAAAGAAATCACTGCATTTCTCTACTCTTGACCTGCCAAATAAGACAATCCCCTCCACTGAACTTGCTTATAATAAAGTGATGGAAATATCAAATGGAAGTGTTAGAAACATCTTATTTTACACGAGCCTTATACACTGCTCTATGTTAATTACAGTTTGGCTCACACATCTGTGCATTGAAGTTACAATGTTCTCAAATTCTGTTACTGATCCTGCAGAGTGGGCCCCAACAAGGGTCTCCCTGCCCAGTGTCATTGGAGCCAACAGATCGAGACTGACTTTGGTTCAGAAGCAAAGGAAAACTTTATATTTTGATCAGAGAATGGAGAGGTGAGAGTGTGTGCTCCCCTGCGGGTTGTGGGCCGGGCTGCTGTGTAGGGATCCTGTCAGCATCAGCGGGAGGGAGGGGGCGGAGCTCTCGAGGGCGAGGTTGGCTGGAGCTCAGGCTCTATGTCGCAGAGTCTGCACGGGGCCCCACGAGCTGAGGTGTCGGCCCAGTCATTTTGCACGAGGAAATCGGGTCTGAAGTGTCGGGTGTGGGACCTCTGCATGTGGAAACCTAGGAGCAAGTGAAATTAGACAAAGCACAAAGGAAAAAATGGTTAGACTTTATTTTATTGCCCAGATTCTATTTTTATCTCCCAGGAATTTTTAATGGGCTTTGCCAGTGACAAAGCCCTCCTCTGCCTTTTGTCCCATTCCTCATTCTTGGGGCGCTGAGGGTGCAGACACGTCTTCTGTAAATGCTTCATGCTGAGTTGGGTGTCCTCATACCCGGGGGGAGGGGCAGGACTTCTCCCCAGCAGCCTCCAGGTGAGGTTGATTGTCCGCAGGCCTCCTCCCTCACTGCTCGTCTGCCTGAGCACCAGCATTGGAAGTTTTATAGATTCTAATGACCTTTAAGGGTCCAGGAAAGAGATGTGCAGAGACGCTGGGGGGGTGGGCGGTTTTACCCTGCTCCACATTGGTTCGGCCCCCTTAGGCTGATGGTTTCTGCCAGCCTAGATGCTCTGACCAGTAGTCTGTGCTTTCTTCAGTTAGGCCACTGAATTAACGTACAAACAGCACCAGGTGTCAGAGCCCTGCTTGCTCAACTCCCAGACAGTCCAGGGCCGGTGGTGATCCAGGACCATGACGGCCACTCAGTCAACGGCCTTTTGAAGTAGCCAGGAGTACAGCCGGTCTCATTGGCCGCCGTCACTGCGGTGTCTGTAGGCTTTTCTATGGTGGCAGCGTTATTTACGGTTCCCCTGCCAAGTTTATTAGCTCCACTCTGGGTGCAGTAACTCCTGTAAGCAATAGTCTGCTCTTTTGGGGCACACTCTTGTTGTTTTCTGAGAGAAGCTCCAGGTCAAGTGATGGTCACACGAGTCGTCATGGGGGCCCATTGCCCCAGGTTGTCTCTCTGGAGGTTGGTGTTGGAGGGCCTCCTCACTCGAGGTCATTGTGCCCACGGAGCAATCCCTGCAACTTCAGGGCATGGTGGGTGGTTAGGATCACCAAGTGGCGTCCTTTTCCCTTAGGAGGGAGCTGGCCTTGCGGGCTGCTGATTTCCAGGTTTTTAGATACCCCCAGTATCCTGGTCGGATGGGGTGGCTGGCCAATGCCTGGAGGGCATTCTTACATTGTTCCATTTCAAGTGGTCCCAGTTTTTGCACTAATACTCCAAGGGCGATTCGCCTTGGACCAGGAATGTAAAGGTCAAAGGGTTTAGCTAACTTAGGGAGGTCCAGGGCCAGGGTCTGAATTGACTGCTCTTTCCATTCTTGAAAGGCCGCTTCTGGATTCTATTCAAAAGGATCATCATCTTTTCCTTTCAGTGTTTCATATAGAGGCCCAGCTATTAGACTGTAGTTAGGGATCCAGATGCAGCAAACCCCGGTCTCCCCAGGAACCCCTAAGCTGTCTTCTAGTTTCAGGAAAGGTGAGGCTGCAAATGGCTTCTTCCCTTTCCTGGGGTGCGCTTCTCCGACCTTCTGTGCGAATGAAGCCCAGGAAGGCCACCTTAGTTTGTGATATTTGAGCCTTTTCCTTGGACACCTTCTATCTTTTATTGGCTAGGTAGTTCAGAGGCCTCCTTAGTCGGGCTGGTGATCAGAATGTCATCTGCATATTGAAGGAGGGTTCCCTTCTCCAGAGGTAGATCTTTTAGGTCTTTAGCTAACGTTTCCCCAAAGATGGTGTGGGAATTTTTGAACCCCTGGGGCAGGACGGCCCAGCAGTATTGTTTTTGTTGTAGGTTGAGTCCTGCCACTCACAGGCAAAATTTCTTGTGACTCTGGGACTAATGGAATACAGAAGAAGGCATCATTGAAGTCTAATACAGAATGCCATGTCCTGGTGGATGGTAGAATGACCAGCAGGGTGTAGGAATTAGGAACTACTAGATGTATATCCTCTGTGGCTTCACTGACTGTCCTGGCGTCCTCTACCAGGTCCCCAGCAGCCCACGGGGCTCTTGTGGTCAGGCCCCTCCCAGGATATGGAGCTCACCTGGGCAGGTACGCAGCAGCCCACGGGGCTCTCGTGGGCAGGCCCCTCCCTGGATATGGAGCTCCCGTGGACAGGTACCCCGGCAGGGCTGGGCACACAGGAACCGTGCACGTAGCCCTCATTGCAGAGCACCCCCAGCACCCCTGTCACTCAGAGCTGACACAGAGCACCTCAGAGCAGAGCTTGAACTAACAAACAGCAGCTCCAACAGGTCTGTGACCCTAGGCTTCACTCTGTGCGGCCTCCCTCTGCCTGGTCTTCCAGGGGCTTCCACTGCAGCCGGGGCACCAGGCCTCTGTCTCCACCCACCACCCCTCCTCTCCCTGACTCCTGGGTTCCTCTCATTAGCAGAGGGTCTTCTTGAAGTTGTCTCCCACTCATGGACCAGATAAAATGATTCGAAAACAAGCCAGGGCTGCCGCCCCTTATCTATCCTGACTCTCGGGACCCTACACCTGTTCCTTGGATCTGGCCGGTGCAGCAAGGCCCATTTTCTGCAACTCTGAGCCCCTGAGGGGCGAGGATTGGCTGACCTGGGCAGCCTGACCCGGCCGGCCAGCCCTTCCCAGGTGTGCCTGGGTTGAGGTCAATATAAACACCCCTCCAGGCAGCAAAAGCCTCTGCAGCTGTGCCTGACGCCATATTCTCTGCCCCGTCAGCAGTCTCGGGGTTGGGCTGGTGGGAGGGAGTAGGGCCCACGGCTCTATGAGTGGCCCAGTGTGACTGGGGCTCTGCTGGACTTTCTGCAGGAGTTGCCGGGCTGCCACCTGCTAAAGAAGAGGATGTGTCACCCATACTTGCTGCTGGAATTTCTCCCCGGGCAGAGGTGAGGAAGGAAAAAAGCAGTGGGGGCCGGGACAGGAGGGGTACCTCAGGCAGGGAAATGGAAAGCTTCCAGACGAGCGCCCGGGGCCAGGACCATCCTGGCTGGCCTGCAGGCACCAAGTCGGCCTGCGTGCTGTCGCTGGTGTGACTCCAAGCCCCTTCCTCTAGTTTTGAAAGTCTTTGCACACATTCAGGTGTTTTACCTGGGAAGGGTGGGAAAAGTTCAGCAGCAGCTGGCCTGGGGCTCAGCTCACGTTTACTCAGAGACGCCTCCTCATGGTCCCCCAGCTTTGCAATGAGGACGCTCCTCGTGTGGGGGCTGCTGGCTGCATGGGAGATGATTCCCCACCTGTGACCAACTTCAGAATTGTTTACCCCTGGAGCAAGTGCCCTGATAGGGTTTTCCTCTGTATGACCAGTGGGTTCTGTTTTTTTTTTTTTCTTTTTTGGTTCAAGGTAAGTTTTATTCCTCTTTTTGTATTTATGGATATAAGCATGGAAATAATTCATTCATATAAATACGTCTATGGGAAGGACAGAACTTTTTTTCTGTTTTATTTTTTTAAGTATTACTTATTTTTTAATTTTTGAATTTATTTTATTCATTTTTTTATACAGCAGGCTCTTATTGGTAACCTATTTTATACATATAAGTGTATATATGTCAATCCCAGGCTCGCAATTCATCCCACCACCACCACCCTGCCACTTTCCCCCCTTGGTGTCCATACATTTGTTCTCTACATCTGTGTCTCTATTTGTGCCTTGCAAACCGGTTCATCTTTACCATTTTTCTAGGTTCCACATGTATGCGTTAATATACGATATTTGTTTTTCTCTTTCTGACTTACTTCACTCTGTATGACAGTCTCTAGATCTATCCACGTCTCTACAAATGACCCAATTTCATTCCTTTTTATGGCTGAGTAATATTCCATTTTATATATGTAGCACATCTTTTCTGTTCGTCTGTCTATGGGCATTTAGGTTGCTTCCATGACCTGGCTATTGTAAATAGTGCTGCAATGAATATTGTGGTGAATATGTCTTTTTGAATTATGGTTTTCTCTGGGTATATGGCCAGTAGTGGGATTGCTGGGTCATATGGTAATTCTATTTTTAGTTTCTTAAGGAACCTCCATACTGTTCTCCATCGTGACTGTATCAATTTACATTCCCACAAATAGTGTAAGAGGGTTCCCTTTTCTCCACACCCTCTCCAGCATTTGTTGCTTGTAGATTTTCTGATGATGCCCATTCTAACTCGTGTGAGGCGATACCTCATTGTAGTTTTGGTTTATATTTCTCTAATAATTAGTGATGTTGAGCAGCTTTTCATGTGCTTCTTGGTCATCTGTATGTCTTCTTGGGACAAATGTCTATTTACGTCATCTGCCCATTTTTGGATTGGGTTGTTTGTTTTTTTACTGTTGAGCTGCATGAGCTGTTTATATACATTGGAGATTAATCCTTTGTCCATTGATTCGTTTGCAAATATTTTCTCCCATTGTGAGGGTTGTCTTTTCGTCTTGTTTGTAGTTTCCTTTGCTTTGCAAAAGCTTTTAGGTTTCATTTGCTCCCATATGTTTATTTTTTTTTTATTCCATTACTCTAGGAGGTGGATCAAAAAAGATCTTGCTGTGATTTATGTCAAAGAGTATTCTTCCTATGTTTTCCTCTAAGAGTTTTATAGTGTCCGGTCTTACATTTCGGTCTCTAATCCATTTTGAGTTTATTTTTTGTGTATGGTGTTAGGGAGTGTTCTAATTTCATTCTTTTACATGTAGCTGTCCATTTTTCCCAGCACCACTTATTGAAGAGACTGTCTTTTCTCCTTTGTATACCCTTGCCTCCTTTGTCATAGATTAGTGGGCCATAGGTGTGTAGGTTTATCTCTGGGCTTTTTTTTTTCTTTTACATCTTTATTGGAGTATAATTGCTTTACACTTGTGTGTTAGTTTCTGCTGTATAAAAAAGTGAATCAGCTGTGCGTATACATATAACACCATATCCCCTCCCTCTTGCACCTCCCTCTCACTCCCTTATCCCACCCTTTTAGGTGGTCACAAAGCACAGAGCTGATCTCCCTGTGCTATGTGGCTGCTTCCCAGTAGCTATCAATTTTACATTTGGTAGTGTATATATGTCCATACCACTCTCTCACTTTGTCCCAGCTCACCCTTCCCTCTCCCCATGTCCTCAAGTCCTTTCTCTACGTCTGTGTCCTTAATCCTTTCCTGCCCCTAGGTTCTTCATAAACTTTTTTTTTTAAGATTCCATATATATGTGTTAGCATACGGTATTTGTTTTTCTCTTTCTGACTTACTTCACTCTGTAGGACAGACTCTAGATCCATCCACCTCACTAAAAGTAACTCAATTTCGTTTCTTTTTATGGCTGAATAATGTTCCATTGTATATTTGTGCCACATCTTCCTTATCCATTTATCTGTTGATGGACACTTAGGTTGCTTCCATGTCCTGGCTATTGTAAATAGAGCTACAGTGAACATTGTGGTACATGACTCTTTTTGAATTATGGTTTTCTGAGGGTAAATGTCCAGGAGTGGGTTTGCTGGGTTGTATGGTAGTTCTATTTTTAGTTTTTAAGGAACCCCCATACCGTTCTCCCTAGTGGCTATATCAATTTACATTCCCACCAACAGTGCAAGAGGGTTCCCTTTGCTCCAATAAATGCCTCTCCAGCATTTATTGTTGGTAGATTTTTTGATGATGGCCATTCTGACTGGTGTGAGGTGATACCTCACTGTAGTTTTGATTTGCATTTCTCTAATGATTAGTGATGTTCAGCATCCTTTCATGTGTTTGTTGGCAACCTGTATATCTTCTTTGGAGAAATGTCTATTTAGGTCTTCTGCCCATTTTTGGATTGGGTTGTTTGGTTTTGTGATATTGAGCTACATGAGCTGCTTTTTGGAGATTAATCCTTTGCCATTTGCTTCATTTGAAAATATTTTCTCCCATTCTGATGGTTGTCTTTTCATCTTGCTTATGTTTTCCTTTGCTGTGCAAAAGAATTTATGTTTCATTCGGTCCCATTTTTTTATTTTTGTTTTTATTTCCATTTCTCTAGGAGGTGGGTCAAAAAGGATCTTGCTGTGATTTATGTCATAGACTGTTCTGCTTATGTTTTCCTCTAAGAGTTTTATAGTGGCTGGTCTTATATTTAGGTCTCTAATCCATTTTGAGTTTATTTTTGTGTATGGTGTTAGGGAGTGTACTAATTTCATTCTTTTACATGTAACTGTCCAGTTTTCCCAGCACCACTTGCTGAAGACACTGTCTTTTCTCCATTGTATACCCTTGCCTCCTTTGTCATAGATTAGTGAACCATAGGTACGTGGGTTTATCTCTGTGCTTTCTATCCTGTTCTATTGACCTATATTTCTGTTCTTGTGTCAGTACCATATTATCTTGATTACTGTAGCTTTGCAATATAGTCTGAAGTCTGGAAGTCTGATTCCTCGAGCTCTTTTTTTTCCCCCCTCAAGACTGCTTTGGCTATCCAGGGTCTTTTGTGTCTCCCTACAAATTTTAAGATTTTTTTTTCTTGTTCTGTAGAAAATGCCAAAGGTATTTTGATCGGGATTGCATTGAATCTGTAGATTGCTTTGGGTAGTATAGTCATTTTCACAATATTGATTCTTCTAATCCGAGAACATGGTATATGTCTCCATCTGTTTATATCATCTTTGATTTCTTTCATCAGTGTCTTATAGTTTTCTGAGTACAGGTCTTTTACTTCCTTAGGTAGGTTTATTCCTAGGTATTTTATTCTTTTTGTTGCAGTGGTAATGGGATTGTTTCCTTAATTTCTCTTTCTGATCTTTCATTGTTAGTGTATAGGAATGCAAGCAATTTCTGTGCATTAATTTTGTATCCTGCAACTTTACCAAATTCATTGATTAGCTCCAGTGGTTTTCTGGTGGCATCTTTAGGATTCTCTATCTATGATATCATGTCATCTGCAAACAGTGACAATTTTACTTCTTCTTTTCCTTTTTGTATTCCTTTTATTTCTTTTTCTTCTCTGATTGCCATGGCTAGGACTTCCAAAACTATGTTGAATAGCAGTGGTGAGAGTGGACATCCTCGTCTTGTTCCTGATCTTAGAGGAAACGCTTTCAGTTTTTCACCATTGAGAATGCTGTTTGCTGTGGGTTTGTCATATATGGCCTTTATTATGTTGAGGTAGTTTCCCTCTATGCCCACACTCTGCAGAGTTTTTATCGTAAATGAGTGTTGAATTTTCTCAAAATCTTTTCCTTCAGCTATTGAGATGATCATATGGTTTTATTCTACAATTTGTTAATATGGTGTATCACATTGATTTGTGTATATTGAAGAATCCTCGCATCCCTGGGATAAACCCCACTTGATCATGGTGTATGATCCTTTTCATGTGTTGTTCGATTCTGTTTGCTAGTATTTTGTTGAGGATTTTTACATCTATATTCATCAGTGATATTGGTCTATAATTTTCTTTCCTTGTAGTATCTCTGTCTGATTTTGGTATCAGGGTGATGGTGGTCTCATAGAATGAGTTTGGGAGTGTTCCTTCCCCTGCAATTGTTTTGAAGAATTTGAGAAGGTTGGGTGTTAGCTCTTCTCTAAATGTTTGATAGAATTCACCTGTGATGCCATCTGGTTCTGGACTTTTGTTTGTTGGAAGATTTTTAATCACAGTTTCAATTTCATTGCTTGTGATAGGTTTGTTCATATTTTCTATTTCTTCCTGGTTCAGTCTTAGAAGGTTATCCCTTTCTAAGAATTTGTCCATTTCTTCCAGATTGTCCATTTTATTGGCCTAGAGTTGCTTGTAGTAGTCTCTTAGGATGCTTTGTATTCCTGTGGTGTCTGTTGTAACTTCTGCTTTTTCACTTCTAATTTTGTTGATTTGCGTCCTCTCCCTCTTTTTCTGGAGTCTGGCTAAAGGTTGATCATTTTTGCTTATCTTCTCAAAGAACCAGCTTTTAGTTTTATTGATCTTTGCTTTCGTTTTCTTTGTTTCTATTTCATTTATTTCTGCTCTGATCTTTATGATTTCTTTCCTTCTACTAACTTTGGGTTTTGTTCTTCTTTCTCTAGTTCCTCTAGGTGTAAGGTTAGATTGTTTATTTGAGATTTTTCTTGTTTCTTGAGGTAGGCTTGTATTGCTATAAACTTCCCTCTTAGAACTCCTTTTGCTGCATCCCATAGGTTTTGGATCATCGTGTTTTTGTTGTCATTTGTCTCTAGGTAGTTTTTGATTTCCTCTTTGATTTCTTCAGTGATCTCTTGGTTATTTAGTAACGTATTGTTTAGCTTCCATGTGTTTGTGTTTTTTACGGTTTTTTCCGTGTAATTGATTTCTAATCTCATAGCATTGTGGTCGGAACAGCTGCTTGATATGATTTCAGTTTTCTTAAATTTACTGAGGCTTTATCTGTGACCCAAGATGTGATCTATCCTGGAGAATGTTCCGTGTGCAGTTGAGAAGAACGTGTAATCTGCTGTTTTTGGATGGAATGTCCTATAAATATCAATTAACTCTATCTGGTCTATTGTGTCATTTAAAGCTTGTGTTTCCTTATTAATTGTCTGTCTGGCTGATCTCCACTGGTGTAAGTGAGCTGTTAAAGTCCCCCGCTATTATTGTGTTACTGTCGATTTCCTCTTTTATAGCTGTTAGCAGTTGCCTTATACATTGAGCTGCTCCTATTTTGGGTACATATATATTTATAATTGTTATATCTTCTTCTTGGATTGATCCCCTGACCATTATGTAGTGCCTTTCCTCGTCTCTTGTAACATTCTTTATTTTAAAGTCTATTTTATCTGATATGAGTATTGCTACTCCAGCTTTCTTTTGATTTTCATTTGCATAGAATATATTTTTCCATCGCCTCACTTTGAGTCTGTATGTGTCCCTAGGTCTGAAATGGATCTCTTGTAGACAGCATATATATGGGTCTTGTTTTTGTATCCATTCAGCGAGCCTGTGTCTTTTGGTTGGAACATGTAGTGCATTCACGTTTAAGGTAATTATCGATATGTATGTTCCTACTACTATTTTCTTAATTGTTATGGGTTTGTCTTGGTGGGTCCTTTTCTTCTCTTGTGTTTCCCACTTAGAGAAGTTCCTTTAGCATTTGGTGTAGAGCTGGTTTCATGGTGCTGAATTCTCTTAGCTTTTGCTTGTCTGTAAGGCTTTTGATTTCTCCATCAAATCTGAATGAGCTCTTTGCAGGGTGGAGTACTCTTGGTTGTAGGTTCTTCCCTTTCATCACTTTAAATTTATCATGCCACTTCCTTCTGGCTTGTAGATTTTCTGCTGAGAAATCAGTTGTTATCCTTATGGGAGTTCCCTTGTATGTTATTTGTCATTTTTCCCTTGCTGGTTTCAATCATTTTTCTTTGTCGTTAATTTTTGTCAATTTGATTACTATGTGTCTTGTCATTTTTCTCCTTTGGTTTATCCTGCCTGGGACACTCTGTGCTTCTGGACTTGGGTGGCTATTTCTTTTCCCATGCTAGGGAAGTTTTTGACCATAATCTCTTCAAATATATTCTCGGGTCCTTTCTCTCTCTCTTCTCCTTCTGGGACCCCTATAATGCGAATGTTGTTGCGTTTAAAGTTGTCCCAGAGGACTCTTGGGGTATCTTCGTTTATTTTCATTCTTTTTCTTTATTCTGTTCCATGGCAGTGATTTCCACCTTTCTGTCTTCCAGGTCACTTATCCGTTCTTCTGCCACAGTTATTCTGCTACTGATTCCTTCTAGTGTATTTTTCATTTCAGTTATTCCATTGTTCACCTCTGTTTGTTTGTTCTTTAATTCTTCTAGGTGTTTGTTCCTTAATTCTTCTAGGTCTTTGTTAAACATTTCTTGCATCTTCTCGATCTTTGCCTCCTTTCTTTTTCCAAGGTCTTGGCTCAACTTCACTATCATTATTCTGAATTCTTTTTCTGGAAGGTTCCCTATCTCCACCTCATTTCATTTTTTTTCTGGGGTTTTATCTTGTTCCTTGATCTGGTATAAAGTCCTCTGCCTTTTCATTTTGTCTATCTTTCTGTGAATGTGGTTTTCCTTCCACAGGCTGCAGAATTGTAGTTCTTCTTGCTTCTGCTGTCTGCTCTCCGGTGGATGAGTCTATCTTAGAGGCTTGTGCAAGCTTCCTGATGGGAGGGACTGGTGGTGGGTAGAGCTGGGTGTTGCTTTGGTGGGCAGAGCTTTAATCCGCTTGTCTACGGATTAAATAAAACTTTAATAAAAAGTTTAATCCGCTTGTCTGCTGATGCATGGGGCTGGGTTCCCTCCCTGTTGGTTGTTTGGCCTGAGGCGACCCAGCCCTGGAGCCTACCTTGCTCTTGGTGGGGCTAATGGCGGACTCTGGGAGGGCTCACACCAAGGAGTATTTCCCAGAACTTCTGCTGCCAGTGTCGTTGTCCTCACGGTGAGCCACAGCCACAGCCACCACCTGCCTCTGCAGGAGACCCTCTAAAAGTAGCAGGTAGTTCTGGTCATTCTCCTACAGGGTCACTGCTCCTTCCCCTGGGTCCTGATGTGCACACTACTTTGTGTGTGCCCTCCAAGAGTGGAGTATCTGAGTGGAGTTGAGACTCTGAGACTCTGTGTGGAGTTGCACAGACTCTGGGTCCTGTGAAGCTTCGATGTTTTGTGATTCTAGAAATCCTATAGGAGACGGTCCACAGCAGGTGACGCTAATGTTGTCAGTAGAGGTGTTGAAGCCAAAGATTTGCAGTTCCAACTAGAGGTGCCGATGTACATACAGGACAAAATCATCTCGTGTGAATGTAGTTCAGGCATGTTTAAGATGAATGCAGTCATGTTAATGCCTACCATATTCTATCTTGAGCCTCTCCTCAGGGACCCCCTCCTCAGTTCCTGAGGCTCCTGTAAGTCATGTACAGGGGACTGGAGAGTGGGCTCTGTCCAGTCTGAGCCCTGAGTTACCCTGTGTGTATCTTAGGATACTTTGTATTTCTGTGGTGTCTGTTGTAACATCATCTCTTTCATTTCAGATTTATTTGGGCCCTCTCTTTTTAAAAAAACATACTACTGTTGTCTTTTATTCTTTACAGAAGTTTAATAAGTGTTTGATCTACTATCCTTACCCTATGTATACTTTTTGCAGTGAGATTTTTACTTTTCTTTGTTTCCTTGTTACTATCAATAATTAGTGAGACTTCTTTTAAGCTACCTTCAACATTGCTTATAAAGCTGCTTTATTAGTGATGACAGAGCCTTAATGGAAGTCATGTTCTGGTTGTAAATTAGAATGCAATGTGCCAGCAAATAGCCCCTTAAGTTTATGTCTCATTACTTCTTGTTCTTTTTTTAATTTAATTTTTATTTTTTGTCAGAGCAAATTTAATTAAAATGTTTTGTTTCTTCTAGGTGTGAAAGATGTGGTTCTTTTAAACATATACATATATCTATTCTTCTTTGGATCATTTTCCCATGTAGGTTATGACACAATGTTGAGTAGTCTTGTCTTGGTATTACGTAGGTCTTTGGTGATTACATATTTCACATGTGTTTCTATATCTATCTTAACCCCAATATCCTAATGTATCCAATCCTCACACCTTTCCATTTGGTGAACCATAAGTTTGTTTAATGAATCTGTGATTGCATTTCTCTGTGGAAATATTTTCATTGGTATCAATTTTTAGCTAAGACCTATAAGTGATATTATAGGATATGTGTCTTTTGCTTTCTGACTTAGTACAATTTGCCTGATTACCTCAAGAATCATACATGGTGCTGCAAATGGCATTGTTTCATTTTTTTCCCTGGCTAATATTCCATCTGTACGTGTACCAGTTCTTCTTTGGCCACGCACCTCTTGATGGACTTTCTGGTTGCCTCCATGTCTTGGCTATTGTAATACTGCTGCAATGCACATTTGTTTGCCTGTGTCTTTCCAGTTATATCTTCTTATGTTATAGGCCAAGGAGTGGGCTTGCTGTATCATATGGTAGCTCAGTGTGTATGTTTTAAAGGCACCACCATTCAGTTCTCATTAGTGGCTCTTTCCAGGTTACGTCCCACTTAAAATTGAGGGTATGCATTTCTCCAAAACACCTTCAATATTTATTGTTTGTAGTTTTCTTGCTGATGGTTATTCTAACCGGTGCGAGCTGATGCCTATCTGTGGTTGAATTTGCATGTGTCCCATAATCTGTTGAAATTGAGCTTTAAAGCATGCCCTTTTTATTTATCAAACTGTGATTACAGCTCAGTTCTTCAAAGTGTTTTCTTAAAGTAAGTGTCACATTTTGAAAATTTTTGGCCATTACCTCCCTCAAGACATTTTGAGGGCACGTTTCATTTACAGCCCTGAAGTACTTGTTCATATGAAGTGACCATTAGCACATGTTTTAAAGCTGCGTTTGCAGGTAACGGCCAGAGGGTGGCAGCCTTTCTACGTTCCTAATCTGGTAAATAGGGAAAGAGACCTTCAGCCCCAAGAGTGTCCAGCTTTATTTCTCATCAGGCTGTGGATCTAGATATGGTCACACCAGGTCGCATCACAGCCCCTGAAAGAATTGTGTAAGAATTTCTCTCTCTTTCACTGTCTTTGTTTCATGGGTTTTTCAAAGTAATTTATTTTTATAATGGGGTTTACCTGATTTTCACTGCTGTGTTTATGCCCCTTTACACCCAATTGACACACTAACAGAGAGACATCAATACATAGGATTTAAGATTTTTACTAGTCAGATATATTCTTGTTTGTTGAATAGGGGGTGTTGCATCCACTTCACTGAGCAAGGAATAGGTCTTGTCTATTACATATTGGGTATATGGATCGGTATTTGAGCTAATATGAAACCCTTGTTTTATGCATCACCCCACTTCACCTTTCCCGTTAAGCAGCCATAGTGTGTTTTCTAAATGTGTGACTCTGTTCTGTTTTGTAATTCACTTCAAGTGTAATGGTTTTTACATTCCCTCTATAAGTGATACCTTATGAGAAATGTCCTTTTCTGTGTGACTTATTTCACTTAGAATCGTCGTACCTAAATCCACTCATCATGCTGCTACTAGCCTTATGACATTGATTTCATGGCTGAGTGATATTCCATTGTACATAAGGACCACAACTTCTTTATCCATTTTTCTCTTTCCTGGGATATTGAAGGTGGAATGAAGTGGAGGTCCTTGTCAACAGAGCAGCCCTAAACTTTGGGGTGCTTGTGTCTTGCTGATTTTTAATTTTCCCAATTTATACCCCCATGAGTGGAAGTGCCCTATGCTCTCTAAGCTGTGTTTTTTAGATGTTTCAGGACACACCGTACACTTCTCCAGAGTGGCTGTTGGCAATTTACATCCCGCCCATCAGTGTAGCAAGGCTCCCATTTCTCCATGGCATGTCCTGCATTTCTGGTTTTGACACTTTTTTCAGCATGGCCCTTTTGACCGATGGGAAGCGAGTCTTCTTTGTATCGCTGATTTGCCTTTCCAGGTTGCTTGGTTGGCCAAAAAGGGCGTATGCGTTTTTTCCTGAATATATTCAGGAAAAAACGCATACGCCCTTTTTGGCCAAGGGCATCATTGTCAACGTTTTGCCGCTTTTCATGTGCTTTAAGGCGATTCGAATCTACCTCCTGAAATCTGTTTCGTGCAATTCTGCCTTGATTTCAAATCCTCTTCTTTGCCTTCCCTCAATATATTTGTGGACGAGAGTTATCATTTATAACTCTGCAGGTTTGTGAATTGCAGTGCCGTGAACCTCCATTTTACAACTCGCTTTTTTGGGAGCTGGCCGCAAAAGCGCAGGATGGCTTGAGGCCCTGTTCTGGCTCCGGGGGGCAGGCTGATCATGTGGTTAATTCTTCTTCCTGATGGGAAAATAGAGTGACCTCTGCCTGTCCCAACACCAAGAGCTAGTCTCTCATTCGTTCCCCATCTTCCCGTTCATCCTCAGGACAAATTGCAACCTGTACGAAACAAGAGGTTAAAGGTGCTGATGCTCCAAGTAGGGAGATTTCTAGTAGAGCGGTTGGAATGGCGAACCCGGGCACAAGGAGTTGAGAAATGAGGTGCGTTTTAGAAACCTTTCCCCATCACACGGTGTACCATCTTCTGGGTTTCTCATGCATGTTTTTGATGTAGGAAGATGCCCTTGAACCTGGAGATTTGGGACCCATGGGATGGGTACCACGCAGTATTACTTTAAAGGGTCTGCGTTTGCTCACCCAACCTCACCAAACCTCTCAGCCCCAAGAGTCTCCACCCTTATGTCTCATCCAGCTGTGGGTCTAGATATGGTCAATCCAGGTTGCATCACAGCCCCTGAACGAATTGTGTAAGAATTTCTCTCTCTTTCACTGTCTTTGTTTCATGGGTTTTTCAAAGTAATTTATTTTTATAATGGGGTTTAGCTGCTTTTCACTGCTGTGTTTATGCTGCTTTACACCCACTTGACACACTAACAGAGAGATATCAATACATAGGTTTTAAGATTATTACTAGTCAGATATATTCTTGTGCGGTGAATACGGCGTGTTGAGTCCAGTTCTCTGAGCAAGGAGTAGGTCTTGTCTATTACACATTGGGTTTATGGAACGGTATCTGAGCTAATTTGAAACCCTTGTTTTATGTATCACCCCACCTCCCCTTTCCCGTTAAGCAGCCATAGTGTGTTTTCTGCATGTGTGACTCGTTCTGTTTTGTAATTCAGTTCAAGTGTAACGGTTTTTACATTCCCTCTATCAGTGATACCTTATGAGAAGTGTCCTTTTCTGTGTGATTTATTTCACTTAGAATTGTCGTACCTAAATCCACTCATCATGCTGCTACTAGCCTTATGACATTGATTTCATGGCTGAGTGATATTCCATTGTACATAAGGACCACAACTCCTTCATCCATTTTTCTCTTTCCTGGCATATTTAAGGTGGAATGAAGTGGAGGTCCTTGTCAACAGAGCAACCCTAAACTTTGGGGTGCTTGTGTCTTGCTGATTTTTCATTTTCCCAATTTATACCCCCATGAGTGGAAGTGCCCTATGCTCTCTAAGCTGTGTTTTTTAGATGTTTCAGGACACACCGTACTCTTCTCCAGAGTGGCTGTTGGCAATTTACATCCCGCCCATCAGTGTAGCAAGGCTCCCATTTCTCCATGGCCTGTCCTGCATTTCTGGTTTTGACACTTTTTTCAGCATGGCCCTTTTAACCGATGGGAAGCGAGACTTCTTTGTAGCGCTGATTTGCCTTTCCAGGTTGCTTGGTTGGCCAAAAAGGGCGTATGCGTTTTTTCCTGAATATATTCAGGAAAAAACGCATACGCCCTTTTTGGCCAAGGGCATCATTGTCAAAGTTTTTCCGCTTTTCATGTGCTTTAAAGGCGATTCGAATCTACCTCCTGAAATCTGTTTCCTGCAATTCTGCCTTGATTTCAAATCCTCTTCTTTGCCTTCCCTCAATATATTTGTGGACGAGAGTTATCATTTATAAGTCTGCAGGTTTGTGAAATGCAGTGCCCTGAACCTCCACTTTACAACTCGCTTTTTAGGGAGCTGGCCGCAATAGCGCAGGATGGCTTCAGGCCCTGTTCTGGTTCCGGGTGGCAGGCTGAGCCTGTGGTTAATTCTTCTTCCTGATGGGAAAATAGAGTGACCTGTGCCTGTCCCAACACCAAGAGCTAGTCTCTCATTGGTTCCACGTCTTCCCGTTCACCCTCAGGACAAACTGCAACCTGTACGGAGCAGGAGGTTAAAGGTGCTGATGCTCCAAGTAGGGAGATTGCTAGTAAAGCGGCTGGAATAGCGAACCCGGGCACAAGGAGATGAGAAATGAGGTGCGTTTTAGAAACCTTTCCCCATCACACGGTGTACCATCTTCTGGGTTTCTCATGCATGTTTTTGATGTAGGAAGATGCCCTTGAACCTGGAGATTTGGGACCCATGCGATGGGTACCACGCAGTATTACTTTAAAGGGTCTGCGTTTGCTCACCCAACCTCACCAAACCTCTCAGCCCCAAGAGTGTCCACCCTTATGTCTCATCCAGCTGTGGGTCTAGATATGGTCAATCCAGGTTGCATCACAGCCCCTGAACGCATTGTGTAAGAATTTCGCTCTCTTTCACTGTCTTTGTTTCATGGGTTTTTCAAAGTAATTTATTTTTATAATGGGGTTTAGCTGCTTTTCACTGCTGTGTTTATGCCGCTTTACACCCACTTGACACACAAAAAGAGAGATATCAATACATAGGTTTTAAGATTATTACTACTCAGATATATTCTTGTGCGGTGAATAGGGCGTGTTGAGTCCAGTTCTCTGAGCAAGGAGTAGGTCTTGTCTATTACATATTGGGTTTATGGAACGGTATCTGAGCTAATTTGAAACCCTTGTTTTATGTATCACCCCACCTCACCTTTCCCGTTAAGCAGCCATAGTGTGTTTTCTGCATGTGTGACTCTGTTCTGTTTTGTAATTCAGTTCAAGTGTAACGGTTTTTACATTCCCTCTATAAGTGATACCTTATGAGAAGTGTCCTTTTCTGTGTGACTTATTTCACTTAGAATCGTCGTACCTAAATCCACTTATCATGCTGCTACTAGCCTTAAGACATTGATTTCATGGCTGAGTGATATTCCATTGTACATAAGGACCACAACTTCTTTATCCATTTTTCTCTTTCCTGGGATATTGAAGGTGGAATGAAGTGGAGGTCCTTGTCAACAGAGCAGCCCTAAACTTTGGGGTGCTTGTGTCTTGCTGATTTTTCATTTTCCCAATTTATACCCCCATGAGTGGAAGTGCCCTATGCTCTCTAAGCTTTGCTTTTTAGACGTTTCAGGACTCACCGTACACTTCTCCAGAGTGGCTGTTGACAATTTACATCCCGCCCATCAGTGTAGCAAGGCTCCCATTTCTCCATGGCCTGTCCTGCATTTCTGGTTTTGACACTTTTTTCAGCATGGCCCTTTTGACCGATGGGAAGCGAGACTTCTTTGTAGCGCTGATTTGCCTTTCCAGGTTGCTTGGTTGGCCAAAAAGGGCGTATGCGTTTTTTCCTCAATATATTCAGGAAAAAACGCATACGCCCTTTTTGGCCAAGGGCATCATTGTCAACGTTTTGCCGCTTTTCATGTGCTTTAAAGGCGATTCGAATCTACCTCCTGAAATCTGTTTCCTGCAATTCTGCCTTGATTTCAAATCCTCTTCTTTGCCTTCCCTCAATATATTTGTGGACGAGAGGTATCATTTATAACTCTGCAGGTTTGTGAATTGCAGTGCCCTGAACCTCCATTTTACAACTCGCGTTTTTGGGAGATGGCCGCAAAAGCGCAGGATGGCTTCAGGCCCTGTTCTGGTTCCGGGGGGCAGGCTGAGCCAGTGGTTAATTCTTCTTCCTGATGGGAAAATAGAGTGACCTCTGCGTGTCCCAACACCAAGAGCTAGTCTCTCATTGGTTCCACGTCTTCCCGTTCATCCTCAGGACAAATTGCAACCTGTACGGAACAGGAGGTTAAAGGTGCTGATGCTCCAAGGAGGGAGATTGCTAGTAAAGTGGCTGGAATGGCGAACCCGAGCACAAGGAGATGAGAAATGAGGTGCGTTTTAGAAACCTTTCCCCATCACACGGTGTACCATCTTCTGAGTTTCTCATGCATGTTTTCGATGGAGGAAGATGCCCTTGAACCTGGAGATTTGGGACCCATGCGATGGGTACCACGCAGTATTACTTTAAAGGGTCTGCGTTTGCTCACCCAACCTCACCAAACCTCTCAGCCTCAAGAGTGTCCACCCTTATGTCTCATCCAGCTGTGGGTCTAGATATGGTCAATCCAGGTTGGATCACAGCCCCTGAACGCACTGTGTAAGAATTTCGCTCTCTTTCACTGTCTTTGTTTCATGGGTTTGAAAAAGTAATTTATTCTTATAATGGGGTTTAGCTGCTTTTCACTGCTGTGTTTATGCCGCTTTACACCCACTTGACACACTAACAGAGAGATATGAATACATAGGTTTTAAGATTATTACTAGTCAGATATATTCTTGTGCGGTGAATAGGGCGTGTTGAGTCCAGTTCTCTGAGCAAGGAGTAGGTCTTGTCTATTACATATTGGGTTTATGGAACGGTATCTGAGCTAATTTGAAACCCTTGTTTTATGTATCACCCCACCTCACCTTTCCCGTTAAGCAGCCATAGTGTGTTTTCTGCATGTGTGACTCTGTTCTGTTTTGTAATTCAGTTCAAGTGTAACGGTTTTTACATTCCCTCTATCAGTGATACCTTATGAGAAGTGTCCTTTTCTGTGTGACTTACTTCACTTAGAATCGTCGTACCTAAATCCACTCATCATGCTGCTACTAGCCTTATGACATTGATTTCATGGCTGAGTGATATTCCTTTGTACATAAGGACCACAACTCTTTTATCCATTTTTCTCTTTCCTGGGATATTGAAGGTGGAATGAAGTGGAGGTCCTTGTCAACAGAGCAGCCCTAAACTTTGGGGTGCTTGTGTCTTGCTGATTTTTCATTTTCCCAATTTATACCCCCATGAGTAGAAGTGCCCTATGCTCTCTAAGCTGTGTTTTTTAGATGTTTCAGGACTCACCGTACGCTTCTCCAGAGTGGCTGTTGGCAATTTACATCCCGCCCATCAGTGTAGCAAGGCTCCCATTTCTCCATGGCCTGTCCTGCATTTCTGGTTTTGACACTTTTTTCAGCATGGCCCTTTTAACCGATGGGAAGCGAGACTTCTTTGTAGCGCTGATTTGCCTTTCCAGGTTGCTTGGTTGGCCAAAAAGGGCGTATGCGTTTTTTCCTGAATATATTCAGGAAAAAACGCATACGCCCTTTTTGGCCAAGGGCATCATTGTCAACGTTTTGCCGCTTTTCATGTGCTTTAAAGGCGATTCGAATCTACCTCGTGAAATCTGTTTCCTGCAATTCTGCCTTGATTTCAAATCCTCTTCTTTGCCTTCCCTCAATATATTTGTGGACGAGAGTTATCATTTATAACTCTGCAGGTTTGTGAATTGCAGTGCCCTGAACCTCCATTTTACAACTCGCTTTTTAGGGAGCTGGCCGCAATAGCGCAGGATGGCTTCAGGCCCTGTTCTGGTTCCGGGGGGCAGGCTGAGCCTGTGGTTAATTCTTCTTCCTGATGGGAAAATAGAGTGACCTGTGCCTGTCCCAACACCAAGAGCTAGTCTCTCATTGGTTCCACGTCTTCCCGTTCATCCTCAGGACAAATTGCAACCTGTACGGAACAGGAGGTTAAAGGTGATGATGCTCCAAGTAGGGAGATTGCTAGTAAAGCGGCTGGAATAGCGAATCCGGGCACAAGGAGATGAGAAATGAGGTGCGTTTTAGAAACCTTTCCACATCACACGGTGTACCATCTTCTGGGTTTCTCATGCATGTTTTCGATGTAGGAAGATGCCCTTGAACCTGGAGATATGGGACCCATGCGATGGGTACCATGCAGTATTACTTTAAAGGGTCTGCGTTTGCTCACCCAACCTCACAAAACCTCTCAGCCCCAAGAGTGTCCACCCTTATGTCTCATCCAGCTGTGGGTCTAGATATGGTCAATCCAGGTTGCATCACAGCCCGTGAACGCTTTGTGTAAGAATTTCTATCTCTTTCACTGTCTTTGTTTCATGGGTTTTTCAAAGTAATTTATTTTTATAATGGGGTTTAGCTGCTTTTCACTGCTGTGTTTATGCCGCTTTACACCCACTTGACACACTAACAGAGAGATATCAATACATAGGTTTTAAGATTATTACTAGTCAGATATATTCTTGTGCGGTGAATAGGGCGTGTTGAGTCCAGTTCTCTGAGCAAGGAGTAGGTCTTGTCTATTACATATTGGGTTTATGGAACGGTATCTGAGCTAATTTGAAACCCTTGTTTTATGTATCACCCCACCTCACCTTTCCCGTTAAGCAGCCATAGTGTGTTTTCTGCATGTGTGACTCTGTTCTGTTTTGTAATTCAGTTCAAGTGTAACGGTTTTTACATTCCCTCTATCAGTGATACCTTATGAGAAGTGTCCTTTTCTGTGTGACTTATTTCACTTAGAATCGTCGTACCTAAATCCACTCATCATGCTGCTACTAGCCTTATGACATTGATTTCATGGCTGAGTGATATTCCATTGTACATAAGGACCACAACTTCTTTATCCATTTTTCTCTTTCCTGGGATATTGAAGGTGGAATGAAGTGGAGGTCCTTGTCAACAGAGCAGCCCTAAACTTTGGGGTGCTTGTGTCTTGCTGATTTTTCATTTTCCCAATTTATACCCCCATGAGTGGAAGTGCCCTATGCTCTCTAAGCTGTGTTTTTTAGATGTTTCAGGACACACCGTACTCTTCTCCAGAGTGGCTGTTGGCAATTTACATCCCGCCCATCAGTGTAGCAAGGCTCCCATTTCTCCATGGCCTGTCCTGCATTTCTGGTTTTGACACTTTTTTCAGCATGGCCCTTTTAACCGATGGGAAGCGAGACTTCTTTGTAGCGCTGATTTGCCTTTCCAGGTTGCTTGGTTGGCCAAAAAGGGCGTATGCGTTTTTTCCTGAATATATTCAGGAAAAAACGCATACGCCCTTTTTGGCCAAGGGCATCATTGTCAACGTTTTGCCGCTTTTCATGTGCTTTAAAGGCGATTCGAATCTACCTCCTGAAATCTGTTTCCTGCAATTCTGCCTTGATTTCAAATCCTCTTCTTTGCCTTCCCTCAATATATTTGTGGACGAGAGTTATCATTTATAACTCTGCAGGTTTGTGAATTGCAGTGCCCTGAACCTCCATTTTACAACTCGCGTTTTTGGGAGCTGGCCGCAAAAGCGCAGGATGGCTTCAGGCCCTGTTCTTGATCCGGGGGGCAGGCGGAGCCTGTGGTTAATTCTTCTTCCTGATGGGAAAATAGAGTGACCTGTGCCTGTCCCAACACCAAGAGCTAGTCTCTCATTGGTTCCACGTCTTCCCGTTCATCCTCAGGACAAATTGCAACCTGTACGGAACAGGAGGTTAAAGGTGATGATGCTCCAAGGAGGGAGATTGCTAGTAAAGTGGCTGGAATGGCAAACCCGGGCACAGGCAGATGAGAAATGAGGTGCGTTTTAGAAACCTTTCCCCATCACACGGTGTACCATCTTCTGGGTATCTCATGCATGTTTACGATGTAGGAAGATGCCCTTCAACCTGGAGATTTGGGACCCATGCGATGGGTACCACGCAGTATTACTTTAAAGGGTCTGCGTTTGCTCACCCAACCTCACCAAACCTCTCAGCCGCAACAGTGTCCACCCTTATGTCTCATCCAGCTGTGGGTCTAGATATGGTCAATCCAGGTTGCATCACAGCCCCTGAACGCATTGTGTAAGAATTTCGCTCTCTTTCACTGTCTTTGTTTCATGGGTTTTTCAAAGTAATTTATTTTTATAATGGGGTTTAGCTGCTTTTCACTGCTGTGTTTATGCCGCTTTTTACCCACTTGACACACTAACAGAGAGATATCAATACATAGGTTTTAAGATTATTACTAGTCAGATATATTCTTGTGCGGTGAATAGGGCGTGTTGAGTCCAGTTCTCTGAGCAAGGAGTAGGTCTTGTCTATTACATATTGGGTTTATGGAACGGTATCTGAGCTAATTTGAAACCCTTGTTTTATGTATCACCCCACCTCACCTTTCCCGTTAAGCAGCCATAGTGTGTTTTCTGCATGTGTGACTCTGTTCTGTTTTGTAATTCAGTTCAAGTGTAACGGTTTTTACATTCCCTCTATCAGTGATACCTTATGAGAAGTGTCCTTTTCTGTGTGACTTACTTCACTTAGAATCGTCGTACCTAAATCCACTCATCATGCTGCTACTAGCCTTATGACATTGATTTCATGGCTGAGTGATATTCCTTTGTACATAAGGACCACAACTCTTTTATCCATTTTTCTCTTTCCTGGGATATTGAAGGTGGAATGAAGTGGAGGTCCTTGTCAACAGAGCAGCCCTAAACTTTGGGGTGCTTGTGTCTTGTTGATTTTTCATTTTCCCAATTTATACCCCCATGAGTGGAAGTGCCCTATGCTCTCTAAGCTGTGTTTTTTAGATGTTTCAGGACACACCGTACTCTTCTCCAGAGTGGCTGTTGGCAATTTACATCCCGCCCATCAGTGTAGCAAGGCTCCCATTTCTCCATGGCCTGTCCTGCATTTCTGGTTTTGACACTTTTTTCAGCATGGCCCTTTTAACCGATGGGAAGCGAGACTTCTTTGTAGCGCTGATTTGCCTTTCCAGGTTGCTTGGTTGGCCAAAAAGGGCGTATGCGTTTTTTCCTGAATATATTCAGGAAAAAACGCATACGCCCTTTTTGGCCAAGGGCATCATTGTCAACGTTTTGCCGCTTTTCATGTGCTTTAAAGGCGATTCGAATCTACCTCCTGAAATCTGTTTCCTGCAATTCTGCCTTGATTTCAAATCCTCTTCTTTGCCTTCCCTCAATATATTTGTGGACGAGAGTTATCATTTATAACTCTGCAGGTTTGTGAATTGCAGTGCCCTGAACCTCCATTTTACAACTCGCGTTTTTGGGAGATGGCCGCAAAAGCGCAGGATGGCTTCAGGCCCTGTTCTTGATCCGGGGGGCAGGCGGAGCCTGTGGTTAATTCTTCTTCCTGATGGGAAAATAGAGTGACCTGTGCCTGTCCCAACACCAAGAGCTAGTCTCTCATTGGTTCCACGTCTTCCCGTTCATCCTCAGGACAAATTGCAACCTGTACGGAACAGGAGGTTAAAGGTGATGATGCTCCAAGGAGGGAGATTGCTAGTAAAGTGGCTGGAATGGCAAACCCGGGCACAGGCAGATGAGAAATGAGGTGCGTTTTAGAAACCTTTCCCCATCACACGGTGTACCATCTTCTGGGTATCTCATGCATGTTTACGATGTAGGAAGATGCCCTTCAACCTGGAGATTTGGGACCCATGCGATGGGTACCACGCAGTATTACTTTAAAGGGTCTGCGTTTGCTCACCCAACCTCACCAAACCTCTCAGCCGCAACAGTGTCCACCCTTATGTCTCATCCAGCTGTGGGTCTAGATATGGTCAATCCAGGTTGCATCACAGTCCCTGAACGCATTGTGTAAGAATTTCTCTCTCTTTCACTGTCTTTGTTTCATGGGTTTTTCAAAGTAATTTATTTTTATAATGGGGTTTAGCTGCTTTTCACTGCTGTGTTTATGCCGCTTTTTACCCACTTGACACACTAACAGAGAGATATCAATACATAGGTTTTAAGATTATTACTAGTCAGATATATTCTTGTGCGGTGAATAGGGCGTGTTGAGTCCAGTTCTCTGAGCAAGGAGTAGGTCTTGTCTATTACATATTGGGTTTATGGAACGGTATCTGAGCTAATTTGAAACCCTTGTTTTATGTATCACCCCACCTCACCTTTCCCGTTAAGCAGCCATAGTGTGTTTTCTGCATGTGTGACTCTGTTCTGTTTTGTAATTCAGTTCAAGTGTAACGGTTTTTACATTCCCTCTATCAGTGATACCTTATGAGAAGTGTCCTTTTCTGTGTGACTTATTTCACTTAGAATCGTCGTACCTAAATCCACTCATCATGCTGCTACTAGCCTTATGACATTGATTTCATGGCTGAGTGATATTCCATTGTACATAAGGACCACAACTTCTTTATCCATTTTTCTCTTTCCTGGGATATTGAAGGTGGAATGAAGTGGAGGTCCTTGTCAACTGAGCAGCCCTAAACTTTGGGGTGCTTGTGTCTTGCTGATTTTTCATTTTCCCAATTTATAACCCCATGAGTGGAAGTGCCCTATGCTCTCTAAGCTTTGTTTTTTAGATGTTTCAGGACTCACCGTACGCTTCTCCAGAGTGGCTGTTGGCAATTTACATCCCACCCATCAGTGTAGCAAGGCTCCCATTTCTCCATGGCCTGTCCTGCATTTCTGGTTTTGACACTTTTTTCAGCATGGCCTTTTTAACCGAAGGGAAGCGAGACATCTTTGTAGCGCTGATTTGCCTTTCCAGGTTGCTTGGTTGGCCAAAAAGGGCGTATGCGTTTTTTCCTGAATATATTCAGGAAAAAACGCATACGCCCTTTTTGGCCAAGGGCATCATTGTCAACGTTTTTCCGCTTTTCATGTGCTTTAAAGGCGATTCGAATCTACCTCCTGAAATCTGTTTCCTGCAATTCTGCCTTGATTTCAAATCCTCTTCTTTGCCTTCCCTCAATATATTTGTGGACGAGAGTTATCATTTATAACTCTGCAGGTTTGTGAATTGCAGTGCCCTGAACCTCCATTTTACAACTCGCTTTTTAGGGAGCTGGCCGCAATAGCGCAGGATGGCTTCAGGCCCTGTTCTGGTTCCGGGGGGCAGGCTGAGCCTGTGGTTAATTCTTCTTCCTGATGGGAAAATAGAGTGACCTGTGCCTGTCCCAACACCAAGAGCTAGTCTCTCATTGGTTCCACGTCTTCCCGTTCATCCTCAGGACAAATTGCAACCTGTACGGAACAGGAGGTTAAAGGTGATGATGCTCCAAGTAGGGAGATTGCTAGTAAAGGGCTGGAATAGCGAATCCGGGCACAAGGAGATGAGAAATGAGGTGCGTTTTAGAAACCTTTCCACATCACACGGTGTACCATCTTCTGGGTTTCTCATGCATGTTTTCGATGTAGGAAGATGCCCTTGAACCTGGAGATATGGGACCCATGCGATGGGTACCATGCAGTATTACTTTAAAGGGTCTGCGTTTGCTCACCCAACCTCACCAAACCTCTCAGCCCCAAGAGTGTCCACCCTTATGTCTCATCCAGCTGTGGGTCTAGATATGGTCAATCCAGGTTGCATCACAGCCCGTGAACGCATTGTGTAAGAATTTCTATCTCTTTCACTGTCTTTGTTTCATGGGTTTTTCAAAGTAATTTATTTTTATAATGGGGTTTAGCTGCTTTTCACTGCTGTGTTTATGCCGCTTTACACCCACTTGACACACTAACAGAGAGATATCAATACATAGGTTTTAAGATTATTACTAGTCAGATATATTCTTGTGCGGTGAATAGGGCGTGTTGAGTCCAGTTCTCTGAGCAAGGAGTAGGTCTTGTCTATTACATATTGGGTTTATGGAACGGTATCTGAGCTAATTTGAAACCCTTGTTTTATGTATCACCCCACCTCACCTTTCCCGTTAAGCAGCCATAGTGTGTTTTCTGCATGTGTGACTCTGTTCTGTTTTGTAATTCAGTTCAAGTGTAACGGTTTTTACATTCCCTCTATCAGTGATACCTTATGAGAAGTGTCCTTTTCTGTGTGACTTATTTCACTTAGAATCGTCGTACCTAAATCCACTCATCATGCTGCTACTAGCCTTATGACATTGATTTCACGGCTGAGTGATATTCCATTGTACATAAGGACCACAACTTCTTTATCCATTTTTCTCTTTCCTGGGATATTGAAGGTGGAATGAAGTGGAGGTCCTTGTCAACAGAGCAGCCCTAAACTTTGGGGTGCTTGTGTCTTGCTGATTTTTAATTTTCCCAATTTATAACCCCATGAGTGGAAGTGCCCTATGCTCTCTAAGCTTTGCTTTTTAGACGTTTCAGGACTCACCGTACACTTCTCCAGAGTGGCTGTTGACAATTTACATCCCGCCCATCAGTGTAGCAAGGCTCCCATTTCTCCATGGCCTGTCCTGCATTTCTGGTTTTGACACTTTTTTCAGCATGGCCCTTTTGACCGATGGGAAGCGAGACTTCTTTGTAGCGCTGATTTGCCTTTCCAGGTTGCTTGGTTGGCCAAAAAGGGCGTATGCGTTTTTTCCTGAATATATTCAGGAAAAAACGCATACGCCCTTTTTGGCCAAGGGCATCATTGTCAACGTTTTGCCGCTTTTCATGTGCTTTAAAGGCGATTCGAATCTACCTCCTGAAATCTGTTTCCTGCAATTCTGCCTTGATTTCAAATCCTCTTCTTTGCCTTCCCTCAATATATTTGTGGACGAGAGTTATCATTTATAACTCTGCAGGTTTGTGAATTGCAGTGCCCTGAACCTCCATTTTACAACTCGCGTTTTTGGGAGATGGCCGCAAAAGCGCAGGATGGCTTCAGGCCCTGTTCTTGATCCGGGGGGCAGGCGGAGCCTGTGGTTAATTCTTCTTCCTGATGGGAAAATAGAGTGACCTGTGCCTGTCCCAACACCAAGAGCTAGTCTCTCATTGGTTCCACGTCTTCCCGTTCATCCTCAGGACAAATTGCAACCTGTACGGAACAGGAGGTTAAAGGTGATGATGCTCCAAGGAGGGAGATTGCTAGTAAAGTGGCTGGAATGGCAAACCCGGGCACAGGCAGATGAGAAATGAGGTGCGTTTTAGAAACCTTTCCCCATCACACGGTGTACCATCTTCTGGGTATCTCATGCATGTTTACGATGTAGGAAGATGCCCTTCAACCTGGAGATTTGGGACCCATGCGATGGGTACCACGCAGTATTACTTTAAAGGGTCTGCGTTTGCTCACCCAACCTCACCAAACCTCTCAGCCGCAACAGTGTCCACCCTTATGTCTCATCCAGCTGTGGGTCTAGATATGGTCAATCCAGGTTGCATCACAGTCCCTGAACGCATTGTGTAAGAATTTCTCTCTCTTTCACTGTCTTTGTTTCATGGGTTTTTCAAAGTAATTTATTTTTATAATGGGGTTTAGCTGCTTTTCACTGCTGTGTTTATGCCGCTTTTTACCCACTTGACACACTAACAGAGAGATATCAATACATAGGTTTTAAGATTATTACTAGTCAGATATATTCTTGTGCGGTGAATAGGGCGTGTTGAGTCCAGTTCTCTGAGCAAGGAGTAGGTCTTGTCTACTACATATTGGGTTTATGGAACGGTATCTGAGCTAATTTGAAACCCTTGTTTTATGTATCACCCCACCTCACCTTTCCCGTTAAGCAGCCATAGTGTGTTTTCTGCATGTGTGACTCTGTTCTGTTTTGTAATTCAGTTCAAGTGTAACGGTTTTTACATTCCCTCTATCAGTGATACCTTATGAGAAGTGTCCTTTTCTGTGTGACTTATTTCACTTAGAATCGTCGTACCTAAATCCACTCATCATGCTGCTACTAGCCTTATGACATTGATTTCATGGCTGAGTGATATTCCATTGTACATAAGGACCACAACTTCTTTATCCATTTTTCTCTTTCCTGCGATATTGAAGGTGGAATGAAGTGGAGGTCCTTGTCAACAGAGCAGCCCTAAACTTTGGGGTGCTTGTGTCTTGCTGATTTTTCATTTTCCCAATTTATACCCCCATGAGTGGAAGTGCCCTATGCTCTCTAAGCTGTGTTTTTTAGATGTTTCAGGACACACCGTACTCTTCTCCAGAGTGGCTGTTGGCAATTTACATCCCGCCCATCAGTGTAGCAAGGCTCCCATTTCTCCATGGCCTGTCCTGCATTTCTGGTTTTGACACTTTTTTCAGCATGGCCCTTTTAACCGATGGGAAGCGAGACTTCTTTGTAGCGCTGATTTGCCTTTCCAGGTTGCTTGGTTGGCCAAAAAGGGCGTATGCGTTTTTTCCTGAATATATTCAGGAAAAAACGCATACGCCCTTTTTGGCCAAGGGCATCATTGTCAACGTTTTGCCGCTTTTCATGTGCTTTAAAGGCGATTCGAATCTACCTCCTGAAATCTGTTTCCTGCAATTCTGCCTTGATTTCAAATCCTCTTCTTTGCCTTCCCTCAATATATTTGTGGACGAGAGTTATCATTTATAACTCTGCAGGTTTGTGAATTGCAGTGCCCTGAACCTCCATTTTACAACTCGCGTTTTTGGGAGATGGCCGCAAAAGCGCAGGATGGCTTCAGGCCCTGTTCTTGATCCGGGGGGCAGGCGGAGCCTGTGGTTAATTCTTCTTCCTGATGGGAAAATAGAGTGACCTGTGCCTGTCCCAACACCAAGAGCTAGTCTCTCATTGGTTCCACGTCTTCCCGTTCATCCTCAGGACAAATTGCAACCTGTACGGAACAGGAGGTTAAAGGTGATGATGCTCCAAGGAGGGAGATTGCTAGTAAAGTGGCTGGAATGGCAAACCCGGGCACAGGCAGATGAGAAATGAGGTGCGTTTTAGAAACCTTTCCCCATCACACGGTGTACCATCTTCTGGGTATCTCATGCATGTTTACGATGTAGGAAGATGCCCTTCAACCTGGAGATTTGGGACCCATGCGATGGGTACCACGCAGTATTACTTTAAAGGGTCTGCGTTTGCTCACCCAACCTCACCAAACCTCTCAGCCGCAACAGTGTCCACCCTTATGTCTCATCCAGCTGTGGGTCTAGATATGGTCAATCCAGGTTGCATCACAGCCCCTGAACGCATTGTGTAAGAATTTCTCTCTCTTTCACTGTCTTTGTTTCATGGGTTTTTCAAAGTAATTTATTTTTATAATGGGGTTTAGCTGCTTTTCACTGCTGTGTTTATGCCGCTTTTTACCCACTTGACACACTAACAGAGAGATATCAATACATAGGTTTTAAGATTATTACTAGTCAGATATATTCTTGTGCGGTGAATAGGGCGTGTTGAGTCCAGTTCTCTGAGCAAGGAGTAGGTCTTGTCTATTACATATTGGGTTTATGGAACGGTATCTGAGCTAATTTGAAACCCTTGTTTTATGTATCACCCCACCTCACCTTTCCCGTTAAGCAGCCATAGTGTGTTTTCTGCATGTGTGACTCTGTTCTGTTTTGTAATTCAGTTCAAGTGTAACGGTTTTTACATTCCCTCTATCAGTGATACCTTATGAGAAGTGTCCTTTTCTGTGTGACTTATTTCACTTAGAATCGTCGTACCTAAATCCACTCATCATGCTGCTACTAGCCTTATGACATTGATTTCATGGCTGAGTGATATTCCATTGTACATAAGGACCACAACTTCTTTATCCATTTTTCTCTTTCCTGGGATATTGAAGGTGGAATGAAGTGGAGGTCCTTGTCAACAGAGCAGCCCTAAACTTTGGGGTGCTTGTGTCTTGCTGATTTTTCATTTTCCCAATTTATAACCCCATGAGTGGAAGTGCCCTATGCTCTCTAAGCTTTGTTTTTTAGATGTTTCAGGACTCACCGTACGCTTCTCCAGAGTGGCTGTTGGCAATTTACATCCCGCCCATCAGTGTAGCAAGGCTCCCATTTCTCCATGGCCTGTCCTGCATTTCTGGTTTTGACACTTTTTTCAGCATGGCCTTTTTAACCGAAGGGAAGCGAGACATCTTTGTAGCGCTGATTTGCCTTTCCAGGTTGCTTGGTTGGCCAAAAAGGGCGTATGCGTTTTTTCCTGAATATATTCAGGAAAAAACGCATACGCCCTTTTTGGCCAAGGGCATCATTGTCAACGTTTTTCCGCTTTTCATGTGCTTTAAAGGCGATTCGAATCTACCTCCTGAAATCTGTTTCCTGCAATTCTGCCTTGATTTCAAATCCTCTTCTTTGCCTTCCCTCAATATATTTGTGGACGAGAGTTATCATTTATAACTCTGCAGGTTTGTGAATTGCAGTGCCCTGAACCTCCATTTTACAACTCGCTTTTTAGGGAGCTGGCCGCAATAGCGCAGGATGGCTTCAGGCCCTGTTCTGGTTCCGGGGGGCAGGCTGAGCCTGTGGTTAATTCTTCTTCCTGATGGGAAAATAGAGTGACCTGTGCCTGTCCCAACACCAAGAGCTAGTCTCTCATTGGTTCCACGTCTTCCCGTTCATCCTCAGGACAAATTGCAACCTGTACGGAACAGGAGGTTAAAGGTGATGATGCTCCAAGTAGGGAGATTGCTAGTAAAGGGCTGGAATAGCGAATCCGGGCACAAGGAGATGAGAAATGAGGTGCGTTTTAGAAACCTTTCCACATCACACGGTGTACCATCTTCTGGGTTTCTCATGCATGTTTTCGATGTAGGAAGATGCCCTTGAACCTGGAGATATGGGACCCATGCGATGGGTACCATGCAGTATTACTTTAAAGGGTCTGCGTTTGCTCACCCAACCTCACCAAACCTCTCAGCCCCAAGAGTGTCCACCCTTATGTCTCATCCAGCTGTGGGTCTAGATATGGTCAATCCAGGTTGCATCACAGCCCGTGAACGCATTGTGTAAGAATTTCTATCTCTTTCACTGTCTTTGTTTCATGGGTTTTTCAAAATAATTTATTTTTATAATGGGGTTTAGCTGCTTTTCACTGCTGTGTTTATGCCGCTTTACACCCACTTGACACACTAACAGAGAGATATCAATACATAGGTTTTAAGATTATTACTAGTCAGATATATTCTTGTGCGGTGAATAGGGCGTGTTGAGTCCAGTTCTCTGAGCAAGGAGTAGGTCTTGTCTATTACATATTGGGTTTATGGAACGGTATCTGAGCTAATTTGAAACCCTTGTTTTATGTATCACCCCACCTCACCTTTCCCGTTAAGCAGCCATAGTGTGTTTTCTGCATGTGTGACTCTGTTCTGTTTTGTAATTCAGTTCAAGTGTAACGGTTTTTACATTCCCTCTATCAGTGATACCTTATGAGAAGTGTCCTTTTCTGTGTGACTTATTTCACTTAGAATCGTCGTACCTAAATCCACTCATCATGCTGCTACTAGCCTTATGACATTGATTTCACGGCTGAGTGATATTCCATTGTACATAAGGACCACAACTTCTTTATCCATTTTTCTCTTTCCTGGGATATTGAAGGTGGAATGAAGTGGAGGTCCTTGTCAACAGAGCAGCCCTAAACTTTGGGGTGCTTGTGTCTTGCTGATTTTTAATTTTCCCAATTTATAACCCCATGAGTGGAAGTGCCCTATGCTCTCTAAGCTTTGCTTTTTAGACGTTTCAGGACTCACCGTACACTTCTCCAGAGTGGCTGTTGACAATTTACATCCCGCCCATCAGTGTAGCAAGGCTCCCATTTCTCCATGGCCTGTCCTGCATTTCTGGTTTTGACACTTTTTTCAGCATGGCCCTTTTGACCGATGGGAAGCGAGACTTCTTTGTAGCGCTGATTTGCCTTTCCAGGTTGCTTGGTTGGCCAAAAAGGGCGTATGCGTTTTTTCCTGAATATATTCAGGAAAAAATGCATACGCCCTTTTTGGCCAAGGGCATCATTGTCAACGTTTTGCCGCTTTTCATGTGCTTTAAAGGCGATTCGAATCTACCTCCTGAAATCTGTTTCCTGCAATTCTGCCTTGATTTCAAATCCTCTTCTTTGCCTTCCCTCAATATATTTGTGGACGAGAGGTATCATTTATAACTCTGCAGGTTTGTGAATTGCAGTGCCCTGAACCTCCATTTTACAACTCGCGTTTTTGGGAGATGGCCGCAAAAGCGCAGGATGGCTTCAGGCCCTGTTCTGGTTCCGGGGGGCAGGCTGAGCCTGTGGTTAATTCTTCTTCCTGATGGGAAAATAGAGTGACCTCTGCGTGTCCCAACACCAAGAGCTAGTCTCTCATTGGTTCCACGTCTTCCCGTTCATCCTCAGGACAAATTGCAACCTGTACGGAACAGGAGGTTAAAGGTGCTGATGCTCCAAGGAGGGAGATTGCTAGTAAAGTGGCTGGAATGGCGAACCCGAGCACAAGGAGATGAGAAATGAGGTGCGTTTTAGAAACCTTTCCCCATCACACGGTGTACCATCTTCTGGGTTTCTCATGCATGTTTTCGATGGAGGAAGATGCCCTTGAACCTGGAGATTTGGGACCCATGCGATGGGTACCACGCAGTATTACTTTAAAGGGTCTGCGTTTGCTCACCCAACCTCACCAAACCTCTCAGCCTCAAGAGTGTCCACCCTTATGTCTCATCCAGCTGTGGGTCTAGATATGGTCAATCCAGGTTGGATCACAGCCCCTGAACGCATTGTGTAAGAATTTCGCTCTCTTTCACTGTCTTTGTTTCATGGGTTTTTCAAAGTAATTTATTTTTATAATGGGGTTTAGCTGCTTTTCACTGCTGTGTTTATGCCGCTTTTTACCCACTTGACACACTAACAGAGAGATATCAATACATAGGTTTTAAGATTATTACTAGTCAGATATATTCTTGTGCGGTGAATAGGGCGTGTTGAGTCCAGTTCTCTGAGCAAGGAGTAGGTCTTGTCTATTACATATTGGGTTTATGGAACGGTATCTGAGCTAATTTGAATCCCTTGTTTTATGTATCACCCCACCTCACCTTTCCCGTTAAGCAGCCATAGTGTGTTTTCTGCATGTGTGACTCTGTTCTGTTTTCTGATTCAGTTCAAGTGTAACGGTTTTTACATTCCCTCTATCAGTGATACCTTATGAGAAGTGTCGTTTTCTGTGTGACTTATTTCACTTAGAATCGTCGTACCTAAATCCACTCATCATGCTGCTACTAGTCTTATGACATTGATTTCACGGCTGAGTGATATTCCATTGTACATAAGGACCACAACTTCTTTATCCATTTTTCTCTTTCCTTGGATATTTAAGGTGGAATGAAGTGGAGGTCCTTGTCAACAGAGCAGCCCTAAACTTTGGGGTGCTTGTGTCTTGCTGATTTTTCATTTTCCCAATTTATACCCCCATGAGTGGAAGTGCCCTATGCTCTCTAAGCTTTGCTTTTTAGACGTTTCAGGACTCACCGTACACTTCTCCAGAGTGGCTGTTGGCAATTTACATCCCGCCCATCAGTGTAGCAAGGCTCCCATTTCTCCATGGCCTGTCCTGCATTTCTGGTTTTGACACTTTTTTCAGCATGGCCCTTTTGACCGATGGGAAGCGAGACATCTTTGTAGCGCTGATTTGCCTTTCCAGGTTGCTTGGTTGGCCAAAAAGGGCGTATGCGTTTTTTCCTGAATATATTCAGGAAAAAACGCATACGCCCTTTTTGGCCAAGGGCATCATTGTCAACGTTTTGCCGCTTTTCATGTGCTTTAAAGGCGATTCGAATCTACCTCCTGAAATCTGTTTCCTGCAATTCTGCCTTGATTTCAAATCCTCTTCTTTGCCTTCCCTCAATATATTTGTGGATGAGAGTTATCATTTATAACTCTGCAGGTTTGTGAATTGCAGTGCCCTGAACCTCCATTTTACAACTCGTTTTTTAGGGAGCTGGCCGCAAAAGCGCAGGATGGCTTCAGCCCCTGTTCTGGTTCCGGGGGGCAGGCTGAGCCTGTGGTTAATTCTTCTTCCTGATGGGAAAATAGAGTGACCTGTGCCTGTCCCAACACCAAGAGCTAGTCTTTCATTGGTTCCACGTCTTCCCGTTCATCCTCAGTACAAATTGCAACCTGTACGGAACAGGAGGTTAAAGGTGCTGATGCTCCAAGGAGGGAGATTGCTAGTAAAGTGGCTGGAATGGCGAACCCGGGCACAAGCAAATGAGAAATGAGTTGCGTTTTAGAAACCTTTCCCCATCACACGGTGTACCATCTTCTGGGTATCTCATGCATGTTTTCGATGTAGGAAGATGCCCTTGAACCTGGCGATTTGGGACCCATGCGATGGGTACCACGCAGTATTACTTTAAAGGGTCTGCGTTTGCTCACCCAACCTCACCAAACCTCTCAGCCCCAAGAGTGTCCACCCTTATGTCTCATCCAGCTGTGGGTCTAGATATGGTCAATCCAGGTTGCATCACAGCCCCTGAACGCATTGTGTAAGAATTTCTATCTCTTTCACTGTCTTTGTTTCATGGGTTTTTCAAAGTAATTTATTTTTATAATGGGGTTTAGCTGCTTTTCACTGCTTTGTTTATGCCGCTTTACACCTACTTGACACACTAACAGAGAGATATCAATACATAAGTTTTAAGATTATTACTAGTCAGATATATTCTTGTGCGGTGAATAGGGCGTGTTGAGTCCAGTTCTCTGAGCAAGGAGTAGGTCTTGTCTATTACATATTGGGTTTATGGAACGGTATCTGAGCTAATTTGAAACCCTTGTTTTATGTATCACCCCACCTCACCTTTCCCGTTAAGCAGCCATAGTGTGTTTTCTGCATGTGTGACTCTGTTCTGTTTTGTAATTCAGTTCAAGTGTAACGGTTTTTACATTCCCTCTATCAGTGATACCTTATGAGAAGTGTCCTTTTCTGTGTGACTTATTTCACTTAGAGTCGTTGTACCTAAATCCACTCATCATGCTGCTACTAGCCTTATGACATTGATTTCACGGCTGAGTGATATTCCATTGTACATAAGGACCACAACTTCTTTATCCATTTTTCTCTTTCCTGGGATATTGAAGGTGGAATGAAGTGGAGGTCCTTGTCAACAGAGCAGCCCTAAACTTTGGGGTGCTTGTGTCTTGCTGATTTTTCATTTTCCCAATTTATACCCCCATGAGTGGAAGTGCCCTATGCTCTCTAAGCTTTGCTTTTTAGACGTTTCAGGACTCACCGTACACTTCTCCAGAGTGGCTGTTGGCAATTTACATCCCGCCCATCAGTGTAGCAAGGCTCCCATTTCTCCATGGCCTGTCCTGCATTTCTGGTTTTGACACTTTTTTCAGCATGGCCCTTTTAACCGATGGGAAGCGAAACTTCTTTGTAGCGCTGATTTGCCTTTCCAGGTTGCTTGGTTGGCCAAAAAGGGCGTATGCGTTTTTTCTTGAATATATTCAGGAAAAAACGCATACGCCCTTTTTGGCCAAGGGCATCATTGTCAACGTTTTGCCGCTTTTCATGTGCTTTAAAGGCGATTCGAATCTACCTCCTGAAATCTGTTTCCTGCAATTCTGCCTTGATTTCAAATCCTCTTCTTTGCCTTCCCTCAATATATTTGTGGATGAGAGTTATCATTTATAACTCTGCAGGTTTGTGAATTGCAGTGCCCTGAACCTCCATTTTACAACTCGCTTTTTAGGGAGCTGGCCGCAAAAGCGCAGGATGGCTTCAGGCCCTGTTCGGGTTCCGGGGGGCAGGCTGAGCCTGTGGTTAATTCTTCTTCCTGATGGGAAAATAGAGTGACCTGTGCCTGTCCCAACACCAAGAGCTAGTCTTTCATTGGTTCCACGTCTTCCCGTTCATCCTCAGTACAAATTGCAACCTGTACGGAACAGGAGGTTAAAGGTGCTGATGCTCCAAGGAGGGAGATTGCTAGTAAAGTGGCTGGAATGGCGAACCCGGGCACAAGCAGATGAGAAATGAGGTGCGTTTTAGAAACCTTTCCCCATCACACAGTGTACCATCTTCTGGGTATCTCATGCATGTTTTCGATGTAGGAAGATGCCCTTGAACCTGGAGATTTGGGACCCATGCGATGGGTACCACGCAGTATTACTTTAAAGGGTCTGCGTTTGCTCACCCAACCTCACCAAACCTCTCAGCCGCAACAGTGTCCACCCTTATGTCTCATCCAGCTGTGGGTCTAGATATGGTCAATCCAGGTTGCATCACAGCCCCTGAACGCATTGTGTAAGAATTTCTCTCTCTTTCACTGTCTTTGTTTCATGGGTTTTTCAAAGTAATTTATTTTTATAATGGGGTTTAGCTGCTTTTCACTACTGTGTTTATGCCGCTTTTTACCCACTTGACACACTAACAGAGAGATATCAATACATAGGTTTTAAGATTATTACTAGTCAGATATATTCTTGTGCGGTGAATAGGGCGTGTTGAGTCCAGTTCTCTGAGCAAGGAGTAGGTCTTGTCTATTACATATTGGGTTTATGGAACGGTATCTGAGCTAATTTGAAACCCTTGTTTTATGTATCACCCCACCTCACCTTTCCCGTTAAGCAGCCACAGTGTGTTTTCTGCATGTGTGACTCTGTTCTGTTTTGTAATTCTGTTCAAGTGTAACGGTTTTTACATTCCCTCTATAAGTGATACCTTATGAGAAGTGTCCTTTTCTGGTGACTTATTTCACTTAGAGTCGTCGTACCTAAATCCACTCATCATGCTGCTACTAGCCTTATGACATTGATTTCACGGCAGAGTGATATTCCATTGTACATAAGGACCACAACTTCTTTATCCAGTTTTCTCTTTCCTGGGATATTGAAGGTGGAATGAAGTGGAGGTCCTTGTCAAGAGAGCAGCCCTAAACTTTGGGGTGCTTGTGTCTTGCTGATTTTTCATTTTCCCAATTTATACCCCCATGAGTGGAAGTGCCCTATGCTCTCTAAGCTTTGCTTTTTAGACGTTTCAGGACTCACCCTACACTTCTCCAGAGTGGCTGTTGACAATTTACATCCCGCCCATCAGTGTAGCAAGGCTCCCATTTCTCCATGGCCTGTCCTGCATTTCTGGTTTCGACACTTTTTTCAGCATGGCCCTTTTGACCAATGGGAAGCGAGACATCTTTGTAGCGCTGATTTGCCTTTCCAGGTTGCTTGGTTGGCCAAAAAGGGCGTATGCGTTTTTTCCTGAATATATTCAGGAAAAAACGCATACGCCCTTTTTGGCCAAGGGCATCATTGTCAACGTTTTGCCGCTTTTCATGTGCTTTAAGGGCGATTCGAATCTACCTCCTGAAATCTGTTTCCTGCAATTCTGCCTTGATTTCAAATCCTCTTCTTTGCCTTCCCTCAATATATTTGTGGATGAGAGTTATCATTTATAACTCTGCAGGTTTGTGAATTGCAGTGCCCTGAGCCTCCATTTTACAACTCGCTTTTTAGGGAGCTGGCCGCAAAAGCGCAGGATGGCTTCAGGCCCGGTTCTGGTTCCGGGGGGCAGGCTGAGCCTGTGGTTAATTCTTCTTCCTGATGGGAAAATAGAGTGACCTGTGCCTGTCCCAACACCAAGAGCTAGTCTCTCGTTGGTTCCACGTCTTCCCGTTTATCCTCAGGACAATTTGCAACCTGTACGGAACAGGAGGTTAAAGGTGCTGATGCTCCAAGTAGGGAGATTGCTAGTAAAGCGGCTGGAATAGCGAACCCGGGCACAAGGAGATGAGAAATGAGGTGCGTTTTAGAAACCTTTCCACATCACACGGTGTACCATCTTCTGGGTTTCTCATGCATGTTTTCGATGTAGGAAGATGCCCTTGAACATGGCGATTTGGGACCCATGCGATGGGTACCATGCAGTATTACTTTAAAGGGTCTGCGTTTGCTCACCCAACCTCACCAAACCTCTCAGCCCCAAGAGTGTCCACCCTTATGTCTCATACAGCTGTGGGTCTAGATATGGTCAATCCAGGTTGCATCACAGCCCGTGGACGCATTGTGTAAGAATTTCTATCTCTTTCACTGTCTTTGTTTCATGGGTTTTTCAAAGTAATTTATTTTTATAAATGGGTTTAGCTGCTTTTCACTGCTGTGTTTATGGGCTTTTCACCCACTTGACACACTAACAGAGAGATATCAATACATAGGTTTTAAGATTATTACTAGTCAGATATATTCTTGTGCGGTGAATAGGGCGTGTTGAGTCCAGTTCTCTGAGCAAGGAGTAGGTCTTGTCTATTACATATTGGTTTTATGGAACGGTATCTGAGCTAATTTGAAACCCTTGTTTTATGCATCACCCCACCTCACCTTTCCCGTGAAGCAGCCATAGTGTGTTTTCTGCATGTGTGACTCTGTTCTGTTTTGTAATTCAGTTCAAGTGTAACGGTTTTTACATTCCCTCTATCAGTGATACCTTATGAGAAGTGTCCTTTTCTGTGTGACTTATTTCACTTAGAATCGTCGTACCTAAATCCACTCATCATGCTGCTACTAGCCTTATGACATTGATTTCACGGCTGAGTGATATTCCATTGTACATAAGGACCACAACTTCTTTATCCATTTTTCTCTTTCCTGGGATATTGAAGGTGGAATGAAGTGGAGGTCCTTGTCAAGAGAGCAGCCCTAAACTTTGGGGTGCTTGTGTCTTGCTGATTTTTCATTTTCCCAATTTATACCCCCATGAGTGGAAGTGCCCTATGCTCTCTAAGCTTTGTTTTTTAGATGTTTCAGGACTCACCGTACGCTCTCCAGAGTGGCTGTTGGCAATTTACATCCCGCCCATCAGTGTAGGAAGGCTCCCATTTCTCCATGGCCTGTCCTGCATTTCTGGTTTTGACACTTTTTTCAGCATGGCCTTTTTAACCGATGGGAAGCGAGACATCTTTGTAGCGCTGATTTGCCTTTCCAGGTTGCTTGGTTGGCCAAAAAGGGCGTATGCGTTTTTTCCTGAATATATTCAGGAAAAAACGCATACGCCCTTTTTGGCCAAGGGCATCATTGTCAACGTTTTGCCGCTTTTCATGTGCTTTAAAGGCGATTCGAATCTACCTCCTGAAATCTGTTTCCTGCAATTCTGCCTTGATTTCAAATCCTCTTCTTTGCCTTCCCTCAATATATTTGTGGACGAGAGGTATCATTTATAACTCTGCAGGTCTGTGAATTGCAGTGCCCTGAACCTCCATTTTACAACTCGCGTTTTTGGGAGATGGCCGCAAAAGCTCAGGATGGCTTCAGGCCCTGTTCTGGTTCCGGGGGGCAGGTTGAGCCTGTGGTTAATTCTTCTTCCTGATGGGAAAATAGAGTGACCTCTGCGTGTCCCAACACCAAGAGCTAGTCTCTCATTGGTTCCACGTCTTCCCGTTCATCCTCAGGACAAATTGCAACCTGTACGGAACAGGAGGTTAAAGGTGCTGATGCTCCAAGGAGGGAGATTGCTAGTAAAGTGGCTGGAATGGCGAACCCGAGCACAAGGAGATGAGAAATGAGGTGCGTTTTAGAAACCTTTCCCCATCACACGGTGTACCATCTTCTGGGTTTCTCATGCATGTTTTCGATGGAGGAAGATGCCCTTGAACCTGGAGATTTGGGACCCATGCGATGGGTACCACGCAGTATTACTTTAAAGGGTCTGCGTTTGCTCACCCAACCTCACCAAACCTCTCAGCCTCAAGAGTGTCCACCCTTATGTCTCATCCAGCTGTGGGTCTAGATATGGTCAATCCAGGTTGGATCACAGCCCCTGAACGCATTGTGTAAGAATTTCGCTCTCTTTCACTGTCTTTGTTTCATGGGTTTGAAAAAGTAATTTATTCTTATAATGGGGTTTAGCTGCTTTTCACTGCTGTGTTTATGCCGCTTTACACCCACTTGACACACTAACAGAGAGATATGAATACATAGGTTTTAAGATTATTTCTAGTCAGATATATTCTTGTGCGGTGAATAGGGCGTGTTGAGTCCAGTTCTCTGAGCAAGGAGTAGGTCTTGTCTATTACATATTGGGTTTATGGAACGGTATCTGAGCTAATTTGAAACCCTTGTTTTATGTATCACCCCACCTCACCTTTCCCGTTAAGCAGCCATAGTGTGTTTTCTGCATGTGTGACTCCGTTCTGTTTTGTAATTCAGTTCAAGTGTAACGGTTTTTACATTCCCTCTATCAGTGATACCTTATGAGAAGTGTCCTTTTCTGTGTAACTTACTTCACTTAGAATCGTCGTACCTAAATCCACTCATCATGCTGCTACTAGCCTTATGACATTGATTTCATGGCTGAGTGATATTCCTTTGTACATAAGGACCACAACTCTTTTATCCATTTTTCTCTTTCCTGGCATATTTAAGGTGGAATGAAGTGGAGGTCCTTGTCAACAGAGCAACAATAAACTTTGGGGTGCTTGTGTCTTGCTGATTTTTCATTTTCCCAATTTATACCCCCATGAGTGGAAGTGCCCTATGCTCTCTAAGCTGTGTTTTTTAGATGTTTCAGGACACACCGTACTCTTCTCCAGAGTGGCTGTTGGCAATTTACATCCCGCCCATCAGTGTTGCAAGGCTCCCATTTCTCCATGGCCTGTCCTGCATTTCTGGTTTTGACACTTTTTTCAGCATGGCCCTTTTAACCAATGGGAAGCGAGACTTCTTTGTAGCGCTGATTTGCATTTCCAGGTTGCTTGGTTGGCCAAAAAGGGCGTATGCGTTTTTTCCTGAATATATTCAGGAAAAAACGCATACGCCCTTTTTGGCCAAGGGCATCATTGTCAAAGTTTTTCCGCTTTTCATGTGCTTTAAAGGCGATTCAAATCTACCTCCTGAAATCTGTTTCCTGCAATTCTGCCTTGATTTCAAATCCTCTTCTTTGCCTTCCCTCAATATATTTGTGGACGAGAGTTATCATTTATAAGTCTGCAGGTTTGTGAAATGCAGTGCCCTGAACCTCCATTTTACAACTCGCTTTTTAGGGAGCTGGCCGCAAAAGCGCAGGATGGCTTCAGGCCCTGTTCTGGTTCCGGGGGGAGGATGAGCCTGTGGTTAATTCTTCTTCCTGATGGGAAAATAGAGTGACCTGTGCCTGTCCCAACACCAAGAGCTAGTCTCTCACTGGTTCCTCGTCTTCCCGTTCACCCTCAGGACAAATTGGAACCTGTACGGAACAGGAGGTTAAAGGTGCTGATGCTCCAAGTAGGGAGATTGCTAGTAAAGCGGCTGGAATAGCGAATCCGGGCACAAGGAGATTAGAAATGAGGTGCGTTTTAGAAACCTTTCCACATCACACGGTGTACCATCTTCTGGGTTTCTCATGCATGTTTTCGATGTAGGAAAATGCCCTTGAACCTGGAGATATGGGACCCATGCGATGGGTACCATGCAGTATTACTTTAAAGGGTCTGCGTTTGCTCACCCAACCTCACCAAACCTCTCAGCCCCAAGAGTGTCCACCCTTATGTCTCATCCAGCTGTGCGTCTAGATATGGTCAATCCAGGTTGCATCACAGCCCGTGAACGCTTTGTGTAAGAATTTCTATCTCTTTCACTGTCTTTGTTTCATGGGTTTTTCAAAGTAATTTATTTTTATAATGGGGTTTAGCTGTTTTTCACTGCTGTGTTTATGCCGCTTTACACCCACTTGACACACTAACAGAGAGATATCAATACATAGGTTTTAAGATTATTACTAGTCAGATATATTCTTGTGCGGTGAATAGGGCGTGTTGAGTCCAGTTCTCTGAGCAAGGAGTAGGTCTTGTCTATTACATATTGGGTTTATGGAACGGTATCTGAGCTAATTTGAAACCCTTGTTTTATGTATCACCCCACCTCACCTTTCCCGTTAAGCAGCCATAGTGTGTTTTCTGCATGTGTGACTCTGTTCTGTTTTGTAATTCAGTTCAAGTGTAACGGTTTTTACATTCCCTCTATCAGTGATACCTTATGAGAAGTGTCCTTTTCTGTGTGACTTATTTCACTTAGAATCGTCGTACCTAAATCCACTCATCATGCTGCTACTAGCCTTATGACATTGATTTCATGGCTGAGTGATATTCCATTGTACATAAGGACCACAACTTCTTTATCCATTTTTCTCTTTCCTGGGATATTGAAGGTGGAATGAAGTGGAGGTCCTTGTCAACAGAGCAGCCCTAAACTTTGGGGTGCTTGTGTCTTGCTGATTTTTCATTTTCCCAATTTATACCCCCATGAGTGGAAGTGCCCTATGCTCTCTAAGCTGTGTTTTTTAGATGTTTCAGGACACACCGTACTCTTCTCCAGAGTGGCTGTTGGCAATTTACATCCCGCCCATCAGTGTAGCAAGGCTCCCATTTCTCCATGGCCTGTCCTGCATTTCTGGTTTTGACACTTTTTTCAGCATGGCCCTTTTAACCGATGGGAAGCGAGACTTCTTTGTAGCGCTGATTTGCCTTTCCAGGTTGCTTGGTTGGCCAAAAAGGGCGTATGCGTTTTTTCCTGAATATATTCAGGAAAAAACGCATACGCCCTTTTTGGCCAAGGGCATCATTGTCAACGTTTTGCCGCTTTTCATGTGCTTTAAAGGCGATTCGAATCTACCTCCTGAAATCTGTTTCCTGCAATTCTGCCTTGATTTCAAATCCTCTTCTTTGCCTTCCCTCAATATATTTGTGGACGAGAGTTATCATTTATAACTCTGCAGGTTTGTGAATTGCAGTGCCCTGAACCTCCATTTTACAACTCGCGTTTTTGGGAGATGGCCGCAAAAGCGCAGGATGGCTTCAGGCCCTGTTCTTGATCCGGGGGGCAGGCGGAGCCTGTGGTTAATTCTTCTTCCTGATGGGAAAATAGAGTGACCTGTGCCTGTCCCAACACCAAGAGCTAGTCTCTCATTGGTTCCACGTCTTCCCGTTCATCCTCAGGACAAATTGCAACCTGTACGGAACAGGAGGTTAAAGGTGATGATGCTCCAAGGAGGGAGATTGCTAGTAAAGTGGCTGGAATGGCAAACCCGGGCACAGGCAGATGAGAAATGAGGTGCGTTTTAGAAACCTTTCCCCATCACACGGTGTACCATCTTCTGGGTATCTCATGCATGTTTACGATGTAGGAAGATGCCCTTCAACCTGGAGATTTGGGACCCATGCGATGGGTACCACGCAGTATTACTTTAAAGGGTCTGCGTTTGCTCACCCAACCTCACCAAACCTCTCAGCCGCAACAGTGTCCACCCTTATGTCTCATCCAGCTGTGGGTCTAGATATGGTCAATCCAGGTTGCATCACAGCCCCTGAACGCATTGTGTAAGAATTTCGCTCTCTTTCACTGTCTTTGTTTCATGGGTTTTTCAAAGAAATTTATTTTTATAATGGGGTTTAGCTGTTTTTCACTGCTGTGTTTATGCCGCTTTACACCCACTTGACACACTAACAGAGAGATATCAATACATAGGTTTTAAGATTATTACTAGTCAGATATATTCTTGTGCGGTGAATAGGGCGTGTTGAGTCCAGTTCTCTGAGCAAGGAGTAGGTCTTGTCTATTACATATTGGGTTTATGGAACGGTATCTGAGCTAATTTGAAACCCTTGTTTTATGTATCACCCCACCTCACCTTTCCCGTTAAGCAGCCATAGTGTGTTTTCTGCATGTGTGACTCCGTTCTGTTTTGTAATTCAGTTCAAGTGTAACGGTTTTTACATTCCCTCTATCAGTGATACCTTATGAGAAGTGTCCTTTTCTGTGTGACTTATTTCACTTAGAGTCGTCGTACCTAAATCCACTCATCATGCTGCTACTAGACTTATGACATTGATTTCATGGCTGAGTGATATTCCTTTGTACATAAGGACCACAACTCTTTTATCCATTTTTCTCTTTCCTGGGATATTGAAGGTGGAATGAAGTGGAGGTCCTTGTCAACAGAGCAGCCCTAAACTTTGGGGTGCTTGTGTCTTGCTGATTTTTCATTTTCCCAATTTATACCCCCATGAGTGGAAGTGCCCTATGCTCTCTAAGCTTTGCTTTTTAGACGTTTCAGGACTCACCGTACACTTCTCCAGAGTGGCTGTTGACAATTTACATCCCGCCCATCAGTGTAGCAAGGCTCCCATTTCTCCATGGCCTGTCCTGCATTTCTGGTTTTGACAATTTTTTCAGCATGGCCCTTTTAACCGATGGGAAGCGAGACTTCTTTGTAGCGCTGATTTGCCTTTCCAGGTTGCTTGGTTGGCCAAAATGGGCGTATGCGTTTTTTCCTGAATATATTCAGGAAAAAACGCATACGCCCTTTTTGGCCAAGGGCATCATTGTCAACGTTTTGCCGCTTTTCATGTGCTTTAAAGGCGATTCGAATCTACCTCGTGAAATCTGTTTCCTGCAATTCTGCCTTGATTTCAAATCCTCTTCTTTGCCTTCCCTCAATATATTTGTGGACGAGAGTTATCATTTATAACTCTGCAGGTTTGTGAATTGCAGTGCCCTGAACCTCCATTTTACAACTCGCTTTTTAGGGAGCTGGCCGCAATAGCGCAGGATGGCTTCAGGCCCTGTTCTGGTTCCGGGGGGCAGGCTGAGCCTGTGGTTAATTCTTCTTCCTGATGGGAAAATAGAGTGACCTGTGCCTGTCCCAACACCAAGAGCTAGTCTCTCATTGGTTCCACGTCTTCCCGTTCATCCTCAGGACAAATTGCAACCTGTACGGAACAGGAGGTTAAAGGTGATGATGCTCCAAGGAGGGAGATTGCTAGTAAAGCGGCTGGAATAGCGAATCCGGGCACAAGGAGATTAGAAATGAGGTGCGTTTTAGAAACCTTTCCACATCACACGGTGTACCATCTTCTGGGTTTCTCATGCATGTTTTCGATGTAGGAAAATGCCCTTGAACCTGGAGATATGGGACCCATGCGATGGGTACCATGCAGTATTACTTTAAAGGGTCTGCGTTTGCTCACCCAACCTCACCAAACCTCTCAGCCCCAAGAGTGTCCACCCTTATGTCTCATCCAGCTGTGCGTCTAGATATGGTCAATCCAGGTTGCATCACAGCCCGTGAACGCTTTGTGTAAGAATTTCTATCTCTTTCACTGTCTTTGTTTCATGGGTTTTTCAAAGTAATTTATTTTTATAATGGGGTTTAGCTGTTTTTCACTGCTGTGTTTATGCCGCTTTACACCCACTTGACACACTAACAGAGAGATATCAATACATAGGTTTTAAGATTATTACTAGTCAGATATATTCTTGTGCGGTGAATAGGGCGTGTTGAGTCCAGTTCTCTGAGCAAGGAGTAGGTCTTGTCTATTACATATTGGGTTTATGGAACGGTATCTGAGCTAATTTGAAACCCTTGTTTTATGTATCACCCCACCTCACCTTTCCCGTTAAGCAGCCATAGTGTGTTTTCTGCATGTGTGACTCTGTTCTGTTTTGTAATTCAGTTCAAGTGTAACGGTTTTTACATTCCCTCTATCAGTGATACCTTATGAGAAGTGTCCTTTTCTGTGTGACTTATTTCACTTAGAATCGTCGTACCTAAATCCACTCATCATGCTGCTACTAGCCTTATGACATTGATTTCATGGCTGAGTGATATTCCATTGTACATAAGGACCACAACTTCTTTATCCATTTTTCTCTTTCCTGGGATACTGAAGGTGGAATGAAGTGGAGGTCCTTGTCAACAGAGCAGCCCTAAACTTTGGGGTGCTTGTGTCTTGCTGATTTTTCATTTTCCCAATTTATACCCCCATGAGTGGAAGTGCCCTATGCTCTCTAAGCTGTGTTTTTTAGATGTTTCAGGACACACCGTACTCTTCTCCAGAGTGGCTGTTGGCAATTTACATCCCGCCCATCAGTGTAGCAAGGCTCCCATTTCTCCATGGCCTGTCCTGCATTTCTGGTTTTGACACTTTTTTCAGCATGGCCCTTTTAACCGATGGGAAGCGAGACTTCTTTGTAGCGCTGATTTGCCTTTCCAGGTTGCTTGGTTGGCCAAAAAGGGCGTATGCGTTTTTTCCTGAATATATTCAGGAAAAAACGCATACGCCCTTTTTGGCCAAGGGCATCATTGTCAACGTTTTGCCGCTTTTCATGTGCTTTAAAGGCGATTCGAATCTACCTCCTGAAATCTGTTTCCTGCAATTCTGCCTTGATTTCAAATCCTCTTCTTTGCCTTCCCTCAATATATTTGTGGACGAGAGTTATCATTTATAACTCTGCAGGTTTGTGAATTGCAGTGCCCTGAACCTCCATTTTACAACTCGCGTTTTTGGGAGCTGGCCGCAAAAGCGCAGGATGGCTTCAGGCCCTGTTCTTGATCCGGGGGGCAGGCGGAGCCTGTGGTTAATTCTTCTTCCTGATGGGAAAATAGAGTGACCTGTGCCTGTCCCAACACCAAGAGCTAGTCTCTCATTGGTTCCACGTCTTCCCGTTCATCCTCAGGACAAATTGCAACCTGTACGGAACAGGAGGTTAAAGGTGATGATGCTCCAAGGAGGGAGATTGCTAGTAAAGTGGCTGGAATGGCAAACCCGGGCACAGGCAGATGAGAAATGAGGTGCGTTTTAGAAACCTTTCCCCATCACACGGTGTACCATCTTCTGGGTATCTCATGCATGTTTACGATGTAGGAAGATGCCCTTCAACCTGGAGATTTGGGACCCATGCGATGGGTACCACGCAGTATTACTTTAAAGGGTCTGCGTTTGCTCACCCAACCTCACCAAACCTCTCAGCCGCAACAGTGTCCACCCTTATGTCTCATCCAGCTGTGGGTCTAGATATGGTCAATCCAGGTTGCATCACAGCCCCTGAACGCATTGTGTAAGAATTTCGCTCTCTTTCACTGTCTTTGTTTCATGGGTTTTTCAAAGAAATTTATTTTTATAATGGGGTTTAGCTGTTTTTCACTGCTGTGTTTATGCCGCTTTACACCCACTTGACACACTAACAGAGAGATATCAATACATAGGTTTTAAGATTATTACTAGTCAGATATATTCTTGTGCGGTGAATAGGGCGTGTTGAGTCCAGTTCTCTGAGCAAGGAGTAGGTCTTGTCTATTACATATTGGGTTTATGGAACGGTATCTGAGCTAATTTGAAACCCTTGTTTTATGTATCACCCCACCTCACCTTTCCCGTTAAGCAGCCATAGTGTGTTTTCTGCATGTGTGACTCCGTTCTGTTTTGTAATTCAGTTCAAGTGTAACGGTTTTTACATTCCCTCTATCAGTGATACCTTATGAGAAGTGTCCTTTTCTGTGTGACTTATTTCACTTAGAGTCGTCGTACCTAAATCCACTCATCATGCTGCTACTAGACTTATGACATTGATTTCATGGCTGAGTGATATTCCTTTGTACATAAGGACCACAACTCTTTTATCCATTTTTCTCTTTCCTGGGATATTGAAGGTGGAATGAAGTGGAGGTCCTTGTCAACAGAGCAGCCCTAAACTTTGGGGTGCTTGTGTCTTGCTGATTTTTCATTTTCCCAATTTATACCCCCATGAGTAGAAGTGCCCTATGCTCTCTAAGCTGTGTTTTTAAGATGTTTCAGGACTCACCGTATGCTTCTCCAGAGTGGCTGTTGGCAATTTACATCCCGCCCATCAGTGTAGCAAGGCTCCCATTTCTCCATGGCCTGTCCTGCATTTCTGGTTTTGACACTTTTTTCAGCATGGCCCTTTTAACCGATGGGAAGCGAGACTTCTTTGTAGCGCTGATTTGCCTTTCCAGGTTGCTTGGTTGGCCAAAAAGGGCGTATGCGTTTTTTCCTGAATATATTCAGGAAAAAACGCATACGCCCTTTTTGGCCAAGGGCATCATTGTCAACGTTTTGCCGCTTTTCATGTGCTTTAAAGGCGATTCGAATCTACCTCGTGAAATCTGTTTCCTGCAATTCTGCCTTGATTTCAATTCCTCTTCTTTGCCTTCCCTCAATATATTTGTGGACGAGAGTTATCATTTATAACTCTGCAGGTTTGTGAATTGCAGTGCCCTGAACCTCCATTTTACAACTCGCTTTTTAGGGAGCTGGCCGCAATAGCGCAGGATGGCTTCAGGCCCTGTTCTGGTTCCGGGGGGCAGGCTGAGCCTGTGGTTAATTCTTCTTCCTGATGGGAAAATAGAGTGACCTGTGCCTGTCCCAACACCAAGAGCTAGTCTCTCATTGGTTCCACGTCTTCCCGTTCATCCTCAGGACAAATTGCAACCTGTACGGAACAGGAGGTTAAAGGTGATGATGCTCCAAGTAGGGAGATTGCTAGTAAAGCGGCTGGAATAGCGAATCCGGGCACAAGGAGATGAGAAATGAGGTGCGTTTTAGAAACCTTTCCACATCACACGGTGTACCATCTTCTGGGTTTCTCATGCATGTTTTCGATGTAGGAAAATGCCCTTGAACCTGGAGATATGGGACCCATGCGATGGGTACCATGCAGTATTACTTTAAAGGGTCTGCGTTTGCTCACCCAACCTCACCAAACCTCTCAGCCCCAAGAGTGTCCACCCTTATGTCTCATCCAGCTGTGGGTCTAGATATGGTCAATCCAGGTTGCATCACAGCCCGTGAACGCTTTGTGTAAGAATTTCTATCTCTTTCACTGTCTTTGTTTCATGGGTTTTTCAAAGTAATTTATTTTTATAATGGGGTTTAGCTGCTTTTCACTACTGTGTTTATGCCGCTTTACACCCACTTGACACACTAACAGAGAGATATCAATACATAGGTTTTAAGATTATTACTAGTCAGATATATTCTTGTGCGGTGAATAGGGCATGTTGAGTCCAGTTCTCTGAGCAAGGAGTAGGTCTTGTCTATTACATATTGGGTTTATGGAACGGTATCTGAGCTAATTTGAAACCCTTGTTTTATGTATCACCCCACCTCACCTTTCCCGTTAAGCAGCCATAGTGTGTTTTCTGCATGTGTGACTCTGTTCTGTTTTGTAATTCAGTTCAAGTGTAACGGTTTTTACATTCCCTCTATCAGTGATACCTTATGAGAAGTGTCCTTTTCTGTGTGACTTATTTCACTTAGAATCGTCGTACCTAAATCCACTCATCATGCTGCTACTAGCCTTATGACAGTGATTTCATGGCTGAGTGATATTCCATTGTACATAAGGACCACAACTTCTTTATCCATTTTTCTCTTTCCTGGGATATTGAAGGTGGAATGAAGTGGAGGTCCTTGTCAACAGAGCAGCCCTAAACTTTGGGGTGCTTGTGTCTTGCTGATTTTTCATTTTCCCAATTTATACCCCCATGAGTGGAAGTGCCCTATGCTCTCTAAGCTGTGTTTTTTAGATGTTTCAGGACACACCGTACTCTTCTCCAGAGTGGCTGTTGGCAATTTACATCCCGCCCATCAGTGTAGCAAGGCTCCCATTTCTCCATGGCCTGTCCTGCATTTCTGGTTTTGACACTTTTTTCAGCATGGCCCTTTTAACCGATGGGAAGCGAGACTTCTTTGTAGCGCTGATTTGCCTTTCCAGGTTGCTTGGTTGGCCAAAAAGGGCGTATGCGTTTTTTCCTGAATATATTCAGGAAAAAACGCATACGCCCTTTTTGGCCAAGGGCATCATTGTCAACGTTTTGCCGCTTTTCATGTGCTTTAAAGGCGATTCGAATCTACCTCCTGAAATCTGTTTCCTGCAATTCTGCCTTGATTTCAAATCCTCTTCTTTGCCTTCCCTCAATATATTTGTGGACGAGAGTTATCATTTATAACTCTGCAGGTTTGTGAATTGCAGTGCCCTGAACCTCCATTTTACAACTCGCGTTTTTGGGAGCTGGCCGCAAAAGCGCAGGATGGCTTCAGGCCCTGTTCTTGATCCGGGGGGCAGGCGGAGCCTGTGGTTAATTCTTCTTCCTGATGGGAAAATAGAGTGACCTGTGCCTGTCCCAACACCAAGAGCTAGTCTCTCATTGGTTCCACGTCTTCCCGTTCATCCTCAGGACAAATTGCAACCTGTACGGAACAGGAGGTTAAAGGTGATGATGCTCCAAGGAGGGAGATTGCTAGTAAAGTGGCTGGAATGGCAAACCCGGGCACAGGCAGATGAGAAATGAGGTGCGTTTTAGAAACCTTTCCCCATCACACGGTGTACCATCTTCTGGGTATCTCATGCATGTTTACGATGTAGGAAGATGCCCTTCAACCTGGAGATTTGGGACCCATGCGATGGGTACCACGCAGTATTACTTTAAAGGATCTGCGTTTGCTCACCCAACCTCACCAAACCTCTCAGCCGCAACAGTGTCCACCCTTATGTCTCATCCAGCTGTGGGTCTAGATATGGTCAATCCAGGTTGCATCACAGCCCCTGAACGCATTGTGTAAGAATTTCGCTCTCTTTCACTGTCTTTGTTTCATGGGTTTTTCAAAGTAATTTATTTTTATAATGGGGTTTAGCTGCTTTTCACTGCTGTGTTTATGCCGCTTTTTACCCACTTGACACACTAACAGAGAGATATCAATACATAGGTTTTAAGATTATTACTAGTCAGATATATTCTTGTGCGGTGAATAGGGCGTGTTGAGTCCAGTTCTCTGAGCAAGGAGTAGGTCTTGTCTATTACATATTGGGTTTATGGAACGGTATCTGAGCTAATTTGAAACCCTTGTTTTATGTATCACCCCACCTCACCTTTCCCGTTAAGCAGCCATAGTGTGTTTTCTGCATGTGTGACTCTGTTCTGTTTTGTAATTCAGTTCAAGTGTAACGGTTTTTACATTCCCTCTATCAGTGATACCTTATGAGAAGTGTCCTTTTCTGTGTGACTTACTTCACTTAGAATCGTCGTACCTAAATCCACTCATCATGCTGCTACTAGCCTTATGACATTGATTTCATGGCTGAGTGATATTCCTTTGTACATAAGGACCACAACTCTTTTATCCATTTTTCTCTTTCCTGGGATATTGAAGGTGGAATGAAGTGGAGGTCCTTGTCAACAGAGCAGCCCTAAACTTTGGGGTGCTTGTGTCTTGCTGATTTTTCATTTTCCCAATTTATACCCCCATGAGTAGAAGTGCCCTATGCTCTCTAAGCTGTGTTTTTTAGATGTTTCAGGACTCACCGTACGCTTCTCCAGAGTGGCTGTTGGCAATTTACATCCCGCCCATCAGTGTAGCAAGGCTCCCATTTCTCCATGGCCTGTCCTGCATTTCTGGTTTTGACACTTTTTTCAGCATGGCCCTTTTAACCGATGGGAAGCGAGACTTCTTTGTAGCGCTGATTTGCCTTTCCAGGTTGCTTGGTTGGCCAAAAAGGGCGTATGCGTTTTTTCCTGAATATATTCGGGAAAAAACGCATACGCCCTTTTTGGCCAAGGGCATCATTGTCAACGTTTTGCCGCTTTTCATGTGCTTTAAAGGCGATTCGAATCTACCTCGTGAAATCTGTTTCCTGCAATTCTGCCTTGATTTCAAATCCTCTTCTTTGCCTTCCCTCAATATATTTGTCGACGAGAGTTATCATTTATAACTCTGCAGGTTTGTGAATTGCAGTGCCCTGAACCTCCATTTTACAACTCGCTTTTTAGGGAGCTGGCCGCAATAGCGCAGGATGGCTTCAGGCCCTGTTCTGGTTCCGGGGGGCAGGCTGAGCCTGTGGTTAATTCTTCTTCCTGATGGGAAAATAGAGTGACCTGTGCCTGTCCCAACACCAAGAGCTAGTCTCTCATTGGTTCCACGTCTTCCCGTTCATCCTCAGGACAAATTGCAACCTGTACGGAACAGGAGGTTAAAGGTGATGATGCTCCAAGTAGGGAGATTGCTAGTAAAGGGCTGGAATAGCGAATCCGGGCACAAGGAGATGAGAAATGAGGTGCGTTTTAGAAACCTTTCCACATCACACGGTGTACCATCTTCTGGGTTTCTCATGCATGTTTTCGATGTAGGAAGATGCCCTTGAACCTGGAGATATGGGACCCATGCGATGGGTACCATGCAGTATTACTTTAAAGGGTCTGCGTTTGCTCACCCAACCTCACCAAACCTCTCAGCCCCAAGAGTGTCCACCCTTATGTCTCATCCAGCTGTGGGTCTAGATATGGTCAATCCAGGTTGCATCACAGCCCGTGAACGCTTTGTGTAAGAATTTCTATCTCTTTCACTGTCTTTGTTTCATGGGTTTTTCAAAGTAATTTATTTTTATAATGGGGTTTAGCTGCTTTTCACTGCTGTGTTTATGCCGCTTTACACTCACTTGACACACTAACAGAGAGATATCAATACATAGGTTTTAAGATTATTACTAGTCAGATATATTCTTGTGCGGTGAATAGGGCGTGTTGAGTCCAGTTCTCTGAGCAAGGAGTAGGTCTTGTCTATTACATATTGGGTTTATGGAACGGTATCTGAGCTAATTTGAAACCCTTGTTTTATGTATCACCCCACCTCACCTTTCCCGTTAAGCAGCCATAGTGTGTTTTCTGCATGTGTGACTCTGTTCTGTTTTGTAATTCAGTTCAAGTGTAACGGTTTTTACATTCCCTCTATCAGTGATACCTTATGAGAAGTGTCCTTTTCTGTGTGACTTATTTCACTTAGAATCGTCGTACCTAAATCCACTCATCATGCTGCTACTAGCCTTATGACAGTGATTTCATGGCTGAGTGATATTCCATTGTACATAAGGACCACAACTTCTTTATCCATTTTTCTCTTTCCTGGGATATTGAAGGTGGAATGAAGTGGAGGTCCTTGTCAACAGAGCAGCCCTAAACTTTGGGGTGCTTGTGTCTTGCTGATTTTTCATTTTCCCAATTTATACCCCCATGAGTGGAAGTGCCCTATGCTCTCTAAGCTGTGTTTTTTAGATGTTTCAGGACACACCGTACTCTTCTCCAGAGTGGCTGTTGGCAATTTACATCCCGCCCATCAGTGTAGCAAGGCTCCCATTTCTCCATGGCCTGTCCTGCATTTCTGGTTTTGACACTTTTTTCAGCATGGCCCTTTTAACCGATGGGAAGCGAGACTTCTTTGTAGCGCTGATTTGCCTTTCCAGGTTGCTTGGTTGGCCAAAAAGGGCGTATGCGTTTTTTCCTGAATATATTCAGGAAAAAACGCATACGCCCTTTTTGGCCAAGGGCATCATTGTCAACGTTTTGCCGCTTTTCATGTGCTTTAAAGGCGATTCGAATCTACCTCCTGAAATCTGTTTCCTGCAATTCTGCCTTGATTTCAAATCCTCTTCTTTGCCTTCCCTCAATATATTTGTGGACGAGAGTTATCATTTATAACTCTGCAGGTTTGTGAATTGCAGTGCCCTGAACCTCCATTTTACAACTCGCGTTTTTGGGAGCTGGCCGCAAAAGCGCAGGATGGCTTCAGGCCCTGTTCTTGATCCGGGGGGCAGGCGGAGCCTGTGGTTAATTCTTCTTCCTGATGGGAAAATAGAGTGACCTGTGCCTGTCCCAACACCAAGAGCTAGTCTCTCATTGGTTCCACGTCTTCCCGTTCATCCTCAGGACAAATTGCAACCTGTACGGAACAGGAGGTTAAAGGTGATGATGCTCCAAGGAGGGAGATTGCTAGTAAAGTGGCTGGAATGGCAAACCCGGGCACAGGCAGATGAGAAATGAGGTGCGTTTTAGAAACCTTTCCCCATCACACGGTGTACCATCTTCTGGGTATCTCATGCATGTTTACGATGTAGGAAGATGCCCTTCAACCTGGAGATTTGGGACCCATGCGATGGGTACCACGCAGTATTACTTTAAAGGGTCTGCGTTTGCTCACCCAACCTCACCAAACCTCTCAGCCGCAACAGTGTCCACCCTTATGTCTCATCCAGCTGTGGGTCTAGATATGGTCAATCCAGGTTGCATCACAGCCCCTGAACGCATTGTGTAAGAATTTCGCTCTCTTTCACTGTCTTTGTTTCATGGGTTTTTCAAAGTAATTTATTTTTATAATGGGGTTTAGCTGCTTTTCACTGCTGTGTTTATGCCGCTTTTTACCCACTTGACACACTAACAGAGAGATATCAATACATAGGTTTTAAGATTATTACTAGTCAGATATATTCTTGTGCGGTGAATAGGGCGTGTTGAGTCCAGTTCTCTGAGCAAGGAGTAGGTCTTGTCTATTACATATTGGGTTTATGGAACGGTATCTGAGCTAATTTGAAACCCTTGTTTTATGTATCACCCCACCTCACCTTTCCCGTTAAGCAGCCATAGTGTGTTTTCTGCATGTGTGACTCTGTTCTGTTTTGTAATTCAGTTCAAGTGTAACGGTTTTTACATTCCCTCTATCAGTGATACCTTATGAGAAGTGTCCTTTTCTGTGTGACTTACTTCACTTAGAATCGTCGTACCTAAATCCACTCATCATGCTGCTACTAGCCTTATGACATTGATTTCATGGCTGAGTGATATTCCTTTGTACATAAGGACCACAACTCTTTTATCCATTTTTCTCTTTCCTGGGATATTGAAGGTGGAATGAAGTGGAGGTCCTTGTCAACAGAGCAGCCCTAAACTTTGGGGTGCTTGTGTCTTGTTGATTTTTCATTTTCCCAATTTATACCCCCATGAGTGGAAGTGCCCTATGCTCTCTAAGCTGTGTTTTTTAGATGTTTCAGGACACACCGTACTCTTCTCCAGAGTGGCTGTTGGCAATTTACATCCCGCCCATCAGTGTAGCAAGGCTCCCATTTCTCCATGGCCTGTCCTGCATTTCTGGTTTTGACACTTTTTTCAGCATGGCCCTTTTAACCGATGGGAAGCGAGACTTCTTTGTAGCGCTGATTTGCCTTTCCAGGTTGCTTGGTTGGCCAAAAAGGGCGTATGCGTTTTTTCCTGAATATATTCAGGAAAAAACGCATACGCCCTTTTTGGCCAAGGGCATCATTGTCAACGTTTTGCCGCTTTTCATGTGCTTTAAAGGCGATTCGAATCTACCTCCTGAAATCTGTTTCCTGCAATTCTGCCTTGATTTCAAATCCTCTTCTTTGCCTTCCCTCAATATATTTGTGGACGAGAGTTATCATTTATAACTCTGCAGGTTTGTGAATTGCAGTGCCCTGAACCTCCATTTTACAACTCGCGTTTTTGGGAGATGGCCGCAAAAGCGCAGGATGGCTTCAGGCCCTGTTCTTGATCCGGGGGGCAGGCGGAGCCTGTGGTTAATTCTTCTTCCTGATGGGAAAATAGAGTGACCTGTGCCTGTCCCAACACCAAGAGCTAGTCTCTCATTGGTTCCACGTCTTCCCGTTCATCCTCAGGACAAATTGCAACCTGTACGGAACAGGAGGTTAAAGGTGATGATGCTCCAAGGAGGGAGATTGCTAGTAAAGTGGCTGGAATGGCAAACCCGGGCACAGGCAGATGAGAAATGAGGTGCGTTTTAGAAACCTTTCCCCATCACACGGTGTACCATCTTCTGGGTATCTCATGCATGTTTACGATGTAGGAAGATGCCCTTCAACCTGGAGATTTGGGACCCATGCGATGGGTACCACGCAGTATTACTTTAAAGGGTCTGCGTTTGCTCACCCAACCTCACCAAACCTCTCAGCCGCAACAGTGTCCACCCTTATGTCTCATCCAGCTGTGGGTCTAGATATGGTCAATCCAGGTTGCATCACAGTCCCTGAACGCATTGTGTAAGAATTTCTCTCTCTTTCACTGTCTTTGTTTCATGGGTTTTTCAAAGTAATTTATTTTTATAATGGGGTTTAGCTGCTTTTCACTGCTGTGTTTATGCCGCTTTTTACCCACTTGACACACTAACAGAGAGATATCAATACATAGGTTTTAAGATTATTACTAGTCAGATATATTCTTGTGCGGTGAATAGGGCGTGTTGAGTCCAGTTCTCTGAGCAAGGAGTAGGTCTTGTCTATTACATATTGGGTTTATGGAACGGTATCTGAGCTAATTTGAAACCCTTGTTTTATGTATCACCCCACCTCACCTTTCCCGTTAAGCAGCCATAGTGTGTTTTCTGCATGTGTGACTCTGTTCTGTTTTGTAATTCAGTTCAAGTGTAACGGTTTTTACATTCCCTCTATCAGTGATACCTTATGAGAAGTGTCCTTTTCTGTGTGACTTATTTCACTTAGAATCGTCGTACCTAAATCCACTCATCATGCTGCTACTAGCCTTATGACATTGATTTCATGGCTGAGTGATATTCCATTGTACATAAGGACCACAACTTCTTTATCCATTTTTCTCTTTCCTGGGATATTGAAGGTGGAATGAAGTGGAGGTCCTTGTCAACTGAGCAGCCCTAAACTTTGGGGTGCTTGTGTCTTGCTGATTTTTCATTTTCCCAATTTATAACCCCATGAGTGGAAGTGCCCTATGCTCTCTAAGCTTTGTTTTTTAGATGTTTCAGGACTCACCGTACGCTTCTCCAGAGTGGCTGTTGGCAATTTACATCCCACCCATCAGTGTAGCAAGGCTCCCATTTCTCCATGGCCTGTCCTGCATTTCTGGTTTTGACACTTTTTTCAGCATGGCCTTTTTAACCGAAGGGAAGCGAGACATCTTTGTAGCGCTGATTTGCCTTTCCAGGTTGCTTGGTTGGCCAAAAAGGGCGTATGCGTTTTTTCCTGAATATATTCAGGAAAAAACGCATACGCCCTTTTTGGCCAAGGGCATCATTGTCAACGTTTTTCCGCTTTTCATGTGCTTTAAAGGCGATTCGAATCTACCTCCTGAAATCTGTTTCCTGCAATTCTGCCTTGATTTCAAATCCTCTTCTTTGCCTTCCCTCAATATATTTGTGGACGAGAGTTATCATTTATAACTCTGCAGGTTTGTGAATTGCAGTGCCCTGAACCTCCATTTTACAACTCGCTTTTTAGGGAGCTGGCCGCAATAGCGCAGGATGGCTTCAGGCCCTGTTCTGGTTCCGGGGGGCAGGCTGAGCCTGTGGTTAATTCTTCTTCCTGATGGGAAAATAGAGTGACCTGTGCCTGTCCCAACACCAAGAGCTAGTCTCTCATTGGTTCCACGTCTTCCCGTTCATCCTCAGGACAAATTGCAACCTGTACGGAACAGGAGGTTAAAGGTGATGATGCTCCAAGTAGGGAGATTGCTAGTAAAGGGCTGGAATAGCGAATCCGGGCACAAGGAGATGAGAAATGAGGTGCGTTTTAGAAACCTTTCCACATCACACGGTGTACCATCTTCTGGGTTTCTCATGCATGTTTTCGATGTAGGAAGATGCCCTTGAACCTGGAGATATGGGACCCATGCGATGGGTACCATGCAGTATTACTTTAAAGGGTCTGCGTTTGCTCACCCAACCTCACCAAACCTCTCAGCCCCAAGAGTGTCCACCCTTATGTCTCATCCAGCTGTGGGTCTAGATATGGTCAATCCAGGTTGCATCACAGCCCGTGAACGCATTGTGTAAGAATTTCTATCTCTTTCACTGTCTTTGTTTCATGGGTTTTTCAAAGTAATTTATTTTTATAATGGGGTTTAGCTGCTTTTCACTGCTGTGTTTATGCCGCTTTACACCCACTTGACACACTAACAGAGACATATCAATACATAGGTTTTAAGATTATTACTAGTCAGATATATTCTTGTGCGGTGAATAGGGCGTGTTGAGTCCAGTTCTCTGAGCAAGGAGTAGGTCTTGTCTATTACATATTGGGTTTATGGAACGGTATCTGAGCTAATTTGAAACCCTTGTTTTATGTATCACCCCACCTCACCTTTCCCGTTAAGCAGCCATAGTGTGTTTTCTGCATGTGTGACTCTGTTCTGTTTTGTAATTCAGTTCAAGTGTAACGGTTTTTACATTCCCTCTATCAGTGATACCTTATGAGAAGTGTCCTTTTCTGTGTGACTTATTTCACTTAGAATCGTCGTACCTAAATCCACTCATCATGCTGCTACTAGCCTTATGACATTGATTTCACGGCTGAGTGATATTCCATTGTACATAAGGACCACAACTTCTTTATCCATTTTTCTCTTTCCTGGGATATTGAAGGTGGAATGAAGTGGAGGTCCTTGTCAACAGAGCAGCCCTAAACTTTGGGGTGCTTGTGTCTTGCTGATTTTTAATTTTCCCAATTTATAACCCCATGAGTGGAAGTGCCCTATGCTCTCTAAGCTTTGCTTTTTAGACGTTTCAGGACTCACCGTACACTTCTCCAGAGTGGCTGTTGACAATTTACATCCCGCCCATCAGTGTAGCAAGGCTCCCATTTCTCCATGGCCTGTCCTGCATTTCTGGTTTTGACACTTTTTTCAGCATGGCCCTTTTGACCGATGGGAAGCGAGACTTCTTTGTAGCGCTGATTTGCCTTTCCAGGTTGCTTGGTTGGCCAAAAAGGGCGTATGCGTTTTTTCCTGAATATATTCAGGAAAAAACGCATACGCCCTTTTTGGCCAAGGGCATCATTGTCAACGTTTTGCCGCTTTTCATGTGCTTTAAAGGCGATTCGAATCTACCTCCTGAAATCTGTTTCCTGCAATTCTGCCTTGATTTCAAATCCTCTTCTTTGCCTTCCCTCAATATATTTGTGGACGAGAGTTATCATTTATAACTCTGCAGGTTTGTGAATTGCAGTGCCCTGAACCTCCATTTTACAACTCGCGTTTTTGGGAGATGGCCGCAAAAGCGCAGGATGGCTTCAGGCCCTGTTCTTGATCCGGGGGGCAGGCGGAGCCTGTGGTTAATTCTTCTTCCTGATGGGAAAATAGAGTGACCTGTGCCTGTCCCAACACCAAGAGCTAGTCTCTCATTGGTTCCACGTCTTCCCGTTCATCCTCAGGACAAATTGCAACCTGTACGGAACAGGAGGTTAAAGGTGATGATGCTCCAAGGAGGGAGATTGCTAGTAAAGTGGCTGGAATGGCAAACCCGGGCACAGGCAGATGAGAAATGAGGTGCGTTTTAGAAACCTTTCCCCATCACACGGTGTACCATCTTCTGGGTATCTCATGCATGTTTACGATGTAGGAAGATGCCCTTCAACCTGGAGATTTGGGACCCATGCGATGGGTACCACGCAGTATTACTTTAAAGGGTCTGCGTTTGCTCACCCAACCTCACCAAACCTCTCAGCCGCAACAGTGTCCACCCTTATGTCTCATCCAGCTGTGGGTCTAGATATGGTCAATCCAGGTTGCATCACAGTCCCTGAACGCATTGTGTAAGAATTTCTCTCTCTTTCACTGTCTTTGTTTCATGGGTTTTTCAAAGTAATTTATTTTTATAATGGGGTTTAGCTGCTTTTCACTGCTGTGTTTATGCCGCTTTTTACCCACTTGACACACTAACAGAGAGATATCAATACATAGGTTTTAAGATTATTACTAGTCAGATATATTCTTGTGCGGTGAATAGGGCGTGTTGAGTCCAGTTCTCTGAGCAAGGAGTAGGTCTTGTCTATTACATATTGGGTTTATGGAACGGTATCTGAGCTAATTTGAAACCCTTGTTTTATGTATCACCCCACCTCACCTTTCCCGTTAAGCAGCCATAGTGTGTTTTCTGCATGTGTGACTCTGTTCTGTTTTGTAATTCAGTTCAAGTGTAACGGTTTTTACATTCCCTCTATCAGTGATACCTTATGAGAAGTGTCCTTTTCTGTGTGACTTATTTCACTTAGAATCGTCGTACCTAAATCCACTCATCATGCTGCTACTAGCCTTATGACATTGATTTCATGGCTGAGTGATATTCCATTGTACATAAGGACCACAACTTCTTTATCCATTTTTCTCTTTCCTGCGATATTGAAGGTGGAATGAAGTGGAGGTCCTTGTCAACAGAGCAGCCCTAAACTTTGGGGTGCTTGTGTCTTGCTGATTTTTCATTTTCCCAATTTATACCCCCATGAGTGGAAGTGCCCTATGCTCTCTAAGCTGTGTTTTTTAGATGTTTCAGGACACACCGTACTCTTCTCCAGAGTGGCTGTTGGCAATTTACATCCCGCCCATCAGTGTAGCAAGGCTCCCATTTCTCCATGGCCTGTCCTGCATTTCTGGTTTTGACACTTTTTTCAGCATGGCCCTTTTAACCGATGGGAAGCGAGACTTCTTTGTAGCGCTGATTTGCCTTTCCAGGTTGCTTGGTTGGCCAAAAAGGGCGTATGCGTTTTTTCCTGAATATATTCAGGAAAAAACGCATACGCCCTTTTTGGCCAAGGGCATCATTGTCAACGTTTTGCCGCTTTTCATGTGCTTTAAAGGCGATTCGAATCTACCTCCTGAAATCTGTTTCCTGCAATTCTGCCTTGATTTCAAATCCTCTTCTTTGCCTTCCCTCAATATATTTGTGGACGAGAGTTATCATTTATAACTCTGCAGGTTTGTGAATTGCAGTGCCCTGAACCTCCATTTTACAACTCGCGTTTTTGGGAGATGGCCGCAAAAGCGCAGGATGGCTTCAGGCCCTGTTCTTGATCCGGGGGGCAGGCGGAGCCTGTGGTTAATTCTTCTTCCTGATGGGAAAATAGAGTGACCTGTGCCTGTCCCAACACCAAGAGCTAGTCTCTCATTGGTTCCACGTCTTCCCGTTCATCCTCAGGACAAATTGCAACCTGTACGGAACAGGAGGTTAAAGGTGATGATGCTCCAAGGAGGGAGATTGCTAGTAAAGTGGCTGGAATGGCAAACCCGGGCACAGGCAGATGAGAAATGAGGTGCGTTTTAGAAACCTTTCCCCATCACACGGTGTACCATCTTCTGGGTATCTCATGCATGTTTACGATGTAGGAAGATGCCCTTCAACCTGGAGATTTGGGACCCATGCGATGGGTACCACGCAGTATTACTTTAAAGGGTCTGCGTTTGCTCACCCAACCTCACCAAACCTCTCAGCCGCAACAGTGTCCACCCTTATGTCTCATCCAGCTGTGGGTCTAGATATGGTCAATCCAGGTTGCATCACAGCCCCTGAACGCATTGTGTAAGAATTTCTCTCTCTTTCACTGTCTTTGTTTCATGGGTTTTTCAAAGTAATTTATTTTTATAATGGGGTTTAGCTGCTTTTCACTGCTGTGTTTATGCCGCTTTTTACCCACTTGACACACTAACAGAGAGATATCAATACATAGGTTTTAAGATTATTACTAGTCAGATATATTCTTGTGCGGTGAATAGGGCGTGTTGAGTCCAGTTCTCTGAGCAAGGAGTAGGTCTTGTCTATTACATATTGGGTTTATGGAACGGTATCTGAGCTAATTTGAAACCCTTGTTTTATGTATCACCCCACCTCACCTTTCCCGTTAAGCAGCCATAGTGTGTTTTCTGCATGTGTGACTCTGTTCTGTTTTGTAATTCAGTTCAAGTGTAACGGTTTTTACATTCCCTCTATCAGTGATACCTTATGAGAAGTGTCCTTTTCTGTGTGACTTATTTCACTTAGAATCGTCGTACCTAAATCCACTCATCATGCTGCTACTAGCCTTATGACATTGATTTCATGGCTGAGTGATATTCCATTGTACATAAGGACCACAACTTCTTTATCCATTTTTCTCTTTCCTGGGATATTGAAGGTGGAATGAAGTGGAGGTCCTTGTCAACAGAGCAGCCCTAAACTTTGGGGTGCTTGTGTCTTGCTGATTTTTCATTTTCCCAATTTATAACCCCATGAGTGGAAGTGCCCTATGCTCTCTAAGCTTTGTTTTTTAGATGTTTCAGGACTCACCGTACGCTTCTCCAGAGTGGCTGTTGGCAATTTACATCCCGCCCATCAGTGTAGCAAGGCTCCCATTTCTCCATGGCCTGTCCTGCATTTCTGGTTTTGACACTTTTTTCAGCATGGCCTTTTTAACCGAAGGGAAGCGAGACATCTTTGTAGCGCTGATTTGCCTTTCCAGGTTGCTTGGTTGGCCATAAAGGGCGTATGCGTTTTTTCCTGAATATATTCAGGAAAAAACGCATACGCCCTTTTTGGCCAAGGGCATCATTGTCAACGTTTTTCCGCTTTTCATGTGCTTTAAAGGCGATTCGAATCTACCTCCTGAAATCTGTTTCCTGCAATTCTGCCTTGATTTCAAATCCTCTTCTTTGCCTTCCCTCAATATATTTGTGGACGAGAGTTATCATTTATAACTCTGCAGGTTTGTGAATTGCAGTGCCCTGAACCTCCATTTTACAACTCGCTTTTTAGGGAGCTGGCCGCAATAGCGCAGGATGGCTTCAGGCCCTGTTCTGGTTCCGGGGGGCAGGCTGAGCCTGTGGTTAATTCTTCTTCCTGATGGGAAAATAGAGTGACCTGTGCCTGTCCCAACACCAAGAGCTAGTCTCTCATTGGTTCCACGTCTTCCCGTTCATCCTCAGGACAAATTGCAACCTGTACGGAACAGGAGGTTAAAGGTGATGATGCTCCAAGTAGGGAGATTGCTAGTAAAGGGCTGGAATAGCGAATCCGGGCACAAGGAGATGAGAAATGAGGTGCGTTTTAGAAACCTTTCCACATCACACGGTGTACCATCTTCTGGGTTTCTCATGCATGTTTTCGATGTAGGAAGATGCCCTTGAACCTGGAGATATGGGACCCATGCGATGGGTACCATGCAGTATTACTTTAAAGGGTCTGCGTTTGCTCACCCAACCTCACCAAACCTCTCAGCCCCAAGAGTGTCCACCCTTATGTCTCATCCAGCTGTGGGTCTAGATATGGTCAATCCAGGTTGCATCACAGCCCGTGAACGCATTGTGTAAGAATTTCTATCTCTTTCACTGTCTTTGTTTCATGGGTTTTTCAAAATAATTTATTTTTATAATGGGGTTTAGCTGCTTTTCACTGCTGTGTTTATGCCGCTTTACACCCACTTGACACACTAACAGAGAGATATCAATACATAGGTTTTAAGATTATTACTAGTCAGATATATTCTTGTGCGGTGAATAGGGCGTGTTGAGTCCAGTTCTCTGAGCAAGGAGTAGGTCTTGTCTATTACATATTGGGTTTATGGAACGGTATCTGAGCTAATTTGAAACCCTTGTTTTATGTATCACCCCACCTCACCTTTCCCGTTAAGCAGCCATAGTGTGTTTTCTGCATGTGTGACTCTGTTCTGTTTTGTAATTCAGTTCAAGTGTAACGGTTTTTACATTCCCTCTATCAGTGATACCTTATGAGAAGTGTCCTTTTCTGTGTGACTTATTTCACTTAGAATCGTCGTACCTAAATCCACTCATCATGCTGCTACTAGCCTTATGACATTGATTTCACGGCTGAGTGATATTCCATTGTACATAAGGACCACAACTTCTTTATCCATTTTTCTCTTTCCTGGGATATTGAAGGTGGAATGAAGTGGAGGTCCTTGTCAACAGAGCAGCCCTAAACTTTGGGGTGCTTGTGTCTTGCTGATTTTTAATTTTCCCAATTTATAACCCCATGAGTGGAAGTGCCCTATGCTCTCTAAGCTTTGCTTTTTAGACGTTTCAGGACTCACCGTACACTTCTCCAGAGTGGCTGTTGACAATTTACATCCCGCCCATCAGTGTAGCAAGGCTCCCATTTCTCCATGGCCTGTCCTGCATTTCTGGTTTTGACACTTTTTTCAGCATGGCCCTTTTGACCGATGGGAAGCGAGACTTCTTTGTAGCGCTGATTTGCCTTTCCAGGTTGCTTGGTTGGCCAAAAAGGGCGTATGCGTTTTTTCCTGAATATATTCAGGAAAAAATGCATACGCCCTTTTTGGCCAAGGGCATCATTGTCAACGTTTTGCCGCTTTTCATGTGCTTTAAAGGCGATTCGAATCTACCTCCTGAAATCTGTTTCCTGCAATTCTGCCTTGATTTCAAATCCTCTTCTTTGCCTTCCCTCAATATATTTGTGGACGAGAGGTATCATTTATAACTCTGCAGGTTTGTGAATTGCAGTGCCCTGAACCTCCATTTTACAACTCGCGTTTTTGGGAGATGGCCGCAAAAGCGCAGGATGGCTTCAGGCCCTGTTCTGGTTCCGGGGGGCAGGCTGAGCCTGTGGTTAATTCTTCTTCCTGATGGGAAAATAGAGTGACCTGTGCCTGTCCCAACACCAAGAGCTAGTCTCTCATTGGTTCCACGTCTTCCCGTTCATCCTCAGGACAAATTGCAACCTGTACGGAACAGGAGGTTAAAGGTGCTGATGCTCCAAGGAGGGAGATTGCTAGTAAAGTGGCTGGAATGGCGAACCCGAGCACAAGGAGATGAGAAATGAGGTGCGTTTTAGAAACCTTTCCCCATCACACGGTGTACCATCTTCTGGGTTTCTCATGCATGTTTTCGATGGAGGAAGATGCCCTTGAACCTGGAGATTTGGGACCCATGCGATGGGTACCACGCAGTATTACTTTAAAGGGTCTGCGTTTGCTCACCCAACCTCACCAAACCTCTCAGCCTCAAGAGTGTCCACCCTTATGTCTCATCCAGCTGTGGGTCTAGATATGGTCAATCCAGGTTGGATCACAGCCCCTGAACGCATTGTGTAAGAATTTCGCTCTCTTTCACTGTCTTTGTTTCATGGGTTTTTCAAAGTAATTTATTTTTATAATGGGGTTTAGCTGCTTTTCACTGCTGTGTTTATGCCGCTTTTTACCCACTTGACACACTAACAGAGAGATATCAATACATAGGTTTTAAGATTATTACTAGTCAGATATATTCTTGTGCGGTGAATAGGGCGTGTTGAGTCCAGTTCTCTGAGCAAGGAGTAGGTCTTGTCTATTACATATTGGGTTTATGGAACGGTATCTGAGCTAATTTGAATCCCTTGTTTTATGTATCACCCCACCTCACCTTTCCCGTTAAGCAGCCATAGTGTGTTTTCTGCATGTGTGACTCTGTTCTGTTTTCTGATTCAGTTCAAGTGTAACGGTTTTTACATTCCCTCTATCAGTGATACCTTATGAGAAGTGTCGTTTTCTGTGTGACTTATTTCACTTAGAATCGTCGTACCTAAATCCACTCATCATGCTGCTACTAGTCTTATGACATTGATTTCACGGCTGAGTGATATTCCATTGTACATAAGGACCACAACTTCTTTATCCATTTTTCTCTTTCCTTGGATATTTAAGGTGGAATGAAGTGGAGGTCCTTGTCAACAGAGCAGCCCTAAACTTTGGGGTGCTTGTGTCTTGCTGATTTTTCATTTTCCCAATTTATACCCCCATGAGTGGAAGTGCCCTATGCTCTCTAAGCTTTGCTTTTTAGACGTTTCAGGACTCACCGTACACTTCTCCAGAGTGGCTGTTGGCAATTTACATCCCGCCCATCAGTGTAGCAAGGCTCCCATTTCTCCATGGCCTGTCCTGCATTTCTGGTTTTGACACTTTTTTCAGCATGGCCCTTTTGACCGATGGGAAGCGAGACATCTTTGTAGCGCTGATTTGCCTTTCCAGGTTGCTTGGTTGGCCAAAAAGGGCGTATGCGTTTTTTCCTGAATATATTCAGGAAAAAACGCATACGCCCTTTTTGGCCAAGGGCATCATTGTCAACGTTTTGCCGCTTTTCATGTGCTTTAAAGGCGATTCGAATCTACCTCCTGAAATCTGTTTCCTGCAATTCTGCCTTGATTTCAAATCCTCTTCTTTGCCTTCCCTCAATATATTTGTGGATGAGAGTTATCATTTATAACTCTGCAGGTTTGTGAATTGCAGTGCCCTGAACCTCCATTTTACAACTCGTTTTTTAGGGAGCTGGCCGCAAAAGCGCAGGATGGCTTCAGCCCCTGTTCTGGTTCCGGGGGGCAGGCTGAGCCTGTGGTTAATTCTTCTTCCTGATGGGAAAATAGAGTGACCTGTGCCTGTCCCAACACCAAGAGCTAGTCTTTCATTGGTTCCACGTCTTCCCGTTCATCCTCAGTACAAATTGCAACCTGTACGGAACAGGAGGTTAAAGGTGCTGATGCTCCAAGGAGGGAGATTGCTAGTAAAGTGGCTGGAATGGCGAACCCGGGCACAAGCAAATGAGAAATGAGTTGCGTTTTAGAAACCTTTCCCCATCACACGGTGTACCATCTTCTGGGTATCTCATGCATGTTTTCGATGTAGGAAGATGCCCTTGAACCTGGCGATTTGGGACCCATGCGATGGGTACCACGCAGTATTACTTTAAAGGGTCTGCGTTTGCTCACCCAACCTCACCAAACCTCTCAGCCCCAAGAGTGTCCACCCTTATGTCTCATCCAGCTGTGGGTCTAGATATGGTCAATCCAGGTTGCATCACAGCCCCTGAACGCATTGTGTAAGAATTTCTATCTCTTTCACTGTCTTTGTTTCATGGGTTTTTCAAAGTAATTTATTTTTATAATGGGGTTTAGCTGCTTTTCACTGCTTTGTTTATGCCGCTTTACACCTACTTGACACACTAACAGAGAGATATCAATACATAAGTTTTAAGATTATTACTAGTCAGATATATTCTTGTGCGGTGAATAGGGCGTGTTGAGTCCAGTTCTCTGAGCAAGGAGTAGGTCTTGTCTATTACATATTGGTTTTATGGAACGGTATCTGAGCTAATTTGAAACCCTTGTTTTATGTATCACCCCACCTCACCTTTCCCGTTAAGCAGCCATAGTGTGTTTTCTGCATGTGTGACTCTGTTCTGTTTTGTAATTCAGTTCAAGTGTAACGGTTTTTACATTCCCTCTATCAGTGATACCTTATGAGAAGTGTCCTTTTCTGTGTGACTTATTTCACTTAGAGTCGTTGTACCTAAATCCACTCATCATGCTGCTACTAGCCTTATGACATTGATTTCACGGCTGAGTGATATTCCATTGTACATAAGGACCACAACTTCTTTATCCATTTTTCTCTTTCCTGGGATATTGAAGGTGGAATGAAGTGGAGGTCCTTGTCAACAGAGCAGCCCTAAACTTTGGGGTGCTTGTGTCTTGCTGATTTTTCATTTTCCCAATTTATACCCCCATGAGTGGAAGTGCCCTATGCTCTCTAAGCTTTGCTTTTTAGACGTTTCAGGACTCACCGTACACTTCTCCAGAGTGGCTGTTGGCAATTTACATCCCGCCCATCAGTGTAGCAAGGCTCCCATTTCTCCATGGCCTGTCCTGCATTTCTGGTTTTGACACTTTTTTCAGCATGGCCCTTTTAACCGATGGGAAGCGAAACTTCTTTGTAGCGCTGATTTGCCTTTCCAGGTTGCTTGGTTGGCCAAAAAGGGCGTATGCGTTTTTTCTTGAATATATTCAGGAAAAAACGCATACGCCCTTTTTGGCCAAGGGCATCATTGTCAACGTTTTGCCGCTTTTCATGTGCTTTAAAGGCGATTCGAATCTACCTCCTGAAATCTGTTTCCTGCAATTCTGCCTTGATTTCAAATCCTCTTCTTTGCCTTCCCTCAATATATTTGTGGATGAGAGTTATCATTTATAACTCTGCAGGTTTGTGAATTGCAGTGCCCTGAACCTCCATTTTACAACTCGCTTTTTAGGGAGCTGGCCGCAAAAGCGCAGGATGGCTTCAGGCCCTGTTCGGGTTCCGGGGGGCAGGCTGAGCCTGTGGTTAATTCTTCTTCCTGATGGGAAAATAGAGTGACCTGTGCCTGTCCCAACACCAAGAGCTAGTCTTTCATTGGTTCCACGTCTTCCCGTTCATCCTCAGTACAAATTGCAACCTGTACGGAACAGGAGGTTAAAGGTGCTGATGCTCCAAGGAGGGAGATTGCTAGTAAAGTGGCTGGAATGGCGAACCCGGGCACAAGCAGATGAGAAATGAGGTGCGTTTTAGAAACCTTTCCCCATCACACAGTGTACCATCTTCTGGGTATCTCATGCATGTTTTCGATGTAGGAAGATGCCCTTGAACCTGGAGATTTGGGACCCATGCGATGGGTACCACGCAGTATTACTTTAAAGGGTCTGCGTTTGCTCACCCAACCTCACCAAACCTCTCAGCCGCAACAGTGTCCACCCTTATGTCTCATCCAGCTGTGGGTCTAGATATGGTCAATCCAGGTTGCATCACAGCCCCTGAACGCATTGTGTAAGAATTTCTCTCTCTTTCACTGTCTTTGTTTCATGGGTTTTTCAAAGTAATTTATTTTTATAATGGGGTTTAGCTGCTTTTCACTACTGTGTTTATGCCGCTTTTTACCCACTTGACACACTAACAGAGAGATATCAATACATAGGTTTTAAGATTATTACTAGTCAGATATATTCTTGTGCGGTGAATAGGGCGTGTTGAGTCCAGTTCTCTGAGCAAGGAGTAGGTCTTGTCTATTACATATTGGGTTTATGGAACGGTATCTGAGCTAATTTGAAACCCTTGTTTTATGTATCACCCCACCTCACCTTTCCCGTTAAGCAGCCACAGTGTGTTTTCTGCATGTGTGACTCTGTTCTGTTTTGTAATTCTGTTCAAGTGTAACGGTTTTTACATTCCCTCTATAAGTGATACCTTATGAGAAGTGTCCTTTTCTGGTGACTTATTTCACTTAGAGTCGTCGTACCTAAATCCACTCATCATGCTGCTACTAGCCTTATGACATTGATTTCACGGCAGAGTGATATTCCATTGTACATAAGGACCACAACTTCTTTATCCAGTTTTCTCTTTCCTGGGATATTGAAGGTGGAATGAAGTGGAGGTCCTTGTCAAGAGAGCAGCCCTAAACTTTGGGGTGCTTGTGTCTTGCTGATTTTTCATTTTCCCAATTTATACCCCCATGAGTGGAAGTGCCCTATGCTCTCTAAGCTTTGCTTTTTAGACGTTTCAGGACTCACCCTACACTTCTCCAGAGTGGCTGTTGACAATTTACATCCCGCCCATCAGTGTAGCAAGGCTCCCATTTCTCCATGGCCTGTCCTGCATTTCTGGTTTCGACACTTTTTTCAGCATGGCCCTTTTGACCAATGGGAAGCGAGACATCTTTGTAGCGCTGATTTGCCTTTCCAGGTTGCTTGGTTGGCCAAAAAGGGCGTATGCGTTTTTTCCTGAATATATTCAGGAAAAAACGCATACGCCCTTTTTGGCCAAGGGCATCATTGTCAACGTTTTGCCGCTTTTCATGTGCTTTAAGGGCGATTCGAATCTACCTCCTGAAATCTGTTTCCTGCAATTCTGCCTTGATTTCAAATCCTCTTCTTTGCCTTCCCTCAATATATTTGTGGATGAGAGTTATCATTTATAACTCTGCAGGTTTGTGAATTGCAGTGCCCTGAGCCTCCATTTTACAACTCGCTTTTTAGGGAGCTGGCCGCAAAAGCGCAGGATGGCTTCAGGCCCGGTTCTGGTTCCGGGGGGCAGGCTGAGCCTGTGGTTAATTCTTCTTCCTGATGGGAAAATAGAGTGACCTGTGCCTGTCCCAACACCAAGAGCTAGTCTCTCGTTGGTTCCACGTCTTCCCGTTTATCCTCAGGACAATTTGCAACCTGTACGGAACAGGAGGTTAAAGGTGCTGATGCTCCAAGTAGGGAGATTGCTAGTAAAGCGGCTGGAATAGCGAACCCGGGCACAAGGAGATGAGAAATGAGGTGCGTTTTAGAAACCTTTCCACATCACACGGTGTACCATCTTCTGGGTTTCTCATGCATGTTTTCGATGTAGGAAGATGCCCTTGAACATGGCGATTTGGGACCCATGCGATGGGTACCATGCAGTATTACTTTAAAGGGTCTGCGTTTGCTCACCCAACCTCACCAAACCTCTCAGCCCCAAGAGTGTCCACCCTTATGTCTCATACAGCTGTGGGTCTAGATATGGTCAATCCAGGTTGCATCACAGCCCGTGGACGCATTGTGTAAGAATTTCTATCTCTTTCACTGTCTTTGTTTCATGGGTTTTTCAAAGTAATTTATTTTTATAAATGGGTTTAGCTGCTTTTCACTGCTGTGTTTATGGGCTTTTCACCCACTTGACACACTAACAGAGAGATATCAATACATAGGTTTTAAGATTATTACTAGTCAGATATATTCTTGTGCGGTGAATAGGGCGTGTTGAGTCCAGTTCTCTGAGCAAGGAGTAGGTCTTGTCTATTACATATTGGTTTTATGGAACGGTATCTGAGCTAATTTGAAACCCTTGTTTTATGCATCACCCCACCTCACCTTTCCCGTGAAGCAGCCATAGTGTGTTTTCTGCATGTGTGACTCTGTTCTGTTTTGTAATTCAGTTCAAGTGTAACGGTTTTTACATTCCCTCTATCAGTGATACCTTATGAGAAGTGTCCTTTTCTGTGTGACTTATTTCACTTAGAATCGTCGTACCTAAATCCACTCATCATGCTGCTACTAGCCTTATGACATTGATTTCACGGCTGAGTGATATTCCATTGTACATAAGGACCACAACTTCTTTATCCATTTTTCTCTTTCCTGGGATATTGAAGGTGGAATGAAGTGGAGGTCCTTGTCAAGAGAGCAGCCCTAAACTTTGGGGTGCTTGTGTCTTGCTGATTTTTCATTTTCCCAATTTATACCCCCATGAGTGGAAGTGCCCTATGCTCTCTAAGCTTTGCTTTTTAGACGTTTCAGGACTCACCGTACACTTCTCCAGAGTGGCTGTTGACAATTTACATCCCGCCCATCAGTGTAGCAAGGCTCCCATTTCTCCATGGCCTGTCCTGCATTTCTGGTTTTGACACTTTTTTCAGCATGGCCCTTTTGACCAATGGGAAGCGAGACATCTTTGTAGCGCTGATTTGCCTTTCCAGGTTGCTTGGTTGGCCAAAAAGGGCGTATGCGTTTTTTCCTGAATATATTCAGGAAAAAACGCATACGCCCTTTTTGGCCAAGGGCATCATTGTCAACGTTTTGCCGCTTTTCATGTGCTTTAAAGGCGATTCGAATCTACCTCCTGAAATCTGTTTCCTGCCATTCTGCCTTGATTTCAAATCCTCTTCTTTGCCTTCCCTCAATATATTTGTGGGTGAGAGTTATCATTTATAACTCTGCAGGTTTGTGAATTGCAGTGCCCTGAACCTCCATTTTACAACTCGTTTTTATGGGAGCTGGCCGCAAAATCGCAGGATGGCTTCAGGCCCTGTTCTGGTTCCGGGGGGCAGGCTGAGCCTGTGGTTAATTCTTCTTTCTGATGGGAAAATAGAGTGACCTGTGCCTGTCCCAACACCAAGAGCTAGTCTCTCATTGGTTCCACGTCTTCCCGTTCATCCTCAGGACAAATTGCAACCTGTACGGAACAGGAGGTTAAAGGTGATGATGCTCCAAGGAGGGAGATTGCTAGTAAAGTGGCTGGAATGGCAAACCCGGGCACAGGCAGATGAGAAATGAGGTGCGTTTTAGAAACCTTTCCCCATCACACGGTGTACCATCTTCTGGGTATCTCATGCATGTTTACGATGTAGGAAGATGCCCTTCAACCTGGAGATTTGGGACCCATGCGATGGGTACCACGCAGTATTACTTTAAAGGGTCTGCGTTTGCTCACCCAACCTCACCAAACCTCTCAGCCGCAACAGTGTCCACCCTTATGTCTCATCCAGCTGTGGGTCTAGATATGGTCAATCCAGGTTGCATCACAGTCCCTGAACGCATTGTGTAAGAATTTCTCTCTCTTTCACTGTCTTTGTTTCATGGGTTTTTCAAAGTAATTTATTTTTATAATGGGGTTTAGCTGCTTTTCACTGCTGTGTTTATGCCGCTTTTTACCCACTTGACACACTAACAGAGAGATATCAATACATAGGTTTTAAGATTATTACTAGTCAGATATATTCTTGTGCGGTGAATAGGGCGTGTTGAGTCCAGTTCTCTGAGCAAGGAGTAGGTCTTGTCTATTACATATTGGGTTTATGGAACGGTATCTGAGCTAATTTGAAACCCTTGTTTTATGTATCACCCCACCTCACCTTTCCCGTTAAGCAGCCATAGTGTGTTTTCTGCATGTGTGACTCTGTTCTGTTTTGTAATTCAGTTCAAGTGTAACGGTTTTTACATTCCCTCTATCAGTGATACCTTATGAGAAGTGTCCTTTTCTGTGTGACTTATTTCACTTAGAATCGTCGTACCTAAATCCACTCATCATGCTGCTACTAGCCTTATGACATTGATTTCATGGCTGAGTGATATTCCATTGTACATAAGGACCACAACTTCTTTATCCATTTTTCTCTTTCCTGCGATATTGAAGGTGGAATGAAGTGGAGGTCCTTGTCAACAGAGCAGCCCTAAACTTTGGGGTGCTTGTGTCTTGCTGATTTTTCATTTTCCCAATTTATACCCCCATGAGTGGAAGTGCCCTATGCTCTCTAAGCTGTGTTTTTTAGATGTTTCAGGACACACCGTACTCTTCTCCAGAGTGGCTGTTGGCAATTTACATCCCGCCCATCAGTGTAGCAAGGCTCCCATTTCTCCATGGCCTGTCCTGCATTTCTGGTTTTGACACTTTTTTCAGCATGGCCCTTTTAACCGATGGGAAGCGAGACTTCTTTGTAGCGCTGATTTGCCTTTCCAGGTTGCTTGGTTGGCCAAAAAGGGCGTATGCGTTTTTTCCTGAATATATTCAGGAAAAAACGCATACGCCCTTTTTGGCCAAGGGCATCATTGTCAACGTTTTGCCGCTTTTCATGTGCTTTAAAGGCGATTCGAATCTACCTCCTGAAATCTGTTTCCTGCAATTCTGCCTTGATTTCAAATCCTCTTCTTTGCCTTCCCTCAATATATTTGTGGACGAGAGTTATCATTTATAACTCTGCAGGTTTGTGAATTGCAGTGCCCTGAACCTCCATTTTACAACTCGCGTTTTTGGGAGATGGCCGCAAAAGCGCAGGATGGCTTCAGGCCCTGTTCTTGATCCGGGGGGCAGGCGGAGCCTGTGGTTAATTCTTCTTCCTGATGGGAAAATAGAGTGACCTGTGCCTGTCCCAACACCAAGAGCTAGTCTCTCATTGGTTCCACGTCTTCCCGTTCATCCTCAGGACAAATTGCAACCTGTACGGAACAGGAGGTTAAAGGTGATGATGCTCCAAGGAGGGAGATTGCTAGTAAAGTGGCTGGAATGGCAAACCCGGGCACAGGCAGATGAGAAATGAGGTGCGTTTTAGAAACCTTTCCCCATCACACGGTGTACCATCTTCTGGGTATCTCATGCATGTTTACGATGTAGGAAGATGCCCTTCAACCTGGAGATTTGGGACCCATGCGATGGGTACCACGCAGTATTACTTTAAAGGGTCTGCGTTTGCTCACCCAACCTCACCAAACCTCTCAGCCGCAACAGTGTCCACCCTTATGTCTCATCCAGCTGTGGGTCTAGATATGGTCAATCCAGGTTGCATCACAGCCCCTGAACGCATTGTGTAAGAATTTCTCTCTCTTTCACTGTCTTTGTTTCATGGGTTTTTCAAAGTAATTTATTTTTATAATGGGGTTTAGCTGCTTTTCACTGCTGTGTTTATGCCGCTTTTTACCCACTTGACACACTAACAGAGAGATATCAATACATAGGTTTTAAGATTATTACTAGTCAGATATATTCTTGTGCGGTGAATAGGGCGTGTTGAGTCCAGTTCTCTGAGCAAGGAGTAGGTCTTGTCTATTACATATTGGGTTTATGGAACGGTATCTGAGCTAATTTGAAACCCTTGTTTTATGTATCACCCCACCTCACCTTTCCCGTTAAGCAGCCATAGTGTGTTTTCTGCATGTGTGACTCTGTTCTGTTTTGTAATTCAGTTCAAGTGTAACGGTTTTTACATTCCCTCTATCAGTGATACCTTATGAGAAGTGTCCTTTTCTGTGTGACTTATTTCACTTAGAATCGTCGTACCTAAATCCACTCATCATGCTGCTACTAGCCTTATGACATTGATTTCATGGCTGAGTGATATTCCATTGTACATAAGGACCACAACTTCTTTATCCATTTTTCTCTTTCCTGGGATATTGAAGGTGGAATGAAGTGGAGGTCCTTGTCAACAGAGCAGCCCTAAACTTTGGGGTGCTTGTGTCTTGCTGATTTTTCATTTTCCCAATTTATAACCCCATGAGTGGAAGTGCCCTATGCTCTCTAAGCTTTGTTTTTTAGATGTTTCAGGACTCACCGTACGCTTCTCCAGAGTGGCTGTTGGCAATTTACATCCCGCCCATCAGTGTAGCAAGGCTCCCATTTCTCCATGGCCTGTCCTGCATTTCTGGTTTTGACACTTTTTTCAGCATGGCCTTTTTAACCGAAGGGAAGCGAGACATCTTTGTAGCGCTGATTTGCCTTTCCAGGTTGCTTGGTTGGCCAAAAAGGGCGTATGCGTTTTTTCCTGAATATATTCAGGAAAAAACGCATACGCCCTTTTTGGCCAAGGGCATCATTGTCAACGTTTTTCCGCTTTTCATGTGCTTTAAAGGCGATTCGAATCTACCTCCTGAAATCTGTTTCCTGCAATTCTGCCTTGATTTCAAATCCTCTTCTTTGCCTTCCCTCAATATATTTGTGGACGAGAGTTATCATTTATAACTCTGCAGGTTTGTGAATTGCAGTGCCCTGAACCTCCATTTTACAACTCGCTTTTTAGGGAGCTGGCCGCAATAGCGCAGGATGGCTTCAGGCCCTGTTCTGGTTCCGGGGGGCAGGCTGAGCCTGTGGTTAATTCTTCTTCCTGATGGGAAAATAGAGTGACCTGTGCCTGTCCCAACACCAAGAGCTAGTCTCTCATTGGTTCCACGTCTTCCCGTTCATCCTCAGGACAAATTGCAACCTGTACGGAACAGGAGGTTAAAGGTGATGATGCTCCAAGTAGGGAGATTGCTAGTAAAGGGCTGGAATAGCGAATCCGGGCACAAGGAGATGAGAAATGAGGTGCGTTTTAGAAACCTTTCCACATCACACGGTGTACCATCTTCTGGGTTTCTCATGCATGTTTTCGATGTAGGAAGATGCCCTTGAACCTGGAGATATGGGACCCATGCGATGGGTACCATGCAGTATTACTTTAAAGGGTCTGCGTTTGCTCACCCAACCTCACCAAACCTCTCAGCCCCAAGAGTGTCCACCCTTATGTCTCATCCAGCTGTGGGTCTAGATATGGTCAATCCAGGTTGCATCACAGCCCGTGAACGCATTGTGTAAGAATTTCTATCTCTTTCACTGTCTTTGTTTCATGGGTTTTTCAAAATAATTTATTTTTATAATGGGGTTTAGCTGCTTTTCACTGCTGTGTTTATGCCGCTTTACACCCACTTGACACACTAACAGAGAGATATCAATACATAGGTTTTAAGATTATTACTAGTCAGATATATTCTTGTGCGGTGAATAGGGCGTGTTGAGTCCAGTTCTCTGAGCAAGGAGTAGGTCTTGTCTATTACATATTGGGTTTATGGAACGGTATCTGAGCTAATTTGAAACCCTTGTTTTATGTATCACCCCACCTCACCTTTCCCGTTAAGCAGCCATAGTGTGTTTTCTGCATGTGTGACTCTGTTCTGTTTTGTAATTCAGTTCAAGTGTAACGGTTTTTACATTCCCTCTATCAGTGATACCTTATGAGAAGTGTCCTTTTCTGTGTGACTTATTTCACTTAGAATCGTCGTACCTAAATCCACTCATCATGCTGCTACTAGCCTTATGACATTGATTTCACGGCTGAGTGATATTCCATTGTACATAAGGACCACAACTTCTTTATCCATTTTTCTCTTTCCTGGGATATTGAAGGTGGAATGAAGTGGAGGTCCTTGTCAACAGAGCAGCCCTAAACTTTGGGGTGCTTGTGTCTTGCTGATTTTTAATTTTCCCAATTTATAACCCCATGAGTGGAAGTGCCCTATGCTCTCTAAGCTTTGCTTTTTAGACGTTTCAGGACTCACCGTACACTTCTCCAGAGTGGCTGTTGACAATTTACATCCCGCCCATCAGTGTAGCAAGGCTCCCATTTCTCCATGGCCTGTCCTGCATTTCTGGTTTTGACACTTTTTTCAGCATGGCCCTTTTGACCGATGGGAAGCGAGACTTCTTTGTAGCGCTGATTTGCCTTTCCAGGTTGCTTGGTTGGCCAAAAAGGGCGTATGCGTTTTTTCCTGAATATATTCAGGAAAAAATGCATACGCCCTTTTTGGCCAAGGGCATCATTGTCAACGTTTTGCCGCTTTTCATGTGCTTTAAAGGCGATTCGAATCTACCTCCTGAAATCTGTTTCCTGCAATTCTGCCTTGATTTCAAATCCTCTTCTTTGCCTTCCCTCAATATATTTGTGGACGAGAGGTATCATTTATAACTCTGCAGGTTTGTGAATTGCAGTGCCCTGAACCTCCATTTTACAACTCGCGTTTTTGGGAGATGGCCGCAAAAGCGCAGGATGGCTTCAGGCCCTGTTCTGGTTCCGGGGGGCAGGCTGAGCCTGTGGTTAATTCTTCTTCCTGATGGGAAAATAGAGTGACCTCTGCGTGTCCCAACACCAAGAGCTAGTCTCTCATTGGTTCCACGTCTTCCCGTTCATCCTCAGGACAAATTGCAACCTGTACGGAACAGGAGGTTAAAGGTGCTGATGCTCCAAGGAGGGAGATTGCTAGTAAAGTGGCTGGAATGGCGAACCCAAGCACAAGGAGATGAGAAATGAGGTGCGTTTTAGAAACCTTTCCCCATCACACGGTGTACCATCTTCTGGGTTTCTCATGCATGTTTTCGATGGAGGAAGATGCCCTTGAACCTGGAGATTTGGGACCCATGCGATGGGTACCACGCAGTATTACTTTAAAGGGTCTGCGTTTGCTCACCCAACCTCACCAAACCTCTCAGCCTCAAGAGTGTCCACCCTTATGTCTCATCCAGCTGTGGGTCTAGATATGGTCAATCCAGGTTGGATCACAGCCCCTGAACGCATTGTGTAAGAATTTCGCTCTCTTTCACTGTCTTTGTTTCATGGGTTTTTCAAAGTAATTTATTTTTATAATGGGGTTTAGCTGCTTTTCACTGCTGTGTTTATGCCGCTTTTTACCCACTTGACACACTAACAGAGAGATATCAATACATAGGTTTTAAGATTATTACTAGTCAGATATATTCTTGTGCGGTGAATAGGGCGTGTTGAGTCCAGTTCTCTGAGCAAGGAGTAGGTCTTGTCTATTACATATTGGGTTTATGGAACGGTATCTGAGCTAATTTGAATCCCTTGTTTTATGTATCACCCCACCTCACCTTTCCCGTTAAGCAGCCATAGTGTGTTTTCTGCATGTGTGACTCTGTTCTGTTTTCTGATTCAGTTCAAGTGTAACGGTTTTTACATTCCCTCTATCAGTGATACCTTATGAGAAGTGTCGTTTTCTGTGTGACTTATTTCACTTAGAATCGTCGTACCTAAATCCACTCATCATGCTGCTACTAGTCTTATGACATTGATTTCACGGCTGAGTGATATTCCATTGTACATAAGGACCACAACTTCTTTATCCATTTTTCTCTTTCCTTGGATATTTAAGGTGGAATGAAGTGGAGGTCCTTGTCAACAGAGCAGCCCTAAACTTTGGGGTGCTTGTGTCTTGCTGATTTTTCATTTTCCCAATTTATACCCCCATGAGTGGAAGTGCCCTATGCTCTCTAAGCTTTGCTTTTTAGACGTTTCAGGACTCACCGTACACTTCTCCAGAGTGGCTGTTGGCAATTTACATCCCGCCCATCAGTGTAGCAAGGCTCCCATTTCTCCATGGCCTGTCCTGCATTTCTGGTTTTGACACTTTTTTCAGCATGGCCCTTTTGACCGATGGGAAGCGAGACATCTTTGTAGCGCTGATTTGCCTTTCCAGGTTGCTTGGTTGGCCAAAAAGGGCGTATGCGTTTTTTCCTGAATATATTCAGGAAAAAACGCATACGCCCTTTTTGGCCAAGGGCATCATTGTCAACGTTTTGCCGCTTTTCATGTGCTTTAAAGGCGATTCGAATCTACCTCCTGAAATCTGTTTCCTGCAATTCTGCCTTGATTTCAAATCCTCTTCTTTGCCTTCCCTCAATATATTTGTGGATGAGAGTTATCATTTATAACTCTGCAGGTTTGTGAATTGCAGTGCCCTGAACCTCCATTTTACAACTCGTTTTTTAGGGAGCTGGCCGCAAAAGCGCAGGATGGCTTCAGCCCCTGTTCTGGTTCCGGGGGGCAGGCTGAGCCTGTGGTTAATTCTTCTTCCTGATGGGAAAATAGAGTGACCTGTGCCTGTCCCAACACCAAGAGCTAGTCTTTCATTGGTTCCACGTCTTCCCGTTCATCCTCAGTACAAATTGCAACCTGTACGGAACAGGAGGTTAAAGGTGCTGATGCTCCAAGGAGGGAGATTGCTAGTAAAGTGGCTGGAATGGCGAACCCGGGCACAAGCAAATGAGAAATGAGTTGCGTTTTAGAAACCTTTCCCCATCACACGGTGTACCATCTTCTGGGTATCTCATGCATGTTTTCGATGTAGGAAGATGCCCTTGAACCTGGCGATTTGGGACCCATGCGATGGGTACCACGCAGTATTACTTTAAAGGGTCTGCGTTTGCTCACCCAACCTCACCAAACCTCTCAGCCCCAAGAGTGTCCACCCTTATGTCTCATCCAGCTGTGGGTCTAGATATGGTCAATCCAGGTTGCATCACAGCCCCTGAACGCATTGTGTAAGAATTTCTATCTCTTTCACTGTCTTTGTTTCATGGGTTTTTCAAAGTAATTTATTTTTATAATGGGGTTTAGCTGCTTTTCACTGCTTTGTTTATGCCGCTTTACACCTACTTGACACACTAACAGAGAGATATCAATACATAAGTTTTAAGATTATTACTAGTCAGATATATTCTTGTGCGGTGAATAGGGCGTGTTGAGTCCAGTTCTCTGAGCAAGGAGTAGGTCTTGTCTATTACATATTGGTTTTATGGAACGGTATCTGAGCTAATTTGAAACCCTTGTTTTATGTATCACCCCACCTCACCTTTCCCGTTAAGCAGCCATAGTGTGTTTTCTGCATGTGTGACTCTGTTCTGTTTTGTAATTCAGTTCAAGTGTAACGGTTTTTACATTCCCTCTATCAGTGATACCTTATGAGAAGTGTCCTTTTCTGTGTGACTTATTTCACTTAGAGTCGTTGTACCTAAATCCACTCATCATGCTGCTACTAGCCTTATGACATTGATTTCACGGCTGAGTGATATTCCATTGTACATAAGGACCACAACTTCTTTATCCATTTTTCTCTTTCCTGGGATATTGAAGGTGGAATGAAGTGGAGGTCCTTGTCAACAGAGCAGCCCTAAACTTTGGGGTGCTTGTGTCTTGCTGATTTTTCATTTTCCCAATTTATACCCCCATGAGTGGAAGTGCCCTATGCTCTCTAAGCTTTGCTTTTTAGACGTTTCAGGACTCACCGTACACTTCTCCAGAGTGGCTGTTGGCAATTTACATCCCGCCCATCAGTGTAGCAAGGCTCCCATTTCTCCATGGCCTGTCCTGCATTTCTGGTTTTGACACTTTTTTCAGCATGGCCCTTTTAACCGATGGGAAGCGAAACTTCTTTGTAGCGCTGATTTGCCTTTCCAGGTTGCTTGGTTGGCCAAAAAGGGCGTATGCGTTTTTTCTTGAATATATTCAGGAAAAAACGCATACGCCCTTTTTGGCCAAGGGCATCATTGTCAACGTTTTGCCGCTTTTCATGTGCTTTAAAGGCGATTCGAATCTACCTCCTGAAATCTGTTTCCTGCAATTCTGCCTTGATTTCAAATCCTCTTCTTTGCCTTCCCTCAATATATTTGTGGATGAGAGTTATCATTTATAACTCTGCAGGTTTGTGAATTGCAGTGCCCTGAACCTCCATTTTACAACTCGCTTTTTAGGGAGCTGGCCGCAAAAGCGCAGGATGGCTTCAGGCCCTGTTCGGGTTCCGGGGGGCAGGCTGAGCCTGTGGTTAATTCTTCTTCCTGATGGGAAAATAGAGTGACCTGTGCCTGTCCCAACACCAAGAGCTAGTCTTTCATTGGTTCCACGTCTTCCCGTTCATCCTCAGTACAAATTGCAACCTGTACGGAACAGGAGGTTAAAGGTGCTGATGCTCCAAGGAGGGAGATTGCTAGTAAAGTGGCTGGAATGGCGAACCCGGGCACAAGCAGATGAGAAATGAGGTGCGTTTTAGAAACCTTTCCCCATCACACAGTGTACCATCTTCTGGGTATCTCATGCATGTTTTCGATGTAGGAAGATGCCCTTGAACCTGGAGATTTGGGACCCATGCGATGGGTACCACGCAGTATTACTTTAAAGGGTCTGCGTTTGCTCACCCAACCTCACCAAACCTCTCAGCCGCAACAGTGTCCACCCTTATGTCTCATCCAGCTGTGGGTCTAGATATGGTCAATCCAGGTTGCATCACAGCCCCTGAACGCATTGTGTAAGAATTTCTCTCTCTTTCACTGTCTTTGTTTCATGGGTTTTTCAAAGTAATTTATTTTTATAATGGGGTTTAGCTGCTTTTCACTACTGTGTTTATGCCGCTTTTTACCCACTTGACACACTAACAGAGAGATATCAATACATAGGTTTTAAGATTATTACTAGTCAGATATATTCTTGTGCGGTGAATAGGGCGTGTTGAGTCCAGTTCTCTGAGCAAGGAGTAGGTCTTGTCTATTACATATTGGGTTTATGGAACGGTATCTGAGCTAATTTGAAACCCTTGTTTTATGTATCACCCCACCTCACCTTTCCCGTTAAGCAGCCACAGTGTGTTTTCTGCATGTGTGACTCTGTTCTGTTTTGTAATTCTGTTCAAGTGTAACGGTTTTTACATTCCCTCTATAAGTGATACCTTATGAGAAGTGTCCTTTTCTGGTGACTTATTTCACTTAGAGTCGTCGTACCTAAATCCACTCATCATGCTGCTACTAGCCTTATGACATTGATTTCACGGCAGAGTGATATTCCATTGTACATAAGGACCACAACTTCTTTATCCAGTTTTCTCTTTCCTGGGATATTGAAGGTGGAATGAAGTGGAGGTCCTTGTCAAGAGAGCAGCCCTAAACTTTGGGGTGCTTGTGTCTTGCTGATTTTTCATTTTCCCAATTTATACCCCCATGAGTGGAAGTGCCCTATGCTCTCTAAGCTTTGCTTTTTAGACGTTTCAGGACTCACCCTACACTTCTCCAGAGTGGCTGTTGACAATTTACATCCCGCCCATCAGTGTAGCAAGGCTCCCATTTCTCCATGGCCTGTCCTGCATTTCTGGTTTCGACACTTTTTTCAGCATGGCCCTTTTGACCAATGGGAAGCGAGACATCTTTGTAGCGCTGATTTGCCTTTCCAGGTTGCTTGGTTGGCCAAAAAGGGCGTATGCGTTTTTTCCTGAATATATTCAGGAAAAAACGCATACGCCCTTTTTGGCCAAGGGCATCATTGTCAACGTTTTGCCTCTTTTCATGTGCTTTAAGGGCGATTCGAATCTACCTCCTGAAATCTGTTTCCTGCAATTCTGCCTTGATTTCAAATCCTCTTCTTTGCCTTCCCTCAATATATTTGTGGATGAGAGTTATCATTTATAACTCTGCAGGTTTGTGAATTGCAGTGCCCTGAGCCTCCATTTTACAACTCGCTTTTTAGGGAGCTGGCCGCAAAAGCGCAGGATGGCTTCAGGCCCGGTTCTGGTTCCGGGGGGCAGGCTGAGCCTGTGGTTAATTCTTCTTCCTGATGGGAAAATAGAGTGACCTGTGCCTGTCCCAACACCAAGAGCTAGTCTCTCGTTGGTTCCACGTCTTCCCGTTTATCCTCAGGACAATTTGCAACCTGTACGGAACAGGAGGTTAAAGGTGCTGATGCTCCAAGTAGGGAGATTGCTAGTAAAGCGGCTGGAATAGCGAACCCGGGCACAAGGAGATGAGAAATGAGGTGCGTTTTAGAAACCTTTCCACATCACACGGTGTACCATCTTCTGGGTTTCTCATGCATGTTTTCGATGTAGGAAGATGCCCTTGAACATGGCGATTTGGGACCCATGCGATGGGTACCATGCAGTATTACTTTAAAGGGTCTGCGTTTGCTCACCCAACCTCACCAAACCTCTCAGCCCCAAGAGTGTCCACCCTTATGTCTCATACAGCTGTGGGTCTAGATATGGTCAATCCAGGTTGCATCACAGCCCGTGGACGCATTGTGTAAGAATTTCTATCTCTTTCACTGTCTTTGTTTCATGGGTTTTTCAAAGTAATTTATTTTTATAAATGGGTTTAGCTGCTTTTCACTGCTGTGTTTATGGGCTTTTCACCCACTTGACACACTAACAGAGAGATATCAATACATAGGTTTTAAGATTATTACTAGTCAGATATATTCTTGTGCGGTGAATAGGGCGTGTTGAGTCCAGTTCTCTGAGCAAGGAGTAGGTCTTGTCTATTACATATTGGTTTTATGGAACGGTATCTGAGCTAATTTGAAACCCTTGTTTTATGCATCACCCCACCTCACCTTTCCCGTGAAGCAGCCATAGTGTGTTTTCTGCATGTGTGACTCTGTTCTGTTTTGTAATTCAGTTCAAGTGTAACGGTTTTTACATTCCCTCTATCAGTGATACCTTATGAGAAGTGTCCTTTTCTGTGTGACTTATTTCACTTAGAATCGTCGTACCTAAATCCACTCATCATGCTGCTACTAGCCTTATGACATTGATTTCACGGCTGAGTGATATTCCATTGTACATAAGGACCACAACTTCTTTATCCATTTTTCTCTTTCCTGGGATATTGAAGGTGGAATGAAGTGGAGGTCCTTGTCAAGAGAGCAGCCCTAAACTTTGGGGTGCTTGTGTCTTGCTGATTTTTCATTTTCCCAATTTATACCCCCATGAGTGGAAGTGCCCTATGCTCTCTAAGCTTTGCTTTTTAGACGTTTCAGGACTCACCGTACACTTCTCCAGAGTGGCTGTTGACAATTTACATCCCGCCCATCAGTGTAGCAATGCTCCCATTTCTCCATGGCCTGTCCTGCATTTCTGGTTTTGACACTTTTTTCAGCATGGCCCTTTTGACCAATGGGAAGCGAGACATCTTTGTAGCGCTGATTTGCCTTTCCAGGTTGCTTGGTTGGCCAAAAAGGGCGTATGCGTTTTTTCCTGAATATATTCAGGAAAAAACGCATACGCCCTTTTTGGCCAAGGGCATCATTGTCAACGTTTTGCCGCTTTTCATGTGCTTTAAAGGCGATTCGAATCTACCTCCTGAAATCTGTTTCCTGCCATTCTGCCTTGATTTCAAATCCTCTTCTTTGCCTTCCCTCAATATATTTGTGGGTGAGAGTTATCATTTATAACTCTGCAGGTTTGTGAATTGCAGTGCCCTGAACCTCCATTTTACAACTCGCTTTTTAGGGAGCTGGCCGCAAAAGCGCAGGATGGCTTCAGGCCCTGTTCTGGTTCCGGGGGGCAGGCTGAGCCTGTGGTTAATTCTTCTTCCTGATGGGAAAATAGAGTGACCTGTGCCTGTCCCAACACCAAGAGCTAGTCTTTCATTGGTTCCACGTCTTCCCGTTCATCCTCAGTACAAATTGCAACCTGTACGGAACAGGAGGTTAAAGGTGCTGATGCTCCAAGGAGGGAGATTGCTAGTAAAGTGGCTGGAATGGCGAACCCGGGCACAAGCAGATGAGAAATGAGGTGCGTTTTAGAAACCTTTCCCCATCACATGGTGTACCATCTTCTGGGTATATCATGCATGTTTTCGATGTAGGAAGATGCCCTTGAACCTGGAGATTTGGGACCCATGCGATGGGTACCACGCAGTATTACTTTAAAGGGTCTGCGTTTGCTCACCCAACCTCACCAAACCTCTCAGCCGCAACAGTGTCCACCCTTAGGTCTCATCCAGCTGTGGGTCTAGATATGGTCAATCCAGGTTGCATCACAGCCCCTGAACGCATTGTGTAAGAATTTCGCTCTCTTTCACTGTCTTTGTTTCACGGGTTTTTCAAAGTAATTTATTTTTATAATGGGGTTTAGCTGCTTTTCACTGCTGTGTTTATGCCGCTTTACACCCACTTGACACACTAACAGAGAGATATCAATACATAGGTTTTAAGATTATTACTAGTCAGATATATTCTTGTGCGGTGAATAGGGCGTGTTGAGTCCAGTTCTCTGAGCAAGGAGTAGGTCTTGTCTATTACATATTGGTTTTATGGAACGGTATCTGAGCTAATTTGAAACCCTTGTTTTATGTATCACCCCACCTCACCTTTCCCGTTAAGCAGCCATAGTTTGTTTTCTGCATGTGTGACTCTGTTCTGTTTTGTAATTCAGTTCAAGTGTAACGGTTTTTACATTCCCTCTATCAGTGATACCTTATGAGAAGTGTCCTTTTCTGTGTGACTTATTTCACTTAGAATCGTCGTACCTAAATCCACTCATCATGCTGCTACTAGCCTTATGACATTGATTTCATGGCTGAGTGATATTCCATTGTACATAAGGACCACAACTTCTTTATCCATTTTTCTCTTTCCTGGGATATTGAAGGTGGAATGAAGTGGAGGTCCTTGTCAACAGAGCAGCCCTAAACTTTGGGGTGCTTGTGTCTTGCTGATTTTTCATTTTCCCAATTTATACCCCCATGAGTGGAAGTGCCCTATGCTCTCTAAGCTTTGCTTTTTAGACGTTTCAGGACTCACCGTACACTTCTCCAGAGTGGCTGTTGACAATTTACATCCCGCCCATCAGTGTAGCAAGGCTCCCATTTCTCCATGGCCTGTCCTGCATTTCTGGTTTTGACACTTTTTTCAGCATGGCCCTTTTGACCGATGGGAAGCGAGACTTTTTTGTAGCGCTGATTTGCCTTTCCAGGTTGCTTGGTTGGCCAAAAAGGGCGTATGCGTTTTTTCCTGAATATATTCAGGAAAAAACGCATACGCCCTTTCTGGCCAAGGGCATCATTGTCAACGTTTTGCCGCTTTTCATGTGCTTTAAAGGCGATTCGAATCTACCTCCTGAAATCTGTTTCCTGCAATTCTGCCTTGATTTCAAATCCTCTTCTTTGCCTTCCCTCAATATATTTGTGGATGAGAGTTATCATTTATAACTCTGCAGGTTTGTGAATTGCAGTGCCCTGAACCTCCATTTTACAACTCGCTTTTTAGGGAGCTGGCCGCAAAAGCGCAGGATGGCTTCAGGCCCTGTTCTGGTTCCGGGGGGCAGGCTGAGGCTGTGGTTAATTCTTCTTCCTGATGGGAAAATAGAGTGACCTGTGCCTGTCCCAACACCAAGAGCTAGTCTTTCATTGGTTCCACGTCTTCCCGTTCATCCTCAGTACAAATTGCAACCTGTACGGAACAGGAGGTTAAAGGTGCTGATGCTCCAAGGAGGGAGATTGCTAGTAAAGTGGCTGGAATGGCGAACCCGGGCACAAGCAGATGAGAAATGAGGTGCGTTTTAGAAACCTTTCCCCATCACACAGTGTACCATCTTCTGGGTATCTAATGCATGTTTTCGATGTAGGAAGATGCCCTTGAACCTGGAGATTTGGGACCCATGCGATGGGTACCACGCAGTATTACTTTAAAGGGTCTGCGTTTGCTCACCCAACCTCACCAAACCTCTCAGCCGCAACAGTGTCCACCCTTGGGTCTCATCCAGCTGTGGGTCTAGATATGGTCAATCCAGGTTGCATCACAGCCCCTGAACGCATTGTGTAAGAATTTCTCTCTCTTTCACTGTCTTTGTTTCATGGGTTTTTCAAAGTAATTTATTTTTATAATGGGGTTTAGCTGCTTTTCACTGCTGTGTTTATGCCGCTTTTTACCCACTTGACACACTAACAGAGACATATCAATACATAGGTTTTAAGATTATTACTAGTCAGATATATTCTTGTGCGGTGAATAGGGCGTGTTGAGTCCAGTTCTCTGAGCAAGGAGTAGGTCTTGTCTATTACATATTGGGTTTATGGAACGGTATCTGAGCTAATTTGAAACCCTTGTTTTATGTATCACCCCACCTCACCTTTCCCGTTAAGCAGCCATAGTGTGTTTTCTGCATGTGTGACTCTGTTCTGTTTTGTAATTCAGTTCAAGAGTAACGGTTTTTACATTCCCTCTATAAGTGATACCTTATGAGAAGTGTCCTTTGCTGTGTGACTTATTTCACTTAGAGTCGTCGTACCTAAATCCACTCATCATGCTGCTACTAGCCTTATGACATTGATTTCACGGCTGAGTGATATTCCATTGTACATAAGGACCACAACTTCTTTATCCATTTTTCTCTTTCCTGGGATATTGAAGGTGGAATGAAGTGGAGGTCCTTGTCAACAGAGCAGCCCTAAACTTTGGGGTGCTTGTGTCTTGCTGATTTTTCATTTTCCCAATTTATACCCCCATGAGTGGAAGTGCCCTATGCTCTCTAAGCTTTGCTTTTTAGACGTTTCAGGACTCACCGTACACTTCTCCAGAGTGACTGTTGGCAATTTACATCCCGCCCATCAGTGTAGCAAGGCTCCCATTTCTCCATGGCCTGTCCTGCATTTCTGGTTTTGACACTTTTTTCAGCATGGCCCTTTTGACCAATGGGAAGCGAGACATCTTTGTAGCGCTGATTTGCCTTTCCAGGTTGCTTGGTTGGCCAAAAAGGGCGTATGCGTTTTTTCCTGAATATATTCAGGAAAAAACGCATACGCCCTTTTTGGCCAAGGGCATCATTGTCAACGTTTTGCCGCTTTTCATGTGCTTTAAAGGCGATTCGAATCTACCTCCTGAAATCTGTTTCCTGCAATTCTGCCTTGATTTCAAATCCTCTTCTTTGCCTTCCCTCAATATATTTGTGGGTGAGAGTTATCATTTATAACTCTGCAGGTTTGTGAATTGCAGTGCCCTGAACCTCCATTTTACAACTCGCTTTTTAGGGAGCTGGCCGCAAAAGCGCAGGATGGCTTCAGGCCCTGTTCTGGTTCCGGGGGGCAGGCTGAGCCTGTGGTTAATTCTTCTTCCTGATGGGAAAATAGAGTGACCTGTGCCTGTCCCAACACCAAGAGCTAGTCTTTCATTGGTTCCACGTCTTCCCGTTCATCCTCAGTACAAATTGCAACCTGTACGGAACAGGAGGTTAAAGGTGCTGATGCTCCAAGGAGGGAGATTGCTAGTAAAGTGGCTGGAATGGCGAACCCGGGCACAAGCAAATGAGAAATGAGGTGCGTTTTAGAAACCTTTCCCCATCACACGGTGTACCATCTTCTGGGTATATCATGCATGTTTTCGATGTAGGAAGATGCCCTTGAACCTGGAGATTTGGGACCCATGCGATGGGTACCACGCAGTATTACTTTAAAGGGTCTGCGTTTGCTCACCCAACCTCACCAAACCTCTCAGCCGCAACAGTGTCCACCCTTAGGTCTCATCCAGCTGTGGGTCTAGATATGGTCAATCCAGGTTGCATCACAGCCCCTGAACGCATTGTGTAAGAATTTCTCTCTCTTTCACTGTCTTTGTTTCATGGGTTTTTCAAAGTAATTTATTTTTATAATGGGGTTTAGCTGCTTTTCACTGCTGTGTTTATGCCGCTTTTTACCCACTTGACACACTAACAGAGAGATATCAATACATAGGTTTTAAGATTATTACTAGTCAGATATATTCTTGTGCGGTGAATAGGGCGTGTTGAGTCCAGTTCTCTGAGCAAGGAGTAGGTCTTGTCTATTACATATTGGGTTTATGGAACGGTATCTGAGCTAATTTGAAACCCTTGTTTTATGTATCACCCCACCTCACCTTTCCCGTTAAGCAGCCATAGTGTGTTTTCTGCATGTGTGACTCTGTTCTGTTTTGTAATTCAGTTCAAGTGTAACGGTTTTTACATTCCCTCTATCAGTGATACCTTATGAGAAGTGTCCTTTTCTGTGTGACTTATTTCACTTAGAATCGTCGTACCTAAATCCACTCATCATGCTGCTACTAGCCTTATGACATTGATTTCATGGCTGAGTGATATTCCATTGTACATAAGGACCACAACTTCTTTATCCATTTTTCTCTTTCCTGGGATATTGAAGGTGGAATGAAGTGGAGGTCCTTGTCAACTGAGCAGCCCTAAACTTTGGGGTGCTTGTGTCTTGCTGATTTTTCATTTTCCCAATTTATAACCCCATGAGTGGAAGTGCCCTATGCTCTCTAAGCTTTGTTTTTTAGATGTTTCAGGACTCACCGTACGCTTCTCCAGAGTGGCTGTTGGCAATTTACATCCCACCCATCAGTGTAGCAAGGCTCCCATTTCTCCATGGCCTGTCCTGCATTTCTGGTTTTGACACTTTTTTCAGCATGGCCTTTTTAACCGAAGGGAAGCGAGACATCTTTGTAGCGCTGATTTGCCTTTCCAGGTTGCTTGGTTGGCCAAAAAGGGCGTATGCGTTTTTTCCTGAATATATTCAGGAAAAAACGCATACGCCCTTTTTGGCCAAGGGCATCATTGTCAACGTTTTTCCGCTTTTCATGTGCTTTAAAGGCGATTCGAATCTACCTCCTGAAATCTGTTTCCTGCAATTCTGCCTTGATTTCAAATCCTCTTCTTTGCCTTCCCTCAATATATTTGTGGACGAGAGTTATCATTTATAACTCTGCAGGTTTGTGAATTGCAGTGCCCTGAACCTCCATTTTACAACTCGCTTTTTAGGGAGCTGGCCGCAATAGCGCAGGATGGCTTCAGGCCCTGTTCTGGTTCCGGGGGGCAGGCTGAGCCTGTGGTTAATTCTTCTTCCTGATGGGAAAATAGAGTGACCTGTGCCTGTCCCAACACCAAGAGCTAGTCTCTCATTGGTTCCACGTCTTCCCGTTCATCCTCAGGACAAATTGCAACCTGTACGGAACAGGAGGTTAAAGGTGATGATGCTCCAAGTAGGGAGATTGCTAGTAAAGGGCTGGAATAGCGAATCCGGGCACAAGGAGATGAGAAATGAGGTGCGTTTTAGAAACCTTTCCACATCACACGGTGTACCATCTTCTGGGTTTCTCATGCATGTTTTCGATGTAGGAAGATGCCCTTGAACCTGGAGATATGGGACCCATGCGATGGGTACCATGCAGTATTACTTTAAAGGGTCTGCGTTTGCTCACCCAACCTCACCAAACCTCTCAGCCCCAAGAGTGTCCACCCTTATGTCTCATCCAGCTGTGGGTCTAGATATGGTCAATCCAGGTTGCATCACAGCCCGTGAACGCATTGTGTAAGAATTTCTATCTCTTTCACTGTCTTTGTTTCATGGGTTTTTCAAAGTAATTTATTTTTATAATGGGGTTTAGCTGCTTTTCACTGCTGTGTTTATGCCGCTTTACACCCACTTGACACACTAACAGAGAGATATCAATACATAGGTTTTAAGATTATTACTAGTCAGATATATTCTTGTGCGGTGAATAGGGCGTGTTGAGTCCAGTTCTCTGAGCAAGGAGTAGGTCTTGTCTATTACATATTGGGTTTATGGAACGGTATCTGAGCTAATTTGAAACCCTTGTTTTATGTATCACCCCACCTCACCTTTCCCGTTAAGCAGCCATAGTGTGTTTTCTGCATGTGTGACTCTGTTCTGTTTTGTAATTCAGTTCAAGTGTAACGGTTTTTACATTCCCTCTATCAGTGATACCTTATGAGAAGTGTCCTTTTCTGTGTGACTTATTTCACTTAGAATCGTCGTACCTAAATCCACTCATCATGCTGCTACTAGCCTTATGACATTGATTTCACGGCTGAGTGATATTCCATTGTACATAAGGACCACAACTTCTTTATCCATTTTTCTCTTTCCTGGGATATTGAAGGTGGAATGAAGTGGAGGTCCTTGTCAACAGAGCAGCCCTAAACTTTGGGGTGCTTGTGTCTTGCTGATTTTTAATTTTCCCAATTTATAACCCCATGAGTGGAAGTGCCCTATGCTCTCTAAGCTTTGCTTTTTAGACGTTTCAGGACTCACCGTACACTTCTCCAGAGTGGCTGTTGACAATTTACATCCCGCCCATCAGTGTAGCAAGGCTCCCATTTCTCCATGGCCTGTCCTGCATTTCTGGTTTTGACACTTTTTTCAGCATGGCCCTTTTGACCGATGGGAAGCGAGACTTCTTTGTAGCGCTGATTTGCCTTTCCAGGTTGCTTGGTTGGCCAAAAAGGGCGTATGCGTTTTTTCCTGAATATATTCAGGAAAAAACGCATACGCCCTTTTTGGCCAAGGGCATCATTGTCAACGTTTTGCCGCTTTTCATGTGCTTTAAAGGCGATTCGAATCTACCTCCTGAAATCTGTTTCCTGCAATTCTGCCTTGATTTCAAATCCTCTTCTTTGCCTTCCCTCAATATATTTGTGGACGAGAGTTATCATTTATAACTCTGCAGGTTTGTGAATTGCAGTGCCCTGAACCTCCATTTTACAACTCGCGTTTTTGGGAGATGGCCGCAAAAGCGCAGGATGGCTTCAGGCCCTGTTCTTGATCCGGGGGGCAGGCGGAGCCTGTGGTTAATTCTTCTTCCTGATGGGAAAATAGAGTGACCTGTGCCTGTCCCAACACCAAGAGCTAGTCTCTCATTGGTTCCACGTCTTCCCGTTCATCCTCAGGACAAATTGCAACCTGTACGGAACAGGAGGTTAAAGGTGATGATGCTCCAAGGAGGGAGATTGCTAGTAAAGTGGCTGGAATGGCAAACCCGGGCACAGGCAGATGAGAAATGAGGTGCGTTTTAGAAACCTTTCCCCATCACACGGTGTACCATCTTCTGGGTATCTCATGCATGTTTACGATGTAGGAAGATGCCCTTCAACCTGGAGATTTGGGACCCATGCGATGGGTACCACGCAGTATTACTTTAAAGGGTCTGCGTTTGCTCACCCAACCTCACCAAACCTCTCAGCCGCAACAGTGTCCACCCTTATGTCTCATCCAGCTGTGGGTCTAGATATGGTCAATCCAGGTTGCATCACAGTCCCTGAACGCATTGTGTAAGAATTTCTCTCTCTTTCACTGTCTTTGTTTCATGGGTTTTTCAAAGTAATTTATTTTTATAATGGGGTTTAGCTGCTTTTCACTGCTGTGTTTATGCCGCTTTTTACCCACTTGACACACTAACAGAGAGATATCAATACATAGGTTTTAAGATTATTACTAGTCAGATATATTCTTGTGCGGTGAATAGGGCGTGTTGAGTCCAGTTCTCTGAGCAAGGAGTAGGTCTTGTCTATTACATATTGGGTTTATGGAACGGTATCTGAGCTAATTTGAAACCCTTGTTTTATGTATCACCCCACCTCACCTTTCCCGTTAAGCAGCCATAGTGTGTTTTCTGCATGTGTGACTCTGTTCTGTTTTGTAATTCAGTTCAAGTGTAACGGTTTTTACATTCCCTCTATCAGTGATACCTTATGAGAAGTGTCCTTTTCTGTGTGACTTATTTCACTTAGAATCGTCGTACCTAAATCCACTCATCATGCTGCTACTAGCCTTATGACATTGATTTCATGGCTGAGTGATATTCCATTGTACATAAGGACCACAACTTCTTTATCCATTTTTCTCTTTCCTGCGATATTGAAGGTGGAATGAAGTGGAGGTCCTTGTCAACAGAGCAGCCCTAAACTTTGGGGTGCTTGTGTCTTGCTGATTTTTCATTTTCCCAATTTATACCCCCATGAGTGGAAGTGCCCTATGCTCTCTAAGCTGTGTTTTTTAGATGTTTCAGGACACACCGTACTCTTCTCCAGAGTGGCTGTTGGCAATTTACATCCCGCCCATCAGTGTAGCAAGGCTCCCATTTCTCCATGGCCTGTCCTGCATTTCTGGTTTTGACACTTTTTTCAGCATGGCCCTTTTAACCGATGGGAAGCGAGACTTCTTTGTAGCGCTGATTTGCCTTTCCAGGTTGCTTGGTTGGCCAAAAAGGGCGTATGCGTTTTTTCCTGAATATATTCAGGAAAAAACGCATACGCCCTTTTTGGCCAAGGGCATCATTGTCAACGTTTTGCCGCTTTTCATGTGCTTTAAAGGCGATTCGAATCTACCTCCTGAAATCTGTTTCCTGCAATTCTGCCTTGATTTCAAATCCTCTTCTTTGCCTTCCCTCAATATATTTGTGGACGAGAGTTATCATTTATAACTCTGCAGGTTTGTGAATTGCAGTGCCCTGAACCTCCATTTTACAACTCGCGTTTTTGGGAGATGGCCGCAAAAGCGCAGGATGGCTTCAGGCCCTGTTCTTGATCCGGGGGGCAGGCGGAGCCTGTGGTTAATTCTTCTTCCTGATGGGAAAATAGAGTGACCTGTGCCTGTCCCAACACCAAGAGCTAGTCTCTCATTGGTTCCACGTCTTCCCGTTCATCCTCAGGACAAATTGCAACCTGTACGGAACAGGAGGTTAAAGGTGATGATGCTCCAAGGAGGGAGATTGCTAGTAAAGTGGCTGGAATGGCAAACCCGGGCACAGGCAGATGAGAAATGAGGTGCGTTTTAGAAACCTTTCCCCATCACACGGTGTACCATCTTCTGGGTATCTCATGCATGTTTACGATGTAGGAAGATGCCCTTCAACCTGGAGATTTGGGACCCATGCGATGGGTACCACGCAGTATTACTTTAAAGGGTCTGCGTTTGCTCACCCAACCTCACCAAACCTCTCAGCCGCAACAGTGTCCACCCTTATGTCTCATCCAGCTGTGGGTCTAGATATGGTCAATCCAGGTTGCATCACAGCCCCTGAACGCATTGTGTAAGAATTTCTCTCTCTTTCACTGTCTTTGTTTCATGGGTTTTTCAAAGTAATTTATTTTTATAATGGGGTTTAGCTGCTTTTCACTGCTGTGTTTATGCCGCTTTTTACCCACTTGACACACTAACAGAGAGATATCAATACATAGGTTTTAAGATTATTACTAGTCAGATATATTCTTGTGCGGTGAATAGGGCGTGTTGAGTCCAGTTCTCTGAGCAAGGAGTAGGTCTTGTCTATTACATATTGGGTTTATGGAACGGTATCTGAGCTAATTTGAAACCCTTGTTTTATGTATCACCCCACCTCACCTTTCCCGTTAAGCAGCCATAGTGTGTTTTCTGCATGTGTGACTCTGTTCTGTTTTGTAATTCAGTTCAAGTGTAACGGTTTTTACATTCCCTCTATCAGTGATACCTTATGAGAAGTGTCCTTTTCTGTGTGACTTATTTCACTTAGAATCGTCGTACCTAAATCCACTCATCATGCTGCTACTAGCCTTATGACATTGATTTCATGGCTGAGTGATATTCCATTGTACATAAGGACCACAACTTCTTTATCCATTTTTCTCTTTCCTGGGATATTGAAGGTGGAATGAAGTGGAGGTCCTTGTCAACAGAGCAGCCCTAAACTTTGGGGTGCTTGTGTCTTGCTGATTTTTCATTTTCCCAATTTATAACCCCATGAGTGGAAGTGCCCTATGCTCTCTAAGCTTTGTTTTTTAGATGTTTCAGGACTCACCGTACGCTTCTCCAGAGTGGCTGTTGGCAATTTACATCCCGCCCATCAGTGTAGCAAGGCTCCCATTTCTCCATGGCCTGTCCTGCATTTCTGGTTTTGACACTTTTTTCAGCATGGCCTTTTTAACCGAAGGGAAGCGAGACATCTTTGTAGCGCTGATTTGCCTTTCCAGGTTGCTTGGTTGGCCAAAAAGGGCGTATGCGTTTTTTCCTGAATATATTCAGGAAAAAACGCATACGCCCTTTTTGGCCAAGGGCATCATTGTCAACGTTTTTCCGCTTTTCATGTGCTTTAAAGGCGATTCGAATCTACCTCCTGAAATCTGTTTCCTGCAATTCTGCCTTGATTTCAAATCCTCTTCTTTGCCTTCCCTCAATATATTTGTGGACGAGAGTTATCATTTATAACTCTGCAGGTTTGTGAATTGCAGTGCCCTGAACCTCCATTTTACAACTCGCTTTTTAGGGAGCTGGCCGCAATAGCGCAGGATGGCTTCAGGCCCTGTTCTGGTTCCGGGGGGCAGGCTGAGCCTGTGGTTAATTCTTCTTCCTGATGGGAAAATAGAGTGACCTGTGCCTGTCCCAACACCAAGAGCTAGTCTCTCATTGGTTCCACGTCTTCCCGTTCATCCTCAGGACAAATTGCAACCTGTACGGAACAGGAGGTTAAAGGTGATGATGCTCCAAGTAGGGAGATTGCTAGTAAAGGGCTGGAATAGCGAATCCGGGCACAAGGAGATGAGAAATGAGGTGCGTTTTAGAAACCTTTCCACATCACACGGTGTACCATCTTCTGGGTTTCTCATGCATGTTTTCGATGTAGGAAGATGCCCTTGAACCTGGAGATATGGGACCCATGCGATGGGTACCATGCAGTATTACTTTAAAGGGTCTGCGTTTGCTCACCCAACCTCACCAAACCTCTCAGCCCCAAGAGTGTCCACCCTTATGTCTCATCCAGCTGTGGGTCTAGATATGGTCAATCCAGGTTGCATCACAGCCCGTGAACGCATTGTGTAAGAATTTCTATCTCTTTCACTGTCTTTGTTTCATGGGTTTTTCAAAATAATTTATTTTTATAATGGGGTTTAGCTGCTTTTCACTGCTGTGTTTATGCCGCTTTACACCCACTTGACACACTAACAGAGAGATATCAATACATAGGTTTTAAGATTATTACTAGTCAGATATATTCTTGTGCGGTGAATAGGGCGTGTTGAGTCCAGTTCTCTGAGCAAGGAGTAGGTCTTGTCTATTACATATTGGGTTTATGGAACGGTATCTGAGCTAATTTGAAACCCTTGTTTTATGTATCACCCCACCTCACCTTTCCCGTTAAGCAGCCATAGTGTGTTTTCTGCATGTGTGACTCTGTTCTGTTTTGTAATTCAGTTCAAGTGTAACGGTTTTTACATTCCCTCTATCAGTGATACCTTATGAGAAGTGTCCTTTTCTGTGTGACTTATTTCACTTAGAATCGTCGTACCTAAATCCACTCATCATGCTGCTACTAGCCTTATGACATTGATTTCACGGCTGAGTGATATTCCATTGTACATAAGGACCACAACTTCTTTATCCATTTTTCTCTTTCCTGGGATATTGAAGGTGGAATGAAGTGGAGGTCCTTGTCAACAGAGCAGCCCTAAACTTTGGGGTGCTTGTGTCTTGCTGATTTTTAATTTTCCCAATTTATAACCCCATGAGTGGAAGTGCCCTATGCTCTCTAAGCTTTGCTTTTTAGACGTTTCAGGACTCACCGTACACTTCTCCAGAGTGGCTGTTGACAATTTACATCCCGCCCATCAGTGTAGCAAGGCTCCCATTTCTCCATGGCCTGTCCTGCATTTCTGGTTTTGACACTTTTTTCAGCATGGCCCTTTTGACCGATGGGAAGCGAGACTTCTTTGTAGCGCTGATTTGCCTTTCCAGGTTGCTTGGTTGGCCAAAAAGGGCGTATGCGTTTTTTCCTGAATATATTCAGGAAAAAATGCATACGCCCTTTTTGGCCAAGGGCATCATTGTCAACGTTTTGCCGCTTTTCATGTGCTTTAAAGGCGATTCGAATCTACCTCCTGAAATCTGTTTCCTGCAATTCTGCCTTGATTTCAAATCCTCTTCTTTGCCTTCCCTCAATATATTTGTGGACGAGAGGTATCATTTATAACTCTGCAGGTTTGTGAATTGCAGTGCCCTGAACCTCCATTTTACAACTCGCGTTTTTGGGAGATGGCCGCAAAAGCGCAGGATGGCTTCAGGCCCTGTTCTGGTTCCGGGGGGCAGGCTGAGCCTGTGGTTAATTCTTCTTCCTGATGGGAAAATAGAGTGACCTCTGCGTGTCCCAACACCAAGAGCTAGTCTCTCATTGGTTCCACGTCTTCCCGTTCATCCTCAGGACAAATTGCAACCTGTACGGAACAGGAGGTTAAAGGTGCTGATGCTCCAAGGAGGGAGATTGCTAGTAAAGTGGCTGGAATGGCGAACCCGAGCACAAGGAGATGAGAAATGAGGTGCGTTTTAGAAACCTTTCCCCATCACACGGTGTACCATCTTCTGGGTTTCTCATGCATGTTTTCGATGGAGGAAGATGCCCTTGAACCTGGAGATTTGGGACCCATGCGATGGGTACCACGCAGTATTACTTTAAAGGGTCTGCGTTTGCTCACCCAACCTCACCAAACCTCTCAGCCTCAAGAGTGTCCACCCTTATGTCTCATCCAGCTGTGGGTCTAGATATGGTCAATCCAGGTTGGATCACAGCCCCTGAACGCATTGTGTAAGAATTTCGCTCTCTTTCACTGTCTTTGTTTCATGGGTTTTTCAAAGTAATTTATTTTTATAATGGGGTTTAGCTGCTTTTCACTGCTGTGTTTATGCCGCTTTTTACCCACTTGACACACTAACAGAGAGATATCAATACATAGGTTTTAAGATTATTACTAGTCAGATATATTCTTGTGCGGTGAATAGGGCGTGTTGAGTCCAGTTCTCTGAGCAAGGAGTAGGTCTTGTCTATTACATATTGGGTTTATGGAACGGTATCTGAGCTAATTTGAATCCCTTGTTTTATGTATCACCCCACCTCACCTTTCCCGTTAAGCAGCCATAGTGTGTTTTCTGCATGTGTGACTCTGTTCTGTTTTCTGATTCAGTTCAAGTGTAACGGTTTTTACATTCCCTCTATCAGTGATACCTTATGAGAAGTGTCGTTTTCTGTGTGACTTATTTCACTTAGAATCGTCGTACCTAAATCCACTCATCATGCTGCTACTAGTCTTATGACATTGATTTCACGGCTGAGTGATATTCCATTGTACATAAGGACCACAACTTCTTTATCCATTTTTCTCTTTCCTTGGATATTTAAGGTGGAATGAAGTGGAGGTCCTTGTCAACAGAGCAGCCCTAAACTTTGGGGTGCTTGTGTCTTGCTGATTTTTCATTTTCCCAATTTATACCCCCATGAGTGGAAGTGCCCTATGCTCTCTAAGCTTTGCTTTTTAGACGTTTCAGGACTCACCGTACACTTCTCCAGAGTGGCTGTTGGCAATTTACATCCCGCCCATCAGTGTAGCAAGGCTCCCATTTCTCCATGGCCTGTCCTGCATTTCTGGTTTTGACACTTTTTTCAGCATGGCCCTTTTGACCGATGGGAAGCGAGACATCTTTGTAGCGCTGATTTGCCTTTCCAGGTTGCTTGGTTGGCCAAAAAGGGCGTATGCGTTTTTTCCTGAATATATTCAGGAAAAAACGCATACGCCCTTTTTGGCCAAGGGCATCATTGTCAACGTTTTGCCGCTTTTCATGTGCTTTAAAGGCGATTCGAATCTACCTCCTGAAATCTGTTTCCTGCAATTCTGCCTTGATTTCAAATCCTCTTCTTTGCCTTCCCTCAATATATTTGTGGATGAGAGTTATCATTTATAACTCTGCAGGTTTGTGAATTGCAGTGCCCTGAACCTCCATTTTACAACTCGTTTTTTAGGGAGCTGGCCGCAAAAGCGCAGGATGGCTTCAGCCCCTGTTCTGGTTCCGGGGGGCAGGCTGAGCCTGTGGTTAATTCTTCTTCCTGATGGGAAAATAGAGTGACCTGTGCCTGTCCCAACACCAAGAGCTAGTCTTTCATTGGTTCCACGTCTTCCCGTTCATCCTCAGTACAAATTGCAACCTGTACGGAACAGGAGGTTAAAGGTGCTGATGCTCCAAGGAGGGAGATTGCTAGTAAAGTGGCTGGAATGGCGAACCCGGGCACAAGCAAATGAGAAATGAGTTGCGTTTTAGAAACCTTTCCCCATCACACGGTGTACCATCTTCTGGGTATCTCATGCATGTTTTCGATGTAGGAAGATGCCCTTGAACCTGGCGATTTGGGACCCATGCGATGGGTACCACGCAGTATTACTTTAAAGGGTCTGCGTTTGCTCACCCAACCTCACCAAACCTCTCAGCCCCAAGAGTGTCCACCCTTATGTCTCATCCAGCTGTGGGTCTAGATATGGTCAATCCAGGTTGCATCACAGCCCCTGAACGCATTGTGTAAGAATTTCTATCTCTTTCACTGTCTTTGTTTCATGGGTTTTTCAAAGTAATTTATTTTTATAATGGGGTTTAGCTGCTTTTCACTGCTTTGTTTATGCCGCTTTACACCTACTTGACACACTAACAGAGAGATATCAATACATAAGTTTTAAGATTATTACTAGTCAGATATATTCTTGTGCGGTGAATAGGGCGTGTTGAGTCCAGTTCTCTGAGCAAGGAGTAGGTCTTGTCTATTACATATTGGTTTTATGGAACGGTATCTGAGCTAATTTGAAACCCTTGTTTTATGTATCACCCCACCTCACCTTTCCCGTTAAGCAGCCATAGTGTGTTTTCTGCATGTGTGACTCTGTTCTGTTTTGTAATTCAGTTCAAGTGTAACGGTTTTTACATTCCCTCTATCAGTGATACCTTATGAGAAGTGTCCTTTTCTGTGTGACTTATTTCACTTAGAGTCGTTGTACCTAAATCCACTCATCATGCTGCTACTAGCCTTATGACATTGATTTCACGGCTGAGTGATATTCCATTGTACATAAGGACCACAACTTCTTTATCCATTTTTCTCTTTCCTGGGATATTGAAGGTGGAATGAAGTGGAGGTCCTTGTCAACAGAGCAGCCCTAAACTTTGGGGTGCTTGTGTCTTGCTGATTTTTCATTTTCCCAATTTATACCCCCATGAGTGGAAGTGCCCTATGCTCTCTAAGCTTTGCTTTTTAGACGTTTCAGGACTCACCGTACACTTCTCCAGAGTGGCTGTTGGCAATTTACATCCCGCCCATCAGTGTAGCAAGGCTCCCATTTCTCCATGGCCTGTCCTGCATTTCTGGTTTTGACACTTTTTTCAGCATGGCCCTTTTAACCGATGGGAAGCGAAACTTCTTTGTAGCGCTGATTTGCCTTTCCAGGTTGCTTGGTTGGCCAAAAAGGGCGTATGCGTTTTTTCTTGAATATATTCAGGAAAAAACGCATACGCCCTTTTTGGCCAAGGGCATCATTGTCAACGTTTTGCCGCTTTTCATGTGCTTTAAAGGCGATTCGAATCTACCTCCTGAAATCTGTTTCCTGCAATTCTGCCTTGATTTCAAATCCTCTTCTTTGCCTTCCCTCAATATATTTGTGGATGAGAGTTATCATTTATAACTCTGCAGGTTTGTGAATTGCAGTGCCCTGAACCTCCATTTTACAACTCGCTTTTTAGGGAGCTGGCCGCAAAAGCGCAGGATGGCTTCAGGCCCTGTTCGGGTTCCGGGGGGCAGGCTGAGCCTGTGGTTAATTCTTCTTCCTGATGGGAAAATAGAGTGACCTGTGCCTGTCCCAACACCAAGAGCTAGTCTTTCATTGGTTCCACGTCTTCCCGTTCATCCTCAGTACAAATTGCAACCTGTACGGAACAGGAGGTTAAAGGTGCTGATGCTCCAAGGAGGGAGATTGCTAGTAAAGTGGCTGGAATGGCGAACCCGGGCACAAGCAGATGAGAAATGAGGTGCGTTTTAGAAACCTTTCCCCATCACACAGTGTACCATCTTCTGGGTATCTCATGCATGTTTTCGATGTAGGAAGATGCCCTTGAACCTGGAGATTTGGGACCCATGCGATGGGTACCACGCAGTATTACTTTAAAGGGTCTGCGTTTGCTCACCCAACCTCACCAAACCTCTCAGCCGCAACAGTGTCCACCCTTATGTCTCATCCAGCTGTGGGTCTAGATATGGTCAATCCAGGTTGCATCACAGCCCCTGAACGCATTGTGTAAGAATTTCTCTCTCTTTCACTGTCTTTGTTTCATGGGTTTTTCAAAGTAATTTATTTTTATAATGGGGTTTAGCTGCTTTTCACTACTGTGTTTATGCCGCTTTTTACCCACTTGACACACTAACAGAGAGATATCAATACATAGGTTTTAAGATTATTACTAGTCAGATATATTCTTGTGCGGTGAATAGGGCGTGTTGAGTCCAGTTCTCTGAGCAAGGAGTAGGTCTTGTCTATTACATATTGGGTTTATGGAACGGTATCTGAGCTAATTTGAAACCCTTGTTTTATGTATCACCCCACCTCACCTTTCCCGTTAAGCAGCCACAGTGTGTTTTCTGCATGTGTGACTCTGTTCTGTTTTGTAATTCTGTTCAAGTGTAACGGTTTTTACATTCCCTCTATAAGTGATACCTTATGAGAAGTGTCCTTTTCTGGTGACTTATTTCACTTAGAGTCGTCGTACCTAAATCCACTCATCATGCTGCTACTAGCCTTATGACATTGATTTCACGGCAGAGTGATATTCCATTGTACATAAGGACCACAACTTCTTTATCCAGTTTTCTCTTTCCTGGGATATTGAAGGTGGAATGAAGTGGAGGTCCTTGTCAAGAGAGCAGCCCTAAACTTTGGGGTGCTTGTGTCTTGCTGATTTTTCATTTTCCCAATTTATACCCCCATGAGTGGAAGTGCCCTATGCTCTCTAAGCTTTGCTTTTTAGACGTTTCAGGACTCACCCTACACTTCTCCAGAGTGGCTGTTGACAATTTACATCCCGCCCATCAGTGTAGCAAGGCTCCCATTTCTCCATGGCCTGTCCTGCATTTCTGGTTTCGACACTTTTTTCAGCATGGCCCTTTTGACCAATGGGAAGCGAGACATCTTTGTAGCGCTGATTTGCCTTTCCAGGTTGCTTGGTTGGCCAAAAAGGGCGTATGCGTTTTTTCCTGAATATATTCAGGAAAAAACGCATACGCCCTTTTTGGCCAAGGGCATCATTGTCAACGTTTTGCCGCTTTTCATGTGCTTTAAGGGCGATTCGAATCTACCTCCTGAAATCTGTTTCCTGCAATTCTGCCTTGATTTCAAATCCTCTTCTTTGCCTTCCCTCAATATATTTGTGGATGAGAGTTATCATTTATAACTCTGCAGGTTTGTGAATTGCAGTGCCCTGAGCCTCCATTTTACAACTCGCTTTTTAGGGAGCTGGCCGCAAAAGCGCAGGATGGCTTCAGGCCCGGTTCTGGTTCCGGGGGGCAGGCTGAGCCTGTGGTTAATTCTTCTTCCTGATGGGAAAATAGAGTGACCTGTGCCTGTCCCAACACCAAGAGCTAGTCTCTCGTTGGTTCCACGTCTTCCCGTTTATCCTCAGGACAATTTGCAACCTGTACGGAACAGGAGGTTAAAGGTGCTGATGCTCCAAGTAGGGAGATTGCTAGTAAAGCGGCTGGAATAGCGAACCCGGGCACAAGGAGATGAGAAATGAGGTGCGTTTTAGAAACCTTTCCACATCACACGGTGTACCATCTTCTGGGTTTCTCATGCATGTTTTCGATGTAGGAAGATGCCCTTGAACATGGCGATTTGGGACCCATGCGATGGGTACCATGCAGTATTACTTTAAAGGGTCTGCGTTTGCTCACCCAACCTCACCAAACCTCTCAGCCCCAAGAGTGTCCACCCTTATGTCTCATACAGCTGTGGGTCTAGATATGGTCAATCCAGGTTGCATCACAGCCCGTGGACGCATTGTGTAAGAATTTCTATCTCTTTCACTGTCTTTGTTTCATGGGTTTTTCAAAGTAATTTATTTTTATAAATGGGTTTAGCTGCTTTTCACTGCTGTGTTTATGGGCTTTTCACCCACTTGACACACTAACAGAGAGATATCAATACATAGGTTTTAAGATTATTACTAGTCAGATATATTCTTGTGCGGTGAATAGGGCGTGTTGAGTCCAGTTCTCTGAGCAAGGAGTAGGTCTTGTCTATTACATATTGGTTTTATGGAACGGTATCTGAGCTAATTTGAAACCCTTGTTTTATGCATCACCCCACCTCACCTTTCCCGTGAAGCAGCCATAGTGTGTTTTCTGCATGTGTGACTCTGTTCTGTTTTGTAATTCAGTTCAAGTGTAACGGTTTTTACATTCCCTCTATCAGTGATACCTTATGAGAAGTGTCCTTTTCTGTGTGACTTATTTCACTTAGAATCGTCGTACCTAAATCCACTCATCATGCTGCTACTAGCCTTATGACATTGATTTCACGGCTGAGTGATATTCCATTGTACATAAGGACCACAACTTCTTTATCCATTTTTCTCTTTCCTGGGATATTGAAGGTGGAATGAAGTGGAGGTCCTTGTCAAGAGAGCAGCCCTAAACTTTGGGGTGCTTGTGTCTTGCTGATTTTTCATTTTCCCAATTTATACCCCCATGAGTGGAAGTGCCCTATGCTCTCTAAGCTTTGCTTTTTAGACGTTTCAGGACTCACCGTACACTTCTCCAGAGTGGCTGTTGACAATTTACATCCCGCCCATCAGTGTAGCAAGGCTCCCATTTCTCCATGGCCTGTCCTGCATTTCTGGTTTTGACACTTTTTTCAGCATGGCCCTTTTGACCAATGGGAAGCGAGACATCTTTGTAGCGCTGATTTGCCTTTCCAGGTTGCTTGGTTGGCCAAAAAGGGCGTATGCGTTTTTTCCTGAATATATTCAGGAAAAAACGCATACGCCCTTTTTGGCCAAGGGCATCATTGTCAACGTTTTGCCGCTTTTCATGTGCTTTAAAGGCGATTCGAATCTACCTCCTGAAATCTGTTTCCTGCCATTCTGCCTTGATTTCAAATCCTCTTCTTTGCCTTCCCTCAATATATTTGTGGGTGAGAGTTATCATTTATAACTCTGCAGGTTTGTGAATTGCAGTGCCCTGAACCTCCATTTTACAACTCGCTTTTTAGGGAGCTGGCCGCAAAAGCGCAGGATGGCTTCAGGCCCTGTTCTGGTTCCGGGGGGCAGGCTGAGCCTGTGGTTAATTCTTCTTCCTGATGGGAAAATAGAGTGACCTGTGCCTGTCCCAACACCAAGAGCTAGTCTTTCATTGGTTCCACGTCTTCCCGTTCATCCTCAGTACAAATTGCAACCTGTACGGAACAGGAGGTTAAAGGTGCTGATGCTCCAAGGAGGGAGATTGCTAGTAAAGTGGCTGGAATGGCGAACCCGGGCACAAGCAGATGAGAAATGAGGTGCGTTTTAGAAACCTTTCCCCATCACATGGTGTACCATCTTCTGGGTATATCATGCATGTTTTCGATGTAGGAAGATGCCCTTGAACCTGGAGATTTGAGACCCATGCGATGGGTACCACGCAGTATTACTTTAAAGGGTCTGCGTTTGCTCACCCAACCTCACCAAACCTCTCAGCCGCAACAGTGTCCACCCTTAGGTCTCATCCAGCTGTGGGTCTAGATATGGTCAATCCAGGTTGCATCACAGCCCCTGAACGCATTGTGTAAGAATTTCGCTCTCTTTCACTGTCTTTGTTTCACGGGTTTTTCAAAGTAATTTATTTTTATAATGGGGTTTAGCTGCTTTTCACTGCTGTGTTTATGCCGCTTTACACCCACTTGACACACTAACAGAGAGATATCAATACATAGGTTTTAAGATTATTACTAGTCAGATATATTCTTGTGCGGTGAATAGGGCGTGTTGAGTCCAGTTCTCTGAGCAAGGAGTAGGTCTTGTCTATTACATATTGGTTTTATGGAACGGTATCTGAGCTAATTTGAAACCCTTGTTTTATGTATCACCCCACCTCACCTTTCCCGTTAAGCAGCCATAGTGTGTTTTCTGCATGTGTGACTCTGTTCTGTTTTGTAATTCAGTTCAAGTGTAACGGTTTTTACATTCCCTCTATCAGTGATACCTTATGAGAAGTGTCCTTTTCTGTGTGACTTATTTCACTTAGAATCGTCGTACCTAAATCCACTCATCATGCTGCTACTAGCCTTATGACATTGATTTCATGGCTGAGTGATATTCCATTGTACATAAGGACCACAACTTCTTTATCCATTTTTCTCTTTCCTGGGATATTGAAGGTGGAATGAAGTGGAGGTCCTTGTCAACAGAGCAGCCCTAAACTTTGGGGTGCTTGTGTCTTGCTGATTTTTCATTTTCCCAATTTATACCCCCATGAGTGGAAGTGCCCTATGCTCTCTAAGCTTTGCTTTTTAGACGTTTCAGGACTCACCGTACACTTCTCCAGAGTGGCTGTTGACAATTTACATCCCGCCCATCAGTGTAGCAAGGCTCCCATTTCTCCATGGCCTGTCCTGCATTTCTGGTTTTGACACTTTTTTCAGCATGGCCCTTTTGACCGATGGGAAGCGAGACTTTTTTGTAGCGCTGATTTGCCTTTCCAGGTTGCTTGGTTGGCCAAAAAGGGCGTATGCGTTTTTTCCTGAATATATTCAGGAAAAAACGCATACGCCCTTTCTGGCCAAGGGCATCATTGTCAACGTTTTGCCGCTTTTCATGTGCTTTAAAGGCGATTCGAATCTACCTCCTGAAATCTGTTTCCTGCAATTCTGCCTTGATTTCAAATCCTCTTCTTTGCCTTCCCTCAATATATTTGTGGATGAGAGTTATCATTTATAACTCTGCAGGTTTGTGAATTGCAGTGCCCTGAACCTCCATTTTACAACTCGCTTTTTAGGGAGCTGGCCGCAAAAGCGCAGGATGGCTTCAGGCCCTGTTCTGGTTCCGGGGGGCAGGCTGAGGCTGTGGTTAATTCTTCTTCCTGATGGGAAAATAGAGTGACCTGTGCCTGTCCCAACACCAAGAGCTAGTCTTTCATTGGTTCCACGTCTTCCCGTTCATCCTCAGTACAAATTGCAACCTGTACGGAACAGGAGGTTAAAGGTGCTGATGCTCCAAGGAGGGAGATTGCTAGTAAAGTGGCTGGAATGGCGAACCCGGGCACAAGCAGATGAGAAATGAGGTGCGTTTTAGAAACCTTTCCCCATCACACAGTGTACCATCTTCTGGGTATCTAATGCATGTTTTCGATGTAGGAAGTTGCCCTTGAACCTGGAGATTTGGGACCCATGCGATGGGTACCACGCAGTATTACTTTAAAGGGTCTGCGTTTGCTCACCCAACCTCACCAAACCTCTCAGCCGCAACAGTGTCCACCCTTGGGTCTCATCCAGCTGTGGGTCTAGATATGGTCAATCCAGGTTGCATCACAGCCCCTGAACGCATTGTGTAAGAATTTCTCTCTCTTTCACTGTCTTTGTTTCATGGGTTTTTCAAAGTAATTTATTTTTATAATGGGGTTTAGCTGCTTTTCACTGCTGTGTTTATGCCGCTTTTTACCCACTTGACACACTAACAGAGACATATCAATACATAGGTTTTAAGATTATTACTAGTCAGATATATTCTTGTGCGGTGAATAGGGCGTGTTGAGTCCAGTTCTCTGAGCAAGGAGTAGGTCTTGTCTATTACATATTGGGTTTATGGAACGGTATCTGAGCTAATTTGAAACCCTTGTTTTATGTATCACCCCACCTCACCTTTCCCGTTAAGCAGCCATAGTGTGTTTTCTGCATGTGTGACTCTGTTCTGTTTTGTAATTCAGTTCAAGAGTAACGGTTTTTACATTCCCTCTATAAGTGATACCTTATGAGAAGTGTCCTTTGCTGTGTGACTTATTTCACTTAGAGTCGTCGTACCTAAATCCACTCATCATGCTGCTACTAGCCTTATGACATTGATTTCACGGCTGAGTGATATTCCATTGTACATAAGGACCACAACTTCTTTATCCATTTTTCTCTTTCCTGGGATATTGAAGGTGGAATGAAGTGGAGGTCCTTGTCAACAGAGCAGCCCTAAACTTTGGGGTGCTTGTGTCTTGCTGATTTTTCATTTTCCCAATTTATACCCCCATGAGTGGAAGTGCCCTATGCTCTCTAAGCTTTGCTTTTTAGACGTTTCAGGACTCACCGTACACTTCTCCAGAGTGACTGTTGGCAATTTACATCCCGCCCATCAGTGTAGCAAGGCTCCCATTTCTCCATGGCCTGTCCTGCATTTCTGGTTTTGACACTTTTTTCAGCATGGCCCTTTTGACCAATGGGAAGCGAGACATCTTTGTAGCGCTGATTTGCCTTTCCAGGTTGCTTGGTTGGCCAAAAAGGGCGTATGCGTTTTTTCCTGAATATATTCAGGAAAAAACGCATACGCCCTTTTTGGCCAAGGGCATCATTGTCAACGTTTTGCCGCTTTTCATGTGCTTTAAAGGCGATTCGAATCTACCTCCTGAAATCTGTTTCCTGCAATTCTGCCTTGATTTCAAATCCTCTTCTTTGCCTTCCCTCAATATATTTGTGGGTGAGAGTTATCATTTATAACTCTGCAGGTTTGTGAATTGCAGTGCCCTGAACCTCCATTTTACAACTCGCTTTTTAGGGAGCTGGCCGCAAAAGCGCAGGATGGCTTCAGGCCCTGTTCTGGTTCCGGGGGGCAGGCTGAGCCTGTGGTTAATTCTTCTTCCTGATGGGAAAATAGAGTGACCTGTGCCTGTCCCAACACCAAGAGCTAGTCTTTCATTGGTTCCACGTCTTCCCGTTCATCCTCAGTACAAATTGCAACCTGTACGGAACAGGAGGTTAAAGGTGCTGATGCTCCAAGGAGGGAGATTGCTAGTAAAGTGGCTGGAATGGCGAACCCGGGCACAAGCAAATGAGAAATGAGGTGCGTTTTAGAAACCTTTCCCCATCACACGGTGTACCATCTTCTGGGTATATCATGCATGTTTTCGATGTAGGAAGATGCCCTTGAACCTGGAGATTTGGGACCCATGCGATGGGTACCACGCAGTATTACTTTAAAGGGTCTGCGTTTGCTCACCCAACCTCACCAAACCTCTCAGCCGCAACAGTGTCCACCCTTAGGTCTCATCCAGCTGTGGGTCTAGATATGGTCAATCCAGGTTGCATCACAGCCCCTGAACGCATTGTGTAAGAATTTCTCTCTCTTTCACTGTCTTTGTTTCATGGGTTTTTCAAAGTAATTTATTTTTATAATGGGGTTTAGCTGCTTTTCACTGCTGTGTTTATGCCGCTTTTTACCCACTTGACACACTAACAGAGAGATATCAATACATAGGTTTTAAGATTATTACTAGTCAGATATATTCTTGTGCGGTGAATAGGGCGTGTTGAGTCCAGTTCTCTGAGCAAGGAGTAGGTCTTGTCTATTACATATTGGGTTTATGGAACGGTATCTGAGCTAATTTGAAACCCTTGTTTTATGTATCACCCCACCTCACCTTTCCCGTTAAGCAGCCATAGTGTGTTTTCTGCATGTGTGACTCTGTTCTGTTTTGTAATTCAGTTCAAGTGTAACGGTTTTTACATTCCCTCTATAAGTGATACCTTATGAGAAGTGTCCTTTGCTGTGTGACTTATTTCACTTAGAGTCGTCGTACCTAAATCCACTCATCATGCTGCTACTAGCCTTATGACATTGATTTCACGGCTGAGTGATATTCCATTGTACATAAGGACCACAACTTCTTTATCCATTTTTCTCTTTCCTGGGATATTGAAGGTGGAATGAAGTGGAGGTCCTTGTCAACAGAGCAGCCCTAAACTTTGGGGTGCTTGTGTCTTGCTGATTTTTCATTTTCCCAATTTATACCCCCATGAGTGGAAGTGCCCTATGCTCTCTAAGCTTTGCTTTTTAGACGTTTCAGGACTCACCGTACACTTCTCCAGAGTGGCTGTTGACAATTTACATCCCGCCCATCAGTGTAGCAAGGCTCCCATTTCTCCATGGCCTGTCCTGCATTTCTGGTTTTGACACTTTTTTCAGCATGGCCCTTTTGACCAATGGGAAGCGAGACATCTTTGTAGCGCTGATTTGCCTTTCCAGGTTGCTTGGTTGGCCAAAAAGGGCGTATGCGTTTTTTCCTGAATATATTCAGGAAAAAACGCATACGCCCTTTTTGGCCAAGGGCATCATTGTCAACGTTTTGCCGCTTTTCATGTGCTTTAAAGGTGATTCGAATCTACCTCCTGAAATCTGTTTCCTGCAATTCTGCCTTGATTTCAAATCCTCTTCTTTGCCTTCCCTCAATATATTTGTGGGTGAGAGTTATCATTTATAACTCTGCAGGTTTGTGAATTGCAGTGCCCTGAACCTCCATTTTACAACTCGCTTTTTAGGGAGCTGGCCGCAAAAGCGCAGGATGGGTTCAGGCCCTGTTCTGGTTCCGGGGGGCAGGCTGAGCCTGTGGTTTATTCTTCTTCCTGATGGGAAAATAGAGTGACCTGTGCCTGTCCCAACACCAAGAGCTAGTCTCTCATTGGTTCCACGTCTTCCCGTTCATCCTCAGTACAAATTGCAACCTGTACGGAACAGGAGGTTAAAGGTGCTGATGCTCCAAGGAGGGAGATTGCTAGTAAAGTGGCTGGAATGGCGAACCCGGGCACAAGCAAATGAGAAATGAGTTGCGTTTGAGAAACCTTTCCCCATCACACGGTGTACCATCTTCTGGGTATCTCATGCATGTTTTCGATGTAGGAAGATGCCCTTGAACCTGGAGATTTGGGACCCATGCGATGGGTACCACGCAGTATTACTTTAAAGGGTCTGCGTTTGCTCACCCAACCTCACCAAACCTCTCAGCCGCAACAGTGTCCACCCTTAGGTCTCATCCAGCTGTGGGTCTAGATATGGTCAATCCAGGTTGCATCACAGCCCCTGAACGCATTGTGTAAGAATTTCTCTCTCTTTCACTGTCTTTGTTTCACGGGTTTTTCAAAGTAATTTATTTTTATAATGGGGTTTAGCTGCTTTTCACTGCTGTGTTTATGCCGCTTTACACCCACTTGACACACTAACAGAGAGATATCAATACATAGGTTTTAAGATTATTACTAGTCAGATATATTCTTGTGCGGTGAAGAGGGCGTGTTGAGTCCAGTTCTCTGAGCAAGAAGTAGGTCTTGTCTATTACATATTGGTTTTATGGAACGGTATCTGAGCTAATTTGAAACCCTTGTTTTATGTATCACCCCACCTCACCTTTCCCGTTAAGCAGCCATAGTGTGTTTTCTGCATGTGTGACTCTGTTCTGTTTTGTAATTCAGTTCAAGTGTAACGGTTTTTACATTCCCTCTATCAGTGATACCTTATGAGAAGTGTCCTTTGCTGTGTGACTTATTTCACTTAGAGTCGTCGTACCTAAATCCACTCATCATGCTGCTACTAGCCTTATGACATTGATTTCACGGCTGAGTGATATTCCATTGTACATAAGGACCACAACTTCTTTATCCATTTTTCTCTTTCCTGGGATATTGAAGGTGGAATGAAGTGGAGGTCCTTGTCAAGAGAGCAGCCCTAAACTTTGGGGTGCTTGTGTCTTGCTGATTTTTCATTTTCCCAATTTATACCCCCATGAGTGGAAGTGCCCTATGCTCTCTAAGCTTTGCTTTTTAGACGTTTCAGGACTCACCGTACACTTCTCCAGAGTGGCTGTTGACAATTTACATCCCGCCCATCAGTGTAGCAAGGCTCCCATTTCTCCATGGCCTGTCCTGCATTTCTGGTTTTGACACTTTTTTCAGCATGGCCCTTTTGACCAATGGGAAGCGAGACATCTTTGTAGCGCTGATTTGCCTTTCCAGGTTGCTTGGTTGGCCAAAAAGGGCATATGCGTTTTTTCCTGAATATATTCAGGAAAAAACGCATACGCCCTTTTTGGCCAAGGGCATCATTGTCAACGTTTTGCCGCTTTTCATGTGCTTTAAAGGCGATTCGAATCTACCTCCTGAAATCTGTTTCCTGCAATTCTGCCTTGATTTCAAATCCTCTTCTTTGCCTTCCCTCAATATATTTGTGGGTGAGAGTTATCATTTATAACTCTGCAGGTTTGTGAATTGCAGTGCCCTGAACCTCCATTTTACAACTCGCTTTTTAGGGAGCTGGCTGCAAAAGCGCAGGATGGCTTCAGCCCCTGTTCTGGTTCCGGGGGGCAGGCTGAGCCTGTGGTTAATTCTTCTTCCTGATGGGAAAATAGAGTGACCTGTGCCTGTCCCAACACCAAGAGCTAGTCTTTCATTGGTTCCACGTCTTCCCGTTCATCCTCAGTACAAATTGCAACCTGTACGGAACAGGAGGTTAAAGGTGCTGATGCTCCAAGGAGGGAGATTGCTAGTAAAGTGGCTGGAATGGCGAACCCGGGCACAAGCAAATGAGAAATGAGTTGCGTTTTAGAAACCTTTCCCCATCACACGGTGTACCATCTTCTGGGTATCTCATGCATGTTTTCGATGTAGGAAGATGCCCTTGAACCTGGAGATTTGGGACCCATGCCATGGGTACCACGCAGTATTACTTTAAAGGGTCTGCGTTTGCTCACCCAACCTCACCAAACCTCTCAGGCGCAACAGTGTCCACCCTTAGGTCTCATCCAGCTGTGGGTCTAGATATGGTCAATCCAGGTTGCATCACAGCCCCTGAACGCATTGTGTAAGAATTTCTCTCTCTTTCACTGTCTTTGTTTCATGGGTTTTTCAAAGTAATTTATTTTTATAATGGGGTTTAGCTGCTTTTCACTGCTGTGCTTATGCCGCTTTTCACCCACTTGACACACTAACAGAGAGATATCAATACATAGGTTTTAAGATTATTACTAGTCAGATATATTCTTGTGCGGTGAATAGGGCGTGTTGAGTCCAGTTCTCTGAGCAAGGAGTAGGTCTTGTCTATTACATATTGGGTTTATGGAACGGTATCTGAGCTAATTTGAAACCCTTGTTTTATGTATCACCCCACCTCACCTTTCCCGTTAAGCAGCCATAGTGTGTTTTCTGCATGTGTGACTCTGTTCTGTTTTGTAATTCAGTTCAAGTGTAACGGTTTTTACATTCCCTCTATCAGTGATACTTTATGAGAAGTGTCCTTTTCTGTGTGACTTATTTCACTTAGAATCGTCGTACCTAAATCCACTCATCATGCTGCTACTAGCCTTATGACATTGATTTCATGGCTGAGTGATATTCCATTGTACATAAGGACCACAACTTCTTTATCCATTTTTCTCTTTCCTGGGATATTGAAGGTGGAATGAAGTGGAGGTCCTTGTCAACAGAGCAGCCCTAAACTTTGGGGTGCTTGTGTCTTGCTGATTTTTCATTTTCCCAATTTATACCCCCATGAGTGGAAGTGCCCTATGCTCTCTAAGCTTTGCTTTTTAGACGTTTCAGGACTCACCGTACACTTCTCCAGAGTGGCTGTTGACAATTTACATCCCGCCCATCAGTGTAGCAAGGCTCCCATTTCTCCATGGCCTGTCCTGCATTTCTGGTTTTGACACTTTTTTCAGCATGGCCCTTTTGACCGATGGGAAGCGAGACTTTTTTGTAGCGCTGATTTGCCTTTCCAGGTTGCTTGGTTGGCCAAAAAGGGCGTATGCGTTTTTTCCTGAATATATTCAGGAAAAAACGCATACGCCCTTTCTGGCCAAGGGCATCATTGTCAACGTTTTGCCGCTTTTCATGTGCTTTAAAGGCGATTCGAATCTACCTCCTGAAATCTGTTTCCTGCAATTCTGCCTTGATTTCAAATCCTCTTCTTTGCCTTCCCTCAATATATTTGTGGATGAGAGTTATCATTTATAACTCTGCAGGTTTGTGAATTGCAGTGCCCTGAACCTCCATTTTACAACTCGCTTTTTAGGGAGCTGGCCGCAAAAGCGCAGGATGGCTTCAGGCCCTGTTCTGGTTCCGGGGGGCAGGCTGAGGCTGTGGTTAATTCTTCTTCCTGATGGGAAAATAGAGTGACCTGTGCCTGTCCCAACACCAAGAGCTAGTCTCTCATTGGTTCCACGTCTTCCCGTTCATCCTCAGTACAAATTGCAACCTGTACGGAACAGGAGGTTAAAGGTGCTGATGCTCCAAGGAGGGAGATTGCTAGTAAAGTGGCTGGAATGGCGAACCCGGGCACAAGCAAATGAGAAATGAGGTGCGTTTGAGAAACCTTTCCCCATCACACGGTGTACCATCTTCTGGGTATCTCATGCATGTTTTCGATGTAGGAAGATGCCCTTGAACCTGGAGATTTGGGACCCATGCGATGGGTACCACGCAGTATTACTTTAAAGGGTCTGCGTTTGCTCACCCAACCTCACCAAACCTCTCAGCCGCAACAGTGTCCACCCTTAGGTCTCATCCAGCTGTGGGTCTAGATATGGTCAATCCAGGTTGCATCACAGCCCCTGAACGCATTGTGTAAGAATTTCTCTCTCTTTCACTGTCTTTGTTTCACGGGTTTTTCAAAGTAATTTATTTTTATAATGGGGTTTAGCTGCTTTTCACTGCTGTGTTTATGCCGCTTTACACCCACTTGACACACTAACAGAGAGATATCAATACATAGGTTTTAAGATTATTACTAGTCAGATATATTCTTGTGCGGTGAAGAGGGCGTGTTGAGTCCAGTTCTCTGAGCAAGGAGTAGGTCTTGTCTATTACATATTGGTTTTATGGAACGGTATCTGAGCTAATTTGAAACCCTTGTTTTATGTATCACCCCACCTCACCTTTCCCGTTAAGCAGCCATAGTGTGTTTTCTGCATGTGTGACTCTGTTCTGTTTTGTAATTCAGTTCAAGTGTAACGGTTTTTACATTCCCTCTATCAGTGATACCTTATGAGAAGTGTCCTTTGCTGTGTGACTTATTTCACTTAGAGTCGTCGTACCTAAATCCACTCATCATGCTGCTACTAGCCTTATGACATTGATTTCACGGCTGAGTGATATTCCATTGTACATAAGGACCACAACTTCTTTATCCATTTTTCTCTTTCCTGGGATATTGAAGGTGGAATGAAGTGGAGGTCCTTGTCAAGAGAGCAGCCCTAAACTTTGGGGTGCTTGTGTCTTGCTGATTTTTCATTTTCCCAATTTATACCCCCATGAGTGGAAGTGCCCTATGCTCTCTAAGCTTTGCTTTTTAGACGTTTCAGGACTCACCGTACACTTCTCCAGAGTGGCTGTTGACAATTTACATCCCGCCCATCAGTGTAGCAAGGCTCCCATTTCTCCATGGCCTGTCCTGCATTTCTGGTTTTGACACTTTTTTCAGCATGGCCCTTTTGACCAATGGGAAGCGAGACATCTTTGTAGCGCTGATTTGCCTTTCCAGGTTGCTTGGTTGGCCAAAAAGGGCGTATGCGTTTTTTCCTGAATATATTCAGGAAAAAACGCATACGCCCTTTTTGGCCAAGGGCATCATTGTCAACGTTTTGCCGCTTTTCATGTGCTTTAAAGGCGATTCGAATCTACCTCCTGAAATCTGTTTCCTGCAATTCTGCCTTGATTTCAAATCCTCTTCTTTGCCTTCCCTCAATATATTTGTGGGTGAGAGTTATCATTTATAACTCTGCAGGTTTGTGAATTGCAGTGCCCTGAACCTCCATTTTACAACTCGCTTTTTAGGGAGCTGGCTGCAAAAGCGCAGGATGGCTTCAGCCCCTGTTCTGGTTCCGGGGGGCAGGCTGAGCCTGTGGTTAATTCTTCTTCCTGATGGGAAAATAGAGTGACCTGTGCCTGTCCCAACACCAAGAGCTAGTCTTTCATTGGTTCCACGTCTTCCCGTTCATCCTCAGTACAAATTGCAACCTGTACGGAACAGGAGGTTAAAGGTGCTGATGCTCCAAGGAGGGAGATTGCTAGTAAAGTGGCTGGAATGGCGAACCCGGGCACAAGCAAATGAGAAATGAGTTGCGTTTTAGAAACCTTTCCCCATCACACGGTGTACCATCTTCTGGGTATCTCATGCATGTTTTCGATGTAGGAAGATGCCCTTGAACCTGGAGATTTGGGACCCATGCCATGGGTACCACGCAGTATTACTTTAAAGGGTCTGCGTTTGCTCACCCAACCTCACCAAACCTCTCAGGCGCAACAGTGTCCACCCTTAGGTCTCATCCAGCTGTGGGTCTAGATATGGTCAATCCAGGTTGCATCACAGCCCCTGAACGCATTGTGTAAGAATTTCTCTCTCTTTCACTGTCTTTGTTTCATGGGTTTTTCAAAGTAATTTATTTTTATAATGGGGTTTAGCTGCTTTTCACTGCTGTGTTTATGCCGCTTTTTACCCACTTGACACACTAACAGAGAGATATCAATACATAGGTTTTAAGATTATTACTAGTCAGATATATTCTTGTGCGGTGAATAGGGCGTGTTGAGTCCAGTTCTCTGAGCAAGGAGTAGGTCTTGTCTATTACATATTGGGTTTATGGAACGGTATCTGAGCTAATTTGAAACCCTTGTTTTATGTATCACCCCACCTCACCTTTCCCGTTAAGCAGCCATAGTGTGTTTTCTGCATGTGTGACTCTGTTCTGTTTTGTAATTCAGTTCAAGTGTAACGGTTTTTACATTCCCTCTATCAGTGATACTTTATGAGAAGTGTCCTTTTCTGTGTGACTTATTTCACTTAGAATCGTCGTACCTAAATCCACTCATCATGCTGCTACTAGCCTTATGACATTGATTTCATGGCTGAGTGATATTCCATTGTACATAAGGACCACAACTTCTTTATCCATTTTTCTCTTTCCTGGGATATTGAAGGTGGAATGAAGTGGAGGTCCTTGTCAACAGAGCAGCCCTAAACTTTGGGGTGCTTGTGTCTTGCTGATTTTTCATTTTCCCAATTTATACCCCCATGAGTGGAAGTGCCCTATGCTCTCTAAGCTTTGCTTTTTAGACGTTTCAGGACTCACCGTACACTTCTCCAGAGTGGCTGTTGACAATTTACATCCCGCCCATCAGTGTAGCAAGGCTCCCATTTCTCCATGGCCTGTCCTGCATTTCTGGTTTTGACACTTTTTTCAGCATGGCCCTTTTGACCGATGGGAAGCGAGACTTCTTTGTAGCGCTGATTTGCCTTTCCAGGTTGCTTGGTTGGCCAAAAAGGGCGTATGCGTTTTTTCCTGAATATATTCAGGAAAAAACGCATACGCCCTTTTTGGCCAAGGGCATCATTGTCAACGTTTTGCCGCTTTTCATGTGCTTTAAAGGCGATTCGAATCTACCTCCTGAAATCTGTTTCCTGCAATTCTGCCTTGATTTCAAATCCTCTTCTTTGCCTTCCCTCAATATATTTGTGGATGAGAGTTATCATTTATAACTCTGCAGGTTTGTGAATTGCAGTGCCCTGAACCTCCATTTTACAACTCGCTTTTTAGGGAGCTGGCCGCAAAAGCGCAGGATGGCTTCAGGCCCTGTTCTGGTTCCGGGGGGCAGGCTGAGCCTGTGGTTAATTCTTCTTCCTGATGGGAAAATAGAGTAACCTGTGCCTGTCCCAACACCAAGAGCTAGTCTCTCATTGGTTCCACGTCTTCCCGTTCATCCTCAGGACAAATTGCAACCTGTACGGAACAGGAGGTTAAAGGTGCTGATGCTCCAAGTAGGGAGATTGCTAGTAAAGCGGCTGGAATAGCGAACCCGGGCACAAGGAGATGAGAAATGAGGTGCGTTTTAGAAAACTTTCCACATCACACGGTGTACCATCTTCTGGGTTTCTCATGCATGTTTTCGATGTAGGAAGATGCCCTGGAACCTGGCGATTTGGGACCCATGCGATGGGTACCATGCAGTATTACTTTAAAGGGTCTGCGTTTGCTCACCCAACCTCACCAAACCTCTCAGCCCCAAGAGTGTCCACCCTTATGTCTCATCCAGCTGTGGGTCTAGATATGGTCAATCCAGGTTGCATCACAGCCCGTGAACGCATTGTGTAAGAATTTCTATCTGTTTCACTGTTTTTGTTTCATGGGTTTTTCAAAGTAATTTATTTTTATAAATGGGTTTAGCTGCTTTTCACTGCTGTGTTTATGCCGCTTTTCACCCACTTGACACACTAACAGAGAGATATCAATACATAGGTTTTAAGATTATTACTAGTCAGATATATTCTTGTGCGGTGAATACGGCGTGTTGAGTCCAGTTCTCTGAGCAAGGAGTAGGTCTTGTCTATTACATATTGGTTTTATGGAACGGTATCTGAGCTAATTTGAAACCCTTGTTTTATGTATCACCCCACCTCACCTTTCCCGTTAAGCAGCCATAGTGTGTTTTCTGCATGTGTGACTCTGTTCTGTTTTGTAATTCAGTTCAAGTGTAACGGTTTTTACATTCCCTCTATCAGTGATACTTTATGAGAAGTGTCCTTTTCTGTGTGACTTATTTCACTTAGAATCGTCGTACCTAAATCCACTCATCATGCTGCTACTAGCCTTATGACATTGATTTCCTGGCTGAGTGATATTCCATTGTACATAAGGACCACAACTTCTTTATCCATTTTTCTCTTTCCTGGGATATTGAAGGTGGAATGAAGTGGAGGTCCTTGTCAACAGAGCAGTCCTAAACTTTGGGGTGCTTGTGTCTTGCTGATTTTTAATTTTCCCAATTTATACCCCCATGAGTGGAAGTGCCCTATGCTCTCTAAGCTGTGTTTTTTAGATGTTTCAGGACACACCGTACTCTCCTCCAGAGTGGCTGTTGGCAATTTACATCCCGCCCATCAGTGTACCAAGGCTCCCATTTCTCCATGGCCTGTCCTGCATTTCTGGTTTTGACACTTTTTTCAGCATGGCCCTTTTAACCGATGGGAAGCGAGACTTCTTTGTAGCGCTGATTTGCCTTTCCAGGTTGCTTGGTTGGCCAAAAAGGGCGTATGCGTTTTTTCCTGAATATATTCAGGAAAAAACGCATACGCCCTTTTTGGCCAAGGGCATCATTGTCAACGTTTTGCCGCTTTTCATGTGCTTTAAAGGCGATTCGAATCTACCTCCTGAAATCTGTTTCCTGCAATTCTGCCTTGATTTCAAATCCTCTTCTTTGCCTTCCCTCAATATATTTGTGGATGAGAGTTATCATTTATAACTCTGCAGGTTTGTGAATTGCAGTGCCCTGAACCTCCATTTTACAACTCGCTTTTTAGGGAGCTGGCCGCAAAAGCGCAGGATGGCTTCAGGCCCTGTTCTGGTTCCGGGGGGCAGGCTGAGCCTGTGGTTAATTCTTCTTCCTGATGGGAAAATAGAGTGACCTGTGCCTGTCCCAACACCAAGAGCTAGTCTTTCATTGGTTCCACGTCTTCCCGTTCATCCTCAGTACAAATTGCAACCTGTACGGAACAGGAGGTTAAAGGTGCTGATGCTCCAAGGAGGGAGATTGCTAGTAAAGTGGCTGGAATGGCGAACCCGGGCACAAGCAGATGAGAAATGAGGTGCGTTTTAGAAACCTTTCCCCATCACACAGTGTACCATCTTCTGGGTATCTCATGCATGTTTTCGATGTAGGAAGATGCCCTTGAACCTGGAGATTTGGGACCCATGCGATGGGTACCACGCAGTATTACTTTAAAGGGTCTGCGTTTGCTCACCCAACCTCACCAAACCTCTCAGCCGCAACAGTGTCCACCCTTAGGTCTCATCCAGCTGTGGGTCTAGATATGGTCAATCCAGGTTGCATCACAGCCCCTGAACGCATTGTGTAAGAATTTCTCTCTCTTTCACTGTCTTTGTTTCATGGGTTTTTCAAAGTAATTTATTTTTATAATGGGGTTTAGCTGCTTTTCACTGCTGTGTTTATGCCACTTTTTACCCACTTGACACACTAACAGAGAGATATCAATACATAGGTTTTAAGATTATTACTAGTCAGATATATTCTTGTGCGGTGAATAGGGCGTGTTGAGTCCAGTTCTCTGAGCAAGGAGTAGGTCTTGTCTATTACATATTGGGTTTATGGAACGGTATCTGAGCTAATTTGAAACCCTTGTTTTATGTATCACCCCACCTCACCTTTCCCGTTAAGCAGCCATAGTGTGTTTTCTGCATGTGTGACTCTGTTCTGTTTTGTAATTCAGTTCAAGTGTAACGGTTTTTACATTCCCTCTATAAGTGATACCTTATGAGAAGTGTCCTTTGCTGTGTGACTTATTTCACTTAGAGTCGTCGTACCTAAATCCACTCATCATGCTGCTACTAGCCTTATGACATTGATTTCACGGCTGAGTGATATTCCATTGTACATAAGGACCACAACTTCTTTATCCATTTTTCTCTTTCCTGGGATATTGAAGGTGGAATGAAGTGGAGGTCCTTGTCAACAGAGCAGCCCTAAACTTTGGGGTGCTTGTGTCTTGCTGATTTTTCATTTTCCCAATTTATACCCCCATGAGTGGAAGTGCCCTATGCTCTCTAAGCTTTGCTTTTTAGACGTTTCAGGACTCACCGTACACTTCTCCAGAGTGGCTGTTGACAATTTACATCCCGCCCATCAGTGTAGCAAGGCTCCCATTTCTCCATGGCCTGTCCTGCATTTCTGGTTTTGACACTTTTTTCAGCATGGCCCTTTTGACCAATGGGAAGCCAGACATCTTTGTAGCGCTGATTTGCCTTTCCAGGTTGCTTGGTTGGCCAAAAAGGGCGTATGCGTTTTTTCCTGAATATATTCAGGAAAAAACGCATACGCCCTTTTTGGCCAAGGGCATCATTGTCAACGTTTTGCCGCTTTTCATGTGCTTTAAAGGCGATTCGAATCTACCTCCTGAAATCTGTTTCCTGCAATTCTGCCTTGATTTCAAATCCTCTTCTTTGCCTTCCCTCAATATATTTGTGGATGAGAGTTATCATTTATAACTCTGCAGGTTTGTGAATTGCAGTGCCCTGAACCTCCATTTTACAACTCGCTTTTTAGGGAGCTGGCCGCAAAAGCGCAGGATGGCTTCAGCCCCTGTTCTGGTTCCGGGGGGCAGGCTGAGCCTGTGGTTAATTCTTCTTCCTGATGGGAAAATAGAGTGACCTGTGCCTGTCCCAACACCAAGAGCTAGTCTTTCATTGGTTCCACGTCTTCCCGTTCATCCTCAGTACAAATTGCAACCTGTACGGAACAGGAGGTTAAAGGTGCTGATGCTCCAAGGAGGGAGATTGCTAGTAAAGTGGCTGGAATGGCGAACCCGGGCACAAGCAAATGAGAAATGAGGTGCGTTTTAGAAACCTTTCCCCATCACACGGTGTACCATCTTCTGGGTTTCTCATGCATGTTTTCGATGGAGGAAGATGCCCTTGAACCTGGAGATTTGGGACCCATGCGATGGGTACCACGCAGTATTACTTTAAAGGGTCTGCGTTTGCTCACCCAACCTCACCAAACCTCTCAGCCTCAAGAGTGTCCACCCTTATGTCTCATCCAGCTGTGGGTCTAGATATGGTCAATCCAGGTTGGATCACAGCCCCTGAACGCATTGTGTAAGAATTTCGCTCTCTTTCACTGTCTTTGTTTCATGGGTTTTTCAAAGTAATTTATTTTTATAATGGGGTTTAGCTGCTTTTCACTGCTGTGTTTATGCCGCTTTTTACCCACTTGACACACTAACAGAGAGATATCAATACATAGGTTTTAAGATTATTACTAGTCAGATATATTCTTGTGCGGTGAATAGGGCGTGTTGAGTCCAGTTCTCTGAGCAAGGAGTAGGTCTTGTCTATTACATATTGGGTTTATGGAACGGTATCTGAGCTAATTTGAATCCCTTGTTTTATGTATCACCCCACCTCACCTTTCCCGTTAAGCAGCCATAGTGTGTTTTCTGCATGTGTGACTCTGTTCTGTTTTCTGATTCAGTTCAAGTGTAACGGTTTTTACATTCCCTCTATCAGTGATACCTTATGAGAAGTGTCGTTTTCTGTGTGACTTATTTCACTTAGAATCGTCGTACCTAAATCCACTCATCATGCTGCTACTAGTCTTATGACATTGATTTCACGGCTGAGTGATATTCCATTGTACATAAGGACCACAACTTCTTTATCCATTTTTCTCTTTCCTTGGATATTTAAGGTGGAATGAAGTGGAGGTCCTTGTCAACAGAGCAGCCCTAAACTTTGGGGTGCTTGTGTCTTGCTGATTTTTCATTTTCCCAATTTATAACCCCATGAGTGGAAGTGCCCTATGCTCTCTAAGCTTTGCTTTTTAGACGTTTCAGGACTCACCGTACACTTCTCCAGAGTGGCTGTTGGCAATTTACATCCCGCCCATCAGTGTAGCAAGGCTCCCATTTCTCCATGGCCTGTCCTGCATTTCTGGTTTTGACACTTTTTTCAGCATGGCCCTTTTGACCGATGGGAAGCGAGACATCTTTGTAGCGCTGATTTGCCTTTCCAGGTTGCTTGGTTGGCCAAAAAGGGCGTATGCGTTTTTTCCTGAATATATTCAGGAAAAAACGCATACGCCCTTTTTGGCCAAGGGCATCATTGTCAACGTTTTGCCGCTTTTCATGTGCTTTAAAGGCGATTCGAATCTACCTCCTGAAATCTGTTTCCTGCAATTCTGCCTTGATTTCAAATCCTCTTCTTTGCCTTCCCTCAATATATTTGTGGATGAGAGTTATCATTTATAACTCTGCAGGTTTGTGAATTGCAGTGCCCTGAACCTCCATTTTACAACTCGTTTTTTAGGGAGCTGGCCGCAAAAGCGCAGGATGGCTTCAGCCCCTGTTCTGGTTCCGGGGGGCAGGCTGAGCCTGTGGTTAATTCTTCTTCCTGATGGGAAAATAGAGTGACCTGTGCCTGTCCCAACACCAAGAGCTAGTCTTTCATTGGTTCCACGTCTTCCCGTTCATCCTCAGTACAAATTGCAACCTGTACGGAACAGGAGGTTAAAGGTGCTGATGCTCCAAGGAGGGAGATTGCTAGTAAAGTGGCTGGAATGGCGAACCCGGGCACAAGCAAATGAGAAATGAGTTGCGTTTTAGAAACCTTTCCCCATCACACGGTGTACCATCTTCTGGGTATCTCATGCATGTTTTCGATGTAGGAAGATGCCCTTGAACCTGGCGATTTGGGACCCATGCGATGGGTACCACGCAGTATTACTTTAAAGGGTCTGCGTTTGCTCACCCAACCTCACCAAACCTCTCAGCCCCAAGAGTGTCCACCCTTATGTCTCATCCAGCTGTGGGTCTAGATATGGTCAATCCAGGTTGCATCACAGCCCCTGAACGCATTGTGTAAGAATTTCTATCTCTTTCACTGTCTTTGTTTCATGGGTTTTTCAAAGTAATTTATTTTTATAATGGGGTTTAGCTGCTTTTCACTGCTTTGTTTATGCCGCTTTACACCTACTTGACACACTAACAGAGAGATATCAATACATAAGTTTTAAGATTATTACTAGTCAGATATATTCTTGTGCGGTGAATAGGGCGTGTTGAGTCCAGTTCTCTGAGCAAGGAGTAGGTCTTGTCTATTACATATTGGTTTTATGGAACGGTATCTGAGCTAATTTGAAACCCTTGTTTTATGTATCACCCCACCTCACCTTTCCCGTTAAGCAGCCATAGTGTGTTTTCTGCATGTGTGACTCTGTTCTGTTTTGTAATTCAGTTCAAGTGTAACGGTTTTTACATTCCCTCTATCAGTGATACCTTATGAGAAGTGTCCTTTTCTGTGTGACTTATTTCACTTAGAGTCGTTGTACCTAAATCCACTCATCATGCTGCTACTAGCCTTATGACATTGATTTCACGGCTGAGTGATATTCCATTGTACATAAGGACCACAACTTCTTTATCCATTTTTCTCTTTCCTGGGATATTGAAGGTGGAATGAAGTGGAGGTCCTTGTCAACAGAGCAGCCCTAAACTTTGGGGTGCTTGTGTCTTGCTGATTTTTCATTTTCCCAATTTATACCCCCATGAGTGGAAGTGCCCTATGCTCTCTAAGCTTTGCTTTTTAGACGTTTCAGGACTCACCGTACACTTCTCCAGAGTGGCTGTTGGCAATTTACATCCCGCCCATCAGTGTAGCAAGGCTCCCATTTCTCCATGGCCTGTCCTGCATTTCTGGTTTTGACACTTTTTTCAGCATGGCCCTTTTAACCGATGGGAAGCGAAACTTCTTTGTAGCGCTGATTTGCCTTTCCAGGTTGCTTGGTTGGCCAAAAAGGGCGTATGCGTTTTTTCTTGAATATATTCAGGAAAAAACGCATACGCCCTTTTTGGCCAAGGGCATCATTGTCAACGTTTTGCCGCTTTTCATGTGCTTTAAAGGCGATTCGAATCTACCTCCTGAAATCTGTTTCCTGCAATTCTGCCTTGATTTCAAATCCTCTTCTTTGCCTTCCCTCAATATATTTGTGGATGAGAGTTATCATTTATAACTCTGCAGGTTTGTGAATTGCAGTGCCCTGAACCTCCATTTTACAACTCGCTTTTTAGGGAGCTGGCCGCAAAAGCGCAGGATGGCTTCAGGCCCTGTTCGGGTTCCGGGGGGCAGGCTGAGCCTGTGGTTAATTCTTCTTCCTGATGGGAAAATAGAGTGACCTGTGCCTGTCCCAACACCAAGAGCTAGTCTTTCATTGGTTCCACGTCTTCCCGTTCATCCTCAGTACAAATTGCAACCTGTACGGAACAGGAGGTTAAAGGTGCTGATGCTCCAAGGAGGGAGATTGCTAGTAAAGTGGCTGGAATGGCGAACCCGGGCACAAGCAGATGAGAAATGAGGTGCGTTTTAGAAACCTTTCCCCATCACACAGTGTACCATCTTCTGGGTATCTCATGCATGTTTTCGATGTAGGAAGATGCCCTTGAACCTGGAGATTTGGGACCCATGCGATGGGTACCACGCAGTATTACTTTAAAGGGTCTGCGTTTGCTCACCCAACCTCACCAAACCTCTCAGCCGCAACAGTGTCCACCCTTATGTCTCATCCAGCTGTGGGTCTAGATATGGTCAATCCAGGTTGCATCACAGCCCCTGAACGCATTGTGTAAGAATTTCTCTCTCTTTCACTGTCTTTGTTTCATGGGTTTTTCAAAGTAATTTATTTTTATAATGGGGTTTAGCTGCTTTTCACTACTGTGTTTATGCCGCTTTTTACCCACTTGACACACTAACAGAGAGATATCAATACATAGGTTTTAAGATTATTACTAGTCAGATATATTCTTGTGCGGTGAATAGGGCGTGTTGAGTCCAGTTCTCTGAGCAAGGAGTAGGTCTTGTCTATTACATATTGGGTTTATGGAACGGTATCTGAGCTAATTTGAAACCCTTGTTTTATGTATCACCCCACCTCACCTTTCCCGTTAAGCAGCCACAGTGTGTTTTCTGCATGTGTGACTCTGTTCTGTTTTGTAATTCTGTTCAAGTGTAACGGTTTTTACATTCCCTCTATAAGTGATACCTTATGAGAAGTGTCCTTTTCTGGTGACTTATTTCACTTAGAGTCGTCGTACCTAAATCCACTCATCATGCTGCTACTAGCCTTATGACATTGATTTCACGGCAGAGTGATATTCCATTGTACATAAGGACCACAACTTCTTTATCCAGTTTTCTCTTTCCTGGGATATTGAAGGTGGAATGAAGTGGAGGTCCTTGTCAAGAGAGCAGCCCTAAACTTTGGGGTGCTTGTGTCTTGCTGATTTTTCATTTTCCCAATTTATACCCCCATGAGTGGAAGTGCCCTATGCTCTCTAAGCTTTGCTTTTTAGACGTTTCAGGACTCACCCTACACTTCTCCAGAGTGGCTGTTGACAATTTACATCCCGCCCATCAGTGTAGCAAGGCTCCCATTTCTCCATGGCCTGTCCTGCATTTCTGGTTTCGACACTTTTTTCAGCATGGCCCTTTTGACCAATGGGAAGCGAGACATCTTTGTAGCGCTGATTTGCCTTTCCAGGTTGCTTGGTTGGCCAAAAAGGGCGTATGCGTTTTTTCCTGAATATATTCAGGAAAAAACGCATACGCCCTTTTTGGCCAAGGGCATCATTGTCAACGTTTTGCCGCTTTTCATGTGCTTTAAGGGCGATTCGAATCTACCTCCTGAAATCTGTTTCCTGCAATTCTGCCTTGATTTCAAATCCTCTTCTTTGCCTTCCCTCAATATATTTGTGGATGAGAGTTATCATTTATAACTCTGCAGGTTTGTGAATTGCAGTGCCCTGAGCCTCCATTTTACAACTCGCTTTTTAGGGAGCTGGCCGCAAAAGCGCAGGATGGCTTCAGGCCCGGTTCTGGTTCCGGGGGGCAGGCTGAGCCTGTGGTTAATTCTTCTTCCTGATGGGAAAATAGAGTGACCTGTGCCTGTCCCAACACCAAGAGCTAGTCTCTCGTTGGTTCCACGTCTTCCCGTTTATCCTCAGGACAATTTGCAACCTGTACGGAACAGGAGGTTAAAGGTGCTGATGCTCCAAGTAGGGAGATTGCTAGTAAAGCGGCTGGAATAGCGAACCCGGGCACAAGGAGATGAGAAATGAGGTGCGTTTTAGAAACCTTTCCACATCACACGGTGTACCATCTTCTGGGTTTCTCATGCATGTTTTCGATGTAGGAAGATGCCCTTGAACATGGCGATTTGGGACCCATGCGATGGGTACCATGCAGTATTACTTTAAAGGGTCTGCGTTTGCTCACCCAACCTCACCAAACCTCTCAGCCCCAAGAGTGTCCACCCTTATGTCTCATACAGCTGTGGGTCTAGATATGGTCAATCCAGGTTGCATCACAGCCCGTGGACGCATTGTGTAAGAATTTCTATCTCTTTCACTGTCTTTGTTTCATGGGTTTTTCAAAGTAATTTATTTTTATAAATGGGTTTAGCTGCTTTTCACTGCTGTGTTTATGGGCTTTTCACCCACTTGACACACTAACAGAGAGATATCAATACATAGGTTTTAAGATTATTACTAGTCAGATATATTCTTGTGCGGTGAATAGGGCGTGTTGAGTCCAGTTCTCTGAGCAAGGAGTAGGTCTTGTCTATTACATATTGGTTTTATGGAACGGTATCTGAGCTAATTTGAAACCCTTGTTTTATGCATCACCCCACCTCACCTTTCCCGTGAAGCAGCCATAGTGTGTTTTCTGCATGTGTGACTCTGTTCTGTTTTGTAATTCAGTTCAAGTGTAACGGTTTTTACATTCCCTCTATCAGTGATACCTTATGAGAAGTGTCCTTTTCTGTGTGACTTATTTCACTTAGAATCGTCGTACCTAAATCCACTCATCATGCTGCTACTAGCCTTATGACATTGATTTCACGGCTGAGTGATATTCCATTGTACATAAGGACCACAACTTCTTTATCCATTTTTCTCTTTCCTGGGATATTGAAGGTGGAATGAAGTGGAGGTCCTTGTCAAGAGAGCAGCCCTAAACTTTGGGGTGCTTGTGTCTTGCTGATTTTTCATTTTCCCAATTTATACCCCCATGAGTGGAAGTGCCCTATGCTCTCTAAGCTTTGCTTTTTAGACGTTTCAGGACTCACCGTACACTTCTCCAGAGTGGCTGTTGACAATTTACATCCCGCCCATCAGTGTAGCAAGGCTCCCATTTCTCCATGGCCTGTCCTGCATTTCTGGTTTTGACACTTTTTTCAGCATGGCCCTTTTGACCAATGGGAAGCGAGACATCTTTGTAGCGCTGATTTGCCTTTCCAGGTTGCTTGGTTGGCCAAAAAGGGCGTATGCGTTTTTTCCTGAATATATTCAGGAAAAAACGCATACGCCCTTTTTGGCCAAGGGCATCATTGTCAACGTTTTGCCGCTTTTCATGTGCTTTAAAGGCGATTCGAATCTACCTCCTGAAATCTGTTTCCTGCCATTCTGCCTTGATTTCAAATCCTCTTCTTTGCCTTCCCTCAATATATTTGTGGGTGAGAGTTATCATTTATAACTCTGCAGGTTTGTGAATTGCAGTGCCCTGAACCTCCATTTTACAACTCGCTTTTTAGGGAGCTGGCCGCAAAAGCGCAGGATGGCTTCAGGCCCTGTTCTGGTTCCGGGGGGCAGGCTGAGCCTGTGGTTAATTCTTCTTCCTGATGGGAAAATAGAGTGACCTGTGCCTGTCCCAACACCAAGAGCTAGTCTTTCATTGGTTCCACGTCTTCCCGTTCATCCTCAGTACAAATTGCAACCTGTACGGAACAGGAGGTTAAAGGTGCTGATGCTCCAAGGAGGGAGATTGCTAGTAAAGTGGCTGGAATGGCGAACCCGGGCACAAGCAGATGAGAAATGAGGTGCGTTTTAGAAACCTTTCCCCATCACATGGTGTACCATCTTCTGGGTATATCATGCATGTTTTCGATGTAGGAAGATGCCCTTGAACCTGGAGATTTGGGACCCATGCGATGGGTACCACGCAGTATTACTTTAAAGGGTCTGCGTTTGCTCACCCAACCTCACCAAACCTCTCAGCCGCAACAGTGTCCACCCTTAGGTCTCATCCAGCTGTGGGTCTAGATATGGTCAATCCAGGTTGCATCACAGCCCCTGAACGCATTGTGTAAGAATTTCGCTCTCTTTCACTGTCTTTGTTTCACGGGTTTTTCAAAGTAATTTATTTTTATAATGGGGTTTAGCTGCTTTTCACTGCTGTGTTTATGCCGCTTTACACCCACTTGACACACTAACAGAGAGATATCAATACATAGGTTTTAAGATTATTACTAGTCAGATATATTCTTGTGCGGTGAATAGGGCGTGTTGAGTCCAGTTCTCTGAGCAAGGAGTAGGTCTTGTCTATTACATATTGGTTTTATGGAACGGTATCTGAGCTAATTTGAAACCCTTGTTTTATGTATCACCCCACCTCACCTTTCCCGTTAAGCAGCCATAGTGTGTTTTCTGCATGTGTGACTCTGTTCTGTTTTGTAATTCAGTTCAAGTGTAACGGTTTTTACATTCCCTCTATCAGTGATACCTTATGAGAAGTGTCCTTTTCTGTGTGACTTATTTCACTTAGAATCGTCGTACCTAAATCCACTCATCATGCTGCTACTAGCCTTATGACATTGATTTCATGGCTGAGTGATATTCCATTGTACATAAGGACCACAACTTCTTTATCCATTTTTCTCTTTCCTGGGATATTGAAGGTGGAATGAAGTGGAGGTCCTTGTCAACAGAGCAGCCCTAAACTTTGGGGTGCTTGTGTCTTGCTGATTTTTCATTTTCCCAATTTATACCCCCATGAGTGGAAGTGCCCTATGCTCTCTAAGCTTTGCTTTTTAGACGTTTCAGGACTCACCGTACACTTCTCCAGAGTGGCTGTTGACAATTTACATCCCGCCCATCAGTGTAGCAAGGCTCCCATTTCTCCATGGCCTGTCCTGCATTTCTGGTTTTGACACTTTTTTCAGCATGGCCCTTTTGACCGATGGGAAGCGAGACTTTTTTGTAGCGCTGATTTGCCTTTCCAGGTTGCTTGGTTGGCCAAAAAGGGCGTATGCGTTTTTTCCTGAATATATTCAGGAAAAAACGCATACGCCCTTTCTGGCCAAGGGCATCATTGTCAACGTTTTGCCGCTTTTCATGTGCTTTAAAGGCGATTCGAATCTACCTCCTGAAATCTGTTTCCTGCAATTCTGCCTTGATTTCAAATCCTCTTCTTTGCCTTCCCTCAATATATTTGTGGATGAGAGTTATCATTTATAACTCTGCAGGTTTGTGAATTGCAGTGCCCTGAACCTCCATTTTACAACTCGCTTTTTAGGGAGCTGGCCGCAAAAGCGCAGGATGGCTTCAGGCCCTGTTCTGGTTCCGGGGGTCAGGCTGAGCCTGTGGTTAATTCTTCTTCCTGATGGGAAAATAGAGTGACCTGTGCCTGTCCCAACACCAAGAGCTAGTCTTTCATTGGTTCCACGTCTTCCCGTTCATCCTCAGTACAAATTGCAACCTGTACGGAACAGGAGGTTAAAGGTGCTGATGCTCCAAGGAGGGAGATTGCTAGTAAAGTGGCTGGAATGGCGAACCCGGGCACAAGCAGATGAGAAATGAGGTGCGTTTTAGAAACCTTTCCCCATCACACAGTGTACCATCTTCTGGGTATCTAATGCATGTTTTCGATGTAGGAAGATGCCCTTGAACCTGGAGATTTGGGACCCATGCGATGGGTACCACGCAGTATTACTTTAAAGGGTCTGCGTTTGCTCACCCAACCTCACCAAACCTCTCAGCCGCAACAGTGTCCACCCTTGGGTCTCATCCAGCTGTGGGTCTAGATATGGTCAATCCAGGTTGCATCACAGCCCCTGAACGCATTGTGTAAGAATTTCTCTCTCTTTCACTGTCTTTGTTTCATGGGTTTTTCAAAGTAATTTATTTTTATAATGGGGTTTAGCTGCTTTTCACTGCTGTGTTTATGCCGCTTTTTACCCACTTGACACACTAACAGAGACATATCAATACATAGGTTTTAAGATTATTACTAGTCAGATATATTCTTGTGCGGTGAATAGGGCGTGTTGAGTCCAGTTCTCTGAGCAAGGAGTAGGTCTTGTCTATTACATATTGGGTTTATGGAACGGTATCTGAGCTAATTTGAAACCCTTGTTTTATGTATCACCCCACCTCACCTTTCCCGTTAAGCAGCCATAGTGTGTTTTCTGCATGTGTGACTCTGTTCTGTTTTGTAATTCAGTTCAAGAGTAACGGTTTTTACATTCCCTCTATAAGTGATACCTTATGAGAAGTGTCCTTTGCTGTGTGACTTATTTCACTTAGAGTCGTCGTACCTAAATCCACTCATCATGCTGCTACTAGCCTTATGACATTGATTTCACGGCTGAGTGATATTCCATTGTACATAAGGACCACAACTTCTTTATCCATTTTTCTCTTTCCTGGGATATTGAAGGTGGAATGAAGTGGAGGTCCTTGTCAACAGAGCAGCCCTAAACTTTGGGGTGCTTGTGTCTTGCTGATTTTTCATTTTCCCAATTTATACCCCCATGAGTGGAAGTGCCCTATGCTCTCTAAGCTTTGCTTTTTAGACGTTTCAGGACTCACCGTACACTTCTCCAGAGTGACTGTTGGCAATTTACATCCCGCCCATCAGTGTAGCAAGGCTCCCATTTCTCCATGGCCTGTCCTGCATTTCTGGTTTTGACACTTTTTTCAGCATGGCCCTTTTGACCAATGGGAAGCGAGACATCTTTGTAGCGCTGATTTGCCTTTCCAGGTTGCTTGGTTGGCCAAAAAGGGCGTATGCGTTTTTTCCTGAATATATTCAGGAAAAAACGCATACGCCCTTTTTGGCCAAGGGCATCATTGTCAACGTTTTGCCGCTTTTCATGTGCTTTAAAGGCGATTCGAATCTACCTCCTGAAATCTGTTTCCTGCAATTCTGCCTTGATTTCAAATCCTCTTCTTTGCCTTCCCTCAATATATTTGTGGGTGAGAGTTATCATTTATAACTCTGCAGGTTTGTGAATTGCAGTGCCCTGAACCTCCATTTTACAACTCGCTTTTTAGGGAGCTGGCCGCAAAAGCGCAGGATGGCTTCAGGCCCTGTTCTGGTTCCGGGGGGCAGGCTGAGCCTGTGGTTAATTCTTCTTCCTGATGGGAAAATAGAGTGACCTGTGCCTGTCCCAACACCAAGAGCTAGTCTTTCATTGGTTCCACGTCTTCCCGTTCATCCTCAGTACAAATTGCAACCTGTACGGAACAGGAGGTTAAAGGTGCTGATGCTCCAAGGAGGGAGATTGCTAGTAAAGTGGCTGGAATGGCGAACCCGGGCACAAGCAAATGAGAAATGAGGTGCGTTTTAGAAACCTTTCCCCATCACACGGTGTACCATCTTCTGGGTATATCATGCATGTTTTCGATGTAGGAAGATGCCCTTGAACCTGGAGATTTGGGACCCATGCGATGGGTACCACGCAGTATTACTTTAAAGGGTCTGCGTTTGCTCACCCAACCTCACCAAACCTCTCAGCCGCAACAGTGTCCACCCTTAGGTCTCATCCAGCTGTGGGTCTAGATATGGTCAATCCAGGTTGCATCACAGCCCCTGAACGCATTGTGTAAGAATTTCTCTCTCTTTCACTGTCTTTGTTTCATGGGTTTTTCAAAGTAATTTATTTTTATAATGGGGTTTAGCTGCTTTTCACTGCTGTGTTTATGCCGCTTTTTACCCACTTGACACACTAACAGAGAGATATCAATACATAGGTTTTAAGATTATTACTAGTCAGATATATTCTTGTGCGGTGAATAGGGCGTGTTGAGTCCAGTTCTCTGAGCAAGGAGTAGGTCTTGTCTATTACATATTGGGTTTATGGAACGGTATCTGAGCTAATTTGAAACCCTTGTTTTATGTATCACCCCACCTCACCTTTCCCGTTAAGCAGCCATAGTGTGTTTTCTGCATGTGTGACTCTGTTCTGTTTTGTAATTCAGTTCAAGTGTAACGGTTTTTACATTCCCTCTATAAGTGATACCTTATGAGAAGTGTCCTTTGCTGTGTGACTTATTTCACTTAGAGTCGTCGTACCTAAATCCACTCATCATGCTGCTACTAGCCTTATGACATTGATTTCACGGCTGAGTGATATTCCATTGTACATAAGGACCACAACTTCTTTATCCATTTTTCTCTTTCCTGGGATATTGAAGGTGGAATGAAGTGGAGGTCCTTGTCAAGAGAGCAGCCCTAAACTTTGGGGTGCTTGTGTCTTGCTGATTTTTCATTTTCCCAATTTATACCCCCATGAGTGGAAGTGCCCTATGCTCTCTAAGCTTTGCTTTTTAGACGTTTCAGGACTCACCGTACACTTCTCCAGAGTGGCTGTTGACAATTTACATCCCGCCCATCAGTGTAGCAAGGCTCCCATTTCTCCATGGCCTGTCCTGCATTTCTGGTTTTGACACTTTTTTCAGCATGGCCCTTTTGACCAATGGGAAGCGAGACATCTTTGTAGCGCTGATTTGCCTTTCCAGGTTGCTTGGTTGGCCAAAAAGGGCGTATGCGTTTTTTCCTGAATATATTCAGGAAAAAACGCATACGCCCTTTTTGGCCAAGGGCATCATTGTCAACGTTTTGCCGCTTTTCATGTGCTTTAAAGGTGATTCGAATCTACCTCCTGAAATCTGTTTCCTGCAATTCTGCCTTGATTTCAAATCCTCTTCTTTGCCTTCCCTCAATATATTTGTGGGTGAGAGTTATCATTTATAACTCTGCAGGTTTGTGAATTGCAGTGCCCTGAACCTCCATTTTACAACTCGCTTTTTAGGGAGCTGGCCGCAAAAGCGCAGGATGGGTTCAGGCCCTGTTCTGGTTCCGGGGGGCAGGCTGAGCCTGTGGTTTATTCTTCTTCCTGATGGGAAAATAGAGTGACCTGTGCCTGTCCCAACACCAAGAGCTAGTCTCTCATTGGTTCCACGTCTTCCCGTTCATCCTCAGTACAAATTGCAACCTGTACGGAACAGGAGGTTAAAGGTGCTGATGCTCCAAGGAGGGAGATTGCTAGTAAAGTGGCTGGAATGGCGAACCCGGGCACAAGCAAATGAGAAATGAGTTGCGTTTGAGAAACCTTTCCCCATCACACGGTGTACCATCTTCTGGGTATCTCATGCATGTTTTCGATGTAGGAAGATGCCCTTGAACCTGGAGATTTGGGACCCATGCGATGGGTACCACGCAGTATTACTTTAAAGGGTCTGCGTTTGCTCACCCAACCTCACCAAACCTCTCAGCCGCAACAGTGTCCACCCTTAGGTCTCATCCAGCTGTGGGTCTAGATATGGTCAATCCAGGTTGCATCACAGCCCCTGAACGCATTGTGTAAGAATTTCTCTCTCTTTCACTGTCTTTGTTTCACGGGTTTTTCAAAGTAATTTATTTTTATAATGGGGTTTAGCTGCTTTTCACTGCTGTGTTTATGCCGCTTTACACCCACTTGACACACTAACAGAGAGATATCAATACATAGGTTTTAAGATTATTACTAGTCAGATATATTCTTGTGCGGTGAAGAGGGCGTGTTGAGTCCAGTTCTCTGAGCAAGGAGTAGGTCTTGTCTATTACATATTGGTTTTATGGAACGGTATCTGAGCTAATTTGAAACCCTTGTTTTATGTATCACCCCACCTCACCTTTCCCGTTAAGCAGCCATAGTGTGTTTTCTGCATGTGTGACTCTGTTCTGTTTTGTAATTCAGTTCAAGTGTAACGGTTTTTACATTCCCTCTATCAGTGATACCTTATGAGAAGTGTCCTTTGCTGTGTGACTTATTTCACTTAGAGTCGTCGTACCTAAATCCACTCATCATGCTGCTACTAGCCTTATGACATTGATTTCACGGCTGAGTGATATTCCATTGTACATAAGGACCACAACTTCTTTATCCATTTTTCTCTTTCCTGGGATATTGAAGGTGGAATGAAGTGGAGGTCCTTGTCAAGAGAGCAGCCCTAAACTTTGGGGTGCTTGTGTCTTGCTGATTTTTCATTTTCCCAATTTATACCCCCATGAGTGGAAGTGCCCTATGCTCTCTAAGCTTTGCTTTTTAGACGTTTCAGGACTCACCGTACACTTCTCCAGAGTGGCTGTTGACAATTTACATCCCGCCCATCAGTGTAGCAAGGCTCCCATTTCTCCATGGCCTGTCCTGCATTTCTGGTTTTGACACTTTTTTCAGCATGGCCCTTTTGACCAATGGGAAGCGAGACATCTTTGTAGCGCTGATTTGCCTTTCCAGGTTGCTTGGTTGGCCAAAAAGGGCGTATGCGTTTTTTCCTGAATATATTCAGGAAAAAACGCATACGCCCTTTTTGGCCAAGGGCATCATTGTCAACGTTTTGCCGCTTTTCATGTGCTTTAAAGGCGATTCGAATCTACCTCCTGAAATCTGTTTCCTGCAATTCTGCCTTGATTTCAAATCCTCTTCTTTGCCTTCCCTCAATATATTTGTGGGTGAGAGTTATCATTTATAACTCTGCAGGTTTGTGAATTGCAGTGCCCTGAACCTCCATTTTACAACTCGCTTTTTAGGGAGCTGGCTGCAAAAGCGCAGGATGGCTTCAGCCCCTGTTCTGGTTCCGGGGGGCAGGCTGAGCCTGTGGTTAATTCTTCTTCCTGATGGGAAAATAGAGTGACCTGTGCCTGTCCCAACACCAAGAGCTAGTCTTTCATTGGTTCCACGTCTTCCCGTTCATCCTCAGTACAAATTGCAACCTGTACGGAACAGGAGGTTAAAGGTGCTGATGCTCCAAGGAGGGAGATTGCTAGTAAAGTGGCTGGAATGGCGAACCCGGGCACAAGCAAATGAGAAATGAGTTGCGTTTTAGAAACCTTTCCCCATCACACGGTGTACCATCTTCTGGGTATCTCATGCATGTTTTCGATGTAGGAAGATGCCCTTGAACCTGGAGATTTGGGACCCATGCCATGGGTACCACGCAGTATTACTTTAAAGGGTCTGCGTTTGCTCACCCAACCTCACCAAACCTCTCAGCCGCAACAGTGTCCACCCTTAGGTCTCATCCAGCTGTGGGTCTAGATATGGTCAATCCAGGTTGCATCACAGCCCCTGAACGCATTGTGTAAGAATTTCTCTCTCTTTCACTGTCTTTGTTTCATGGGTTTTTCAAAGTAATTTATTTTTATAATGGGGTTTAGCTGCTTTTCACTGCTGTGCTTATGCCGCTTTTCACCCACTTGACACACTAACAGAGAGATATCAATACATAGGTTTTAAGATTATTACTAGTCAGATATATTCTTGTGCGGTGAATAGGGCGTGTTGAGTCCAGTTCTCTGAGCAAGGAGTAGGTCTTGTCTATTACATATTGGGTTTATGGAACGGTATCTGAGCTAATTTGAAACCCTTGTTTTATGTATCACCCCACCTCACCTTTCCCGTTAAGCAGCCATAGTGTGTTTTCTGCATGTGTGACTCTGTTCTGTTTTGTAATTCAGTTCAAGTGTAACGGTTTTTACATTCCCTCTATCAGTGATACTTTATGAGAAGTGTCCTTTTCTGTGTGACTTATTTCACTTAGAATCGTCGTACCTAAATCCACTCATCATGCTGCTACTAGCCTTATGACATTGATTTCATGGCTGAGTGATATTCCATTGTACATAAGGACCACAACTTCTTTATCCATTTTTCTCTTTCCTGGGATATTGAAGGTGGAATGAAGTGGAGGTCCTTGTCAACAGAGCAGCCCTAAACTTTGGGGTGCTTGTGTCTTGCTGATTTTTCATTTTCCCAATTTATACCCCCATGAGTGGAAGTGCCCTATGCTCTCTAAGCTTTGCTTTTTAGACGTTTCAGGACTCACCGTACACTTCTCCAGAGTGGCTGTTGACAATTTACATCCCGCCCATCAGTGTAGCAAGGCTCCCATTTCTCCATGGCCTGTCCTGCATTTCTGGTTTTGACACTTTTTTCAGCATGGCCCTTTTGACCGATGGGAAGCGAGACTTTTTTGTAGCGCTGATTTGCCTTTCCAGGTTGCTTGGTTGGCCAAAAAGGGCGTATGCGTTTTTTCCTGAATATATTCAGGAAAAAACGCATACGCCCTTTCTGGCCAAGGGCATCATTGTCAACGTTTTGCCGCTTTTCATGTGCTTTAAAGGCGATTCGAATCTACCTCCTGAAATCTGTTTCCTGCAATTCTGCCTTGATTTCAAATCCTCTTCTTTGCCTTCCCTCAATATATTTGTGGATGAGAGTTATCATTTATAACTCTGCAGGTTTGTGAATTGCAGTGCCCTGAACCTCCATTTTACAACTCGCTTTTTAGGGAGCTGGCCGCAAAAGCGCAGGATGGCTTCAGGCCCTGTTCTGGTTCCGGGGGGCAGGCTGAGGCTGTGGTTAATTCTTCTTCCTGATGGGAAAATAGAGTGACCTGTGCCTGTCCCAACACCAAGAGCTAGTCTTTCATTGGTTCCACGTCTTCCCGTTCATCCTCAGTACAAATTGCAACCTGTACGGAACAGGAGGTTAAAGGTGCTGATGCTCCAAGGAGGGAGATTGCTAGTAAAGTGGCTGGAATGGCGAACCCGGGCACAAGCAGATGAGAAATGAGGTGCGTTTTAGAAACCTTTCCCCATCACACAGTGTACCATCTTCTGGGTATCTAATGCATGTTTTCGATGTAGGAAGATGCCCTTGAACCTGGAGATTTGGGACCCATGCGATGGGTACCACGCAGTATTACTTTAAAGGGTCTGCGTTTGCTCACCCAACCTCACCAAACCTCTCAGCCGCAACAGTGTCCACCCTTGGGTCTCATCCAGCTGTGGGTCTAGATATGGTCAATCCAGGTTGCATCACAGCCCCTGAACGCATTGTGTAAGAATTTCTCTCTCTTTCACTGTCTTTGTTTCATGGGTTTTTCAAAGTAATTTATTTTTATAATGGGGTTTAGCTGCTTTTCACTGCTGTGTTTATGCCGCTTTTTACCCACTTGACACACTAACAGAGACATATCAATACATAGGTTTTAAGATTATTACTAGTCAGATATATTCTTGTGCGGTGAATAGGGCGTGTTGAGTCCAGTTCTCTGAGCAAGGAGTAGGTCTTGTCTATTACATATTGGGTTTATGGAACGGTATCTGAGCTAATTTGAAACCCTTGTTTTATGTATCACCCCACCTCACCTTTCCCGTTAAGCAGCCATAGTGTGTTTTCTGCATGTGTGACTCTGTTCTGTTTTGTAATTCAGTTCAAGAGTAACGGTTTTTACATTCCCTCTATAAGTGATACCTTATGAGAAGTGTCCTTTGCTGTGTGACTTATTTCACTTAGAGTCGTCGTACCTAAATCCACTCATCATGCTGCTACTAGCCTTATGACATTGATTTCACGGCTGAGTGATATTCCATTGTACATAAGGACCACAACTTCTTTATCCATTTTTCTCTTTCCTGGGATATTGAAGGTGGAATGAAGTGGAGGTCCTTGTCAACAGAGCAGCCCTAAACTTTGGGGTGCTTGTGTCTTGCTGATTTTTCATTTTCCCAATTTATACCCCCATGAGTGGAAGTGCCCTATGCTCTCTAAGCTTTGCTTTTTAGACGTTTCAGGACTCACCGTACACTTCTCCAGAGTGACTGTTGGCAATTTACATCCCGCCCATCAGTGTAGCAAGGCTCCCATTTCTCCATGGCCTGTCCTGCATTTCTGGTTTTGACACTTTTTTCAGCATGGCCCTTTTGACCAATGGGAAGCGAGACATCTTTGTAGCGCTGATTTGCCTTTCCAGGTTGCTTGGTTGGCCAAAAAGGGCGTATGCGTTTTTTCCTGAATATATTCAGGAAAAAACGCATACGCCCTTTTTGGCCAAGGGCATCATTGTCAACGTTTTGCCGCTTTTCATGTGCTTTAAAGGCGATTCGAATCTACCTCCTGAAATCTGTTTCCTGCAATTCTGCCTTGATTTCAAATCCTCTTCTTTGCCTTCCCTCAATATATTTGTGGGTGAGAGTTATCATTTATAACTCTGCAGGTTTGTGAATTGCAGTGCCCTGAACCTCCATTTTACAACTCGCTTTTTAGGGAGCTGGCCGCAAAAGCGCAGGATGGCTTCAGGCCCTGTTCTGGTTCCGGGGGGCAGGCTGAGCCTGTGGTTAATTCTTCTTCCTGATGGGAAAATAGAGTGACCTGTGCCTGTCCCAACACCAAGAGCTAGTCTTTCATTGGTTCCACGTCTTCCCGTTCATCCTCAGTACAAATTGCAACCTGTACGGAACAGGAGGTTAAAGGTGCTGATGCTCCAAGGAGGGAGATTGCTAGTAAAGTGGCTGGAATGGCGAACCCGGGCACAAGCAAATGAGAAATGAGGTGCGTTTTAGAAACCTTTCCCCATCACACGGTGTACCATCTTCTGGGTATATCATGCATGTTTTCGATGTAGGAAGATGCCCTTGAACCTGGAGATTTGGGACCCATGCGATGGGTACCACGCAGTATTACTTTAAAGGGTCTGCGTTTGCTCACCCAACCTCACCAAACCTCTCAGCCACAACAGTGTCCACCCTTAGGTCTCATCCAGCTGTGGGTCTAGATATGGTCAATCCAGGTTGCATCACAGCCCCTGAACGCATTGTGTAAGAATTTCTCTCTCTTTCACTGTCTTTGTTTCATGGGTTTTTCAAAGTAATTTATTTTTATAATGGGGTTTAGCTGCTTTTCACTGCTGTGTTTATGCCGCTTTTTACCCACTTGACACACTAACAGAGAGATATCAATACATAGGTTTTAAGATTATTACTAGTCAGATATATTCTTGTGCGGTGAATAGGGCGTGTTGAGTCCAGTTCTCTGAGCAAGGAGTAGGTCTTGTCTATTACATATTGGGTTTATGGAACGGTATCTGAGCTAATTTGAAACCCTTGTTTTATGTATCACCCCACCTCACCTTTCCCGTTAAGCAGCCATAGTGTGTTTTCTGCATGTGTGACTCTGTTCTGTTTTGTAATTCAGTTCAAGTGTAACGGTTTTTACATTCCCTCTATCAGTGATACCTTATGAGAAGTGTCCTTTGCTGTGTGACTTATTTCACTTAGAGTCGTCGTACCTAAATCCACTCATCATGCTGCTACTAGCCTTATGACATTGATTTCACGGCTGAGTGATATTCCATTGTACATAAGGACCACAACTTCTTTATCCATTTTTCTCTTTCCTGGGATATTGAAGGTGGAATGAAGTGGAGGTCCTTGTCAACAGAGCAGCCCTAAACTTTGGGGTGCTTGTGTCTTGCTGATTTTTCATTTTCCCAATTTATACCCCCATGAGTGGAAGTGCCCTATGCTCTCTAAGCTTTGCTTTTTAGACGTTTCAGGACTCACCGTACACTTCTCCAGAGTGGCTGTTGACAATTTACATCCCGCCCATCAGTGTAGCAAGGCTCCCATTTCTCCATGGCCTGTCCTGCATTTCTGGTTTTGACACTTTTTTCAGCATGGCCCTTTTGACCAATGGGAAGCGAGACATCTTTGTAGCGCTGATTTGCCTTTCCAGGTTGCTTGGTTGGCCAAAAAGGGCGTATGCGTTTTTTCCTGAATATATTCAGGAAAAAACGCATACGCCCTTTTTGGCCAAGGGCATCATTGTCAACGTTTTGCCGCTTTTCATGTGCTTTAAAGGTGATTCGAATCTACCTCCTGAAATCTGTTTCCTGCAATTCTGCCTTGATTTCAAATCCTCTTCTTTGCCTTCCCTCAATATATTTGTGGGTGAGAGTTATCATTTATAACTCTGCAGGTTTGTGAATTGCAGTGCCCTGAACCTCCATTTTACAACTCGCTTTTTAGGGAGCTGGCCGCAAAAGCGCAGGATGGGTTCAGGCCCTGTTCTGGTTCCGGGGGGCAGGCTGAGCCTGTGGTTTATTCTTCTTCCTGATGGGAAAATAGAGTGACCTGTGACTGTCCCAACACCAAGAGCTAGTCTCTCATTGGTTCCACGTCTTCCCGTTCATCCTCAGTACAAATTGCAACCTGTACGGAACAGGAGGTTAAAGGTGCTGATGCTCCAAGGAGGGAGATTGCTAGTAAAGTGGCTGGAATGGCGAACCCGGGCACAAGCAAATGAGAAATGAGTTGCGTTTGAGAAACCTTTCCCCATCACACGGTGTACCATCTTCTGGGTATCTCATGCATGTTTTCGATGTAGGAAGATGCCCTTGAACCTGGAGATTTGGGACCCATGCGATGGGTACCACGCAGTATTACTTTAAAGGGTCTGCGTTTGCTCACCCAACCTCACCAAACCTCTCAGCCGCAACAGTGTCCACCCTTAGGTCTCATCCAGCTGTGGGTCTAGATATGGTCAATCCAGGTTGCATCACAGCCCCTGAACGCATTGTGTAAGAATTTCTCTCTCTTTCACTGTCTTTGTTTCACGGGTTTTTCAAAGTAATTTATTTTTATAATGGGGTTTAGCTGCTTTTCACTGCTGTGTTTATGCCGCTTTACACCCACTTGACACACTAACAGAGAGATATCAATACATAGGTTTTAAGATTATTACTAGTCAGATATATTCTTGTGCGGTGAAGAGGGCGTGTTGAGTCCAGTTCTCTGAGCAAGGAGTAGGTCTTGTCTATTACATATTGGTTTTATGGAACGGTATCTGAGCTAATTTGAAACCCTTGTTTTATGTATCACCCCACCTCACCTTTCCCGTTAAGCAGCCATAGTGTGTTTTCTGCATGTGTGACTCTGTTCTGTTTTGTAATTCAGTTCAAGTGTAACGGTTTTTACATTCCCTCTATCAGTGATACCTTATGAGAAGTGTCCTTTGCTGTGTGACTTATTTCACTTAGAGTCGTCGTACCTAAATCCACTCATCATGCTGCTACTAGCCTTATGACATTGATTTCACGGCTGAGTGATATTCCATTGTACATAAGGACCACAACTTCTTTATCCATTTTTCTCTTTCCTGGGATATTGAAGGTGGAATGAAGTGGAGGTCCTTGTCAAGAGAGCAGCCCTAAACTTTGGGGTGCTTGTGTCTTGCTGATTTTTCATTTTCCCAATTTATACCCCCATGAGTGGAAGTGCCCTATGCTCTCTAAGCTTTGCTTTTTAGACGTTTCAGGACTCACCGTACACTTCTCCAGAGTGGCTGTTGACAATTTACATCCCGCCCATCAGTGTAGCAAGGCTCCCATTTCTCCATGGCCTGTCCTGCATTTCTGGTTTTGACACTTTTTTCAGCATGGCCCTTTTGACCAATGGGAAGCGAGACATCTTTGTAGCGCTGATTTGCCTTTCCAGGTTGCTTGGTTGGCCAAAAAGGGCGTATGCGTTTTTTCCTGAATATATTCAGGAAAAAACGCATACGCCCTTTTTGGCCAAGGGCATCATTGTCAACGTTTTGCCGCTTTTCATGTGCTTTAAAGGCGATTCGAATCTACCTCCTGAAATCTGTTTCCTGCAATTCTGCCTTGATTTCAAATCCTCTTCTTTGCCTTCCCTCAATATATTTGTGGGTGAGAGTTATCATTTATAACTCTGCAGGTTTGTGAATTGCAGTGCCCTGAACCTCCATTTTACAACTCGCTTTTTAGGGAGCTGGCTGCAAAAGCGCAGGATGGCTTCAGCCCCTGTTCTGGTTCCGGGGGGCAGGCTGAGCCTGTGGTTAATTCTTCTTCCTGATGGGAAAATAGAGTGACCTGTGCCTGTCCCAACACCAAGAGCTAGTCTTTCATTGGTTCCACGTCTTCCCGTTCATCCTCAGTACAAATTGCAACCTGTACGGAACAGGAGGTTAAAGGTGCTGATGCTCCAAGGAGGGAGATTGCTAGTAAAGTGGCTGGAATGGCGAACCCGGGCACAAGCAAATGAGAAATGAGTTGCGTTTTAGAAACCTTTCCCCATCACACGGTGTACCATCTTCTGGGTATCTCATGCATGTTTTCGATGTAGGAAGATGCCCTTGAACCTGGAGATTTGGGACCCATGCCATGGGTACCACGCAGTATTACTTTAAAGGGTCTGCGTTTGCTCACCCAACCTCACCAAACCTCTCAGGCGCAACAGTGTCCACCCTTAGGTCTCATCCAGCTGTGGGTCTAGATATGGTCAATCCAGGTTGCATCACAGCCCCTGAACGCATTGTGTAAGAATTTCTCTCTCTTTCACTGTCTTTGTTTCATGGGTTTTTCAAAGTAATTTATTTTTATAATGGGGTTTAGCTGCTTTTCACTGCTGTGCTTATGCCGCTTTTCACCCACTTGACACACTAACAGAGAGATATCAATACATAGGTTTTAAGATTATTACTAGTCAGATATATTCTTGTGCGGTGAATAGGGCGTGTTGAGTCCAGTTCTCTGAGCAAGGAGTAGGTCTTGTCTATTACATATTGGGTTTATGGAACGGTATCTGAGCTAATTTGAAACCCTTGTTTTATGTATCACCCCACCTCACCTTTCCCGTTAAGCAGCCATAGTGTGTTTTCTGCATGTGTGACTCTGTTCTGTTTTGTAATTCAGTTCAAGTGTAACGGTTTTTACATTCCCTCTATCAGTGATACTTTATGAGAAGTGTCCTTTTCTGTGTGACTTATTTCACTTAGAATCGTCGTACCTAAATCCACTCATCATGCTGCTACTAGCCTTATGACATTGATTTCATGGCTGAGTGATATTCCATTGTACATAAGGACCACAACTTCTTTATCCATTTTTCTCTTTCCTGGGATATTGAAGGTGGAATGAAGTGGAGGTCCTTGTCAACAGAGCAGCCCTAAACTTTGGGGTGCTTGTGTCTTGCTGATTTTTCATTTTCCCAATTTATACCCCCATGAGTGGAAGTGCCCTATGCTCTCTAAGCTTTGCTTTTTAGACGTTTCAGGACTCACCGTACACTTCTCCAGAGTGGCTGTTGACAATTTACATCCCGCCCATCAGTGTAGCAAGGCTCCCATTTCTCCATGGCCTGTCCTGCATTTCTGGTTTTGACACTTTTTTCAGCATGGCCCTTTTGACCGATGGGAAGCGAGACTTCTTTGTAGCGCTGATTTGCCTTTCCAGGTTGCTTGGTTGGCCAAAAAGGGCGTATGCGTTTTTTCCTGAATATATTCAGGAAAAAACGCATACGCCCTTTTTGGCCAAGGGCATCATTGTCAACGTTTTGCCGCTTTTCATGTGCTTTAAAGGCGATTCGAATCTACCTCCTGAAATCTGTTTCCTGCAATTCTGCCTTGATTTCAAATCCTCTTCTTTGCCTTCCCTCAATATATTTGTGGATGAGAGTTATCATTTATAACTCTGCAGGTTTGTGAATTGCAGTGCCCTGAACCTCCATTTTACAACTCGCTTTTTAGGGAGCTGGCCGCAAAAGCGCAGGATGGCTTCAGGCCCTGTTCTGGTTCCGGGGGGCAGGCTGAGCCTGTGGTTAATTCTTCTTCCTGATGGGAAAATAGAGTAACCTGTGCCTGTCCCAACACCAAGAGCTAGTCTCTCATTGGTTCCACGTCTTCCCGTTCATCCTCAGGACAAATTGCAACCTGTACGGAACAGGAGGTTAAAGGTGCTGATGCTCCAAGTAGGGAGATTGCTAGTAAAGCGGCTGGAATAGCGAACCCGGGCACAAGGAGATGAGAAATGAGGTGCGTTTTAGAAAACTTTCCACATCACACGGTGTACCATCTTCTGGGTTTCTCATGCATGTTTTCGATGTAGGAAGATGCCCTGGAACCTGGCGATTTGGGACCCATGCGATGGGTACCATGCAGTATTACTTTAAAGGGTCTGCGTTTGCTCACCCAACCTCACCAAACCTCTCAGCCCCAAGAGTGTCCACCCTTATGTCTCATCCAGCTGTGGGTCTAGATATGGTCAATCCAGGTTGCATCACAGCCCGTGAACGCATTGTGTAAGAATTTCTATCTGTTTCACTGTTTTTGTTTCATGGGTTTTTCAAAGTAATTTATTTTTATAAATGGGTTTAGCTGCTTTTCACTGCTGTGTTTATGCCGCTTTTCACCCACTTGACACACTAACAGAGAGATATCAATACATAGGTTTTAAGATTATTACTAGTCAGATATATTCTTGTGCGGTGAATACGGCGTGTTGAGTCCAGTTCTCTGAGCAAGGAGTAGGTCTTGTCTATTACATATTGGTTTTATGGAACGGTATCTGAGCTAATTTGAAACCCTTGTTTTATGTATCACCCCACCTCACCTTTCCCGTTAAGCAGCCATAGTGTGTTTTCTGCATGTGTGACTCTGTTCTGTTTTGTAATTCAGTTCAAGTGTAACGGTTTTTACATTCCCTCTATCAGTGATACTTTATGAGAAGTGTCCTTTTCTGTGTGACTTATTTCACTTAGAATCGTCGTACCTAAATCCACTCATCATGCTGCTACTAGCCTTATGACATTGATTTCCTGGCTGAGTGATATTCCATTGTACATAAGGACCACAACTTCTTTATCCATTTTTCTCTTTCCTGGGATATTGAAGGTGGAATGAAGTGGAGGTCCTTGTCAACAGAGCAGTCCTAAACTTTGGGGTGCTTGTGTCTTGCTGATTTTTAATTTTCCCAATTTATACCCCCATGAGTGGAAGTGCCCTATGCTCTCTAAGCTGTGTTTTTTAGATGTTTCAGGACACACCGTACTCTCCTCCAGAGTGGCTGTTGGCAATTTACATCCCGCCCATCAGTGTACCAAGGCTCCCATTTCTCCATGGCCTGTCCTGCATTTCTGGTTTTGACACTTTTTTCAGCATGGCCCTTTTAACCGATGGGAAGCGAGACTTCTTTGTAGCGCTGATTTGCCTTTCCAGGTTGCTTGGTTGGCCAAAAAGGGCGTATGCGTTTTTTCCTGAATATATTCAGGAAAAAACGCATACGCCCTTTTTGGCCAAGGGCATCATTGTCAACGTTTTGCCGCTTTTCATGTGCTTTAAAGGCGATTCGAATCTACCTCCTGAAATCTGTTTCCTGCAATTCTGCCTTGATTTCAAATCCTCTTCTTTGCCTTCCCTCAATATATTTGTGGATGAGAGTTATCATTTATAACTCTGCAGGTTTGTGAATTGCAGTGCCCTGAACCTCCATTTTACAACTCGCTTTTTAGGGAGCTGGCCGCAAAAGCGCAGGATGGCTTCAGGCCCTGTTCTGGTTCCGGGGGGCAGGCTGAGCCTGTGGTTAATTCTTCTTCCTGATGGGAAAATAGAGTGACCTGTGCCTGTCCCAACACCAAGAGCTAGTCTTTCATTGGTTCCACGTCTTCCCGTTCATCCTCAGTACAAATTGCAACCTGTACGGAACAGGAGGTTAAAGGTGCTGATGCTCCAAGGAGGGAGATTGCTAGTAAAGTGGCTGGAATGGCGAACCCGGGCACAAGCAGATGAGAAATGAGGTGCGTTTTAGAAACCTTTCCCCATCACACAGTGTACCATCTTCTGGGTATCTCATGCATGTTTTCGATGTAGGAAGATGCCCTTGAACCTGGAGATTTGGGACCCATGCGATGGGTACCACGCAGTATTACTTTAAAGGGTCTGCGTTTGCTCACCCAACCTCACCAAACCTCTCAGCCGCAACAGTGTCCACCCTTAGGTCTCATCCAGCTGTGGGTCTAGATATGGTCAATCCAGGTTGCATCACAGCCCCTGAACGCATTGTGTAAGAATTTCTCTCTCTTTCACTGTCTTTGTTTCATGGGTTTTTCAAAGTAATTTATTTTTATAATGGGGTTTAGCTGCTTTTCACTGCTGTGTTTATGCCACTTTTTACCCACTTGACACACTAACAGAGAGATATCAATACATAGGTTTTAAGATTATTACTAGTCAGATATATTCTTGTGCGGTGAATAGGGCGTGTTGAGTCCAGTTCTCTGAGCAAGGAGTAGGTCTTGTCTATTACATATTGGGTTTATGGAACGGTATCTGAGCTAATTTGAAACCCTTGTTTTATGTATCACCCCACCTCACCTTTCCCGTTAAGCAGCCATAGTGTGTTTTCTGCATGTGTGACTCTGTTCTGTTTTGTAATTCAGTTCAAGTGTAACGGTTTTTACATTCCCTCTATAAGTGATACCTTATGAGAAGTGTCCTTTGCTGTGTGACTTATTTCACTTAGAGTCGTCGTACCTAAATCCACTCATCATGCTGCTACTAGCCTTATGACATTGATTTCACGGCTGAGTGATATTCCATTGTACATAAGGACCACAACTTCTTTATCCATTTTTCTCTTTCCTGGGATATTGAAGGTGGAATGAAGTGGAGGTCCTTGTCAACAGAGCAGCCCTAAACTTTGGGGTGCTTGTGTCTTGCTGATTTTTCATTTTCCCAATTTATACCCCCATGAGTGGAAGTGCCCTATGCTCTCTAAGCTTTGCTTTTTAGACGTTTCAGGACTCACCGTACACTTCTCCAGAGTGGCTGTTGACAATTTACATCCCGCCCATCAGTGTAGCAAGGCTCCCATTTCTCCATGGCCTGTCCTGCATTTCTGGTTTTGACACTTTTTTCAGCATGGCCCTTTTGACCAATGGGAAGCCAGACATCTTTGTAGCGCTGATTTGCCTTTCCAGGTTGCTTGGTTGGCCAAAAAGGGCGTATGCGTTTTTTCCTGAATATATTCAGGAAAAAACGCATACGCCCTTTTTGGCCAAGGGCATCATTGTCAACGTTTTGCCGCTTTTCATGTGCTTTAAAGGCGATTCGAATCTACCTCCTGAAATCTGTTTCCTGCAATTCTGCCTTGATTTCAAATCCTCTTCTTTGCCTTCCCTCAATATATTTGTGGATGAGAGTTATCATTTATAACTCTGCAGGTTTGTGAATTGCAGTGCCCTGAACCTCCATTTTACAACTCGCTTTTTAGGGAGCTGGCCGCAAAAGCGCAGGATGGCTTCAGCCCCTGTTCTGGTTCCGGGGGGCAGGCTGAGCCTGTGGTTAATTCTTCTTCCTGATGGGAAAATAGAGTGACCTGTGCCTGTCCCAACACCAAGAGCTAGTCTTTCATTGGTTCCACGTCTTCCCGTTCATCCTCAGTACAAATTGCAACCTGTACGGAACAGGAGGTTAAAGGTGCTGATGCTCCAAGGAGGGAGATTGCTAGTAAAGTGGCTGGAATGGCGAACCCGGGCACAAGCAAATGAGAAATGAGGTGCGTTTTAGAAACCTTTCCCCATCACACAGTGTACCATCTTCTGGGTATCTCATGCATGTTTTCGATGTAGGAAGATGCCCTTGAACCTGGAGATTTGGGACCCATGCGATGGGTACCACGCAGTATTACTTTAAAGGGTCTGCGTTTGCTCACCCAACCTCACCAAACCTCTCAGCCGCAACAGTGTCCACCCTTAGGTCTCATCCAGCTGTGGGTCTAGATATGGTCAATCCAGGTTGCATCACAGCCCCTGAACGCATTGTGTAAGAATTTCGCTCTCTTTCACTGTCTTTGTTTCACGGGTTTTTCAAAGTAATTTATTTTTATAATGGGGTTTAGCTGCTTTTCACTGCTGTGTTTATGCCGCTTTACACCCACTTGACACACTAACAGAGAGATATCAATACATAGGTTTTAAGATTATTACTAGTCAGATATATTCTTGTGCGGTGAATAGGGCGTGTTGAGTCCAGTTCTCTGAGCAAGGAGTAGGTCTTGTCTATTACATATTGGTTTTATGGAACGGTATCTGAGCTAATTTGAAACCCTTGTTTTATGTATCACCCCACCTCACCTTTCCCGTTAAGCAGCCATAGTGTGTTTTCTGCATGTGTGACTCTGTTCTGTTTTGTAATTCAGTTCAAGTGTAACGGTTTTTACATTCCCTCTATCAGTGATACCTTATGAGAAGTGTCCTTTTCTGTGTGACTTATTTCACTTAGAATCGTCGTACCTAAATCCACTCATCATGCTGCTACTAGCCTTATGACATTGATTTCATGGCTGAGTGATATTCCATTGTACATAAGGACCACAACTTCTTTATCCATTTTTCTCTTTCCTGGGATATTGAAGGTGGAATGAAGTGGAGGTCCTTGTCAACAGAGCAGCCCTAAACTTTGGGGTGCTTGTGTCTTGCTGATTTTTAATTTTCCCAATTTATACCCCCATGAGTGGAAGTGCCCTATGCTCTCTAAGCTTTGCTTTTTAGACGTTTCAGGACTCACCGTACACTTCTCCAGAGTGGCTGTTGACAATTTACATCCCGCCCATCAGTGTAGCAAGGCTCCCATTTCTCCATGGCCTGTCCTGCATTTCTGGTTTTGACACTTTTTTCAGCATGGCCCTTTTGACCGATGGGAAGCGAGACTTCTTTGTAGCGCTGATTTGCCTTTCCAGGTTGCTTGGTTGGCCAAAAAGGGCGTATGCGTTTTTTCCTGAATATATTCAGGAAAAAACGCATACGCCCTTTTTGGCCAAGGGCATCATTGTCAACGTTTTGCCGCTTTTCATGTGCTTTAAAGGCGATTCGAATCTACCTCCTGAAATCTGTTTCCAGCAATTCTGCCTTGATTTCAAATCCTCTTCTTTGCCTTCCCTCAATATATTTGTGGATGAGAGTTATCATTTATAACTCTGCAGGTTTGTGAATTGCAGTGCCCTGAACCTCCATTTTACAACTCGCTTTTTAGGGAGCTGGCCGCAAAAGCGCAGGATGGCTTCAGGCCCTGTTCTGGTTCCGGGGGGCAGGCTGAGCCTGTGGTTAATTCTTCTTCCTGATGGGAAAATAGAGTGACCTGTGCCTGTCCCAACACCAAGAGCTAGTCTTTCATTGGTTCCACGTCTTCCCGTTCATCCTCAGTACAAATTGCAACCTGTACGGAACAGGAGGTTAAAGGTGCTGATGCTCCAAGGAGGGAGATTGCTAGTAAAGTGGCTGGAATGGCGAACCCGGGCACAAGCAGATGAGAAATGAGGTGCGTTTTAGAAACCTTTCCCCATCACACAGTGTACCATCTTCTGGGTATCTCATTCATGTTTTCGATGTAGGAAGATGCCCTTGAACCTGGAGATTTGGGACCCATGCGATGGGTACCACGCAGTATTACTTTAAAGGGTCTGCGTTTGCTCACCCAACCTCACCAAACCTCTCAGCCGCAACAGTGTCCACCCTTAGGTCTCATCCAGCTGTGGGTCTAGATATGGTCAATCCAGGTTGCATCACAGCCCCTGAACGCATTGTGTAAGAATTTCTCTCTCTTTCACTGTCTTTGTTTCATGGGTTTTTCAAAGTAATTTATTTTTATAATGGGGTTTAGCTGCTTTTCACTGCTGTGTTTATGCCGCTTTTTACCCACTTGACACACTAATAGAGAGATATCAATACATAGGTTTTAAGATTATTACTAGTCAGATATATTCTTGTGCGGTGAATAGGGCGTGTTGAGTCCAGTTCTCTGAGCAAGGAGTAGGTCTTGTCTATTACATATTGGGTTTATGGAACGGTATCTGAGCTAATTTGAAACCCTTGTTTTATGTATCACCCCACCTCACCTTTCCCGTTAAGCAGCCATAGTGTGTTTTCTGCATGTGTGACTCTGTTCTGTTTTGTAATTCAGTTCAAGTGTAACGGTTTTTACATTCCCTCTATAAGTGATACCTTATGAGAAGTGTCCTTTGCTGTGTGACTTATTTCACTTAGAGTCGTCGTACCTAAATCCACTCATCATGCTGCTACTAGCCTTATGACATTGATTTCATGGCTGAGTGATATTCCATTGTACATAAGGACCACAACTTCTTTATCCATTTTTCTCTTTCCTGGGATATTGAAGGTGGAATGAAGTGGAGGTCCTTGTCAACAGAGCAGCCCTAAACTTTGGGGTGCTTGTGTCTTGCTGATTTTTCATTTTCCCAATTTATACCCCCATGAGTGGAAGTGCCCTATGCTCTCTAAGCTTTGCTTTTTAGACGTTTCAGGACTCACCGTACACTTCTCCAGAGTGGCTGTTGACAATTTACATCCCGCCCATCAGTGTAGCAAGGCTCCCATTTCTCCATGGCCTGTCCTGCATTTCTGGTTTTGACACTTTTTTCAGCATGGCCCTTTTGACCAATGGGAAGCGAGACATCTTTGTAGCGCTGATTTGCCTTTCCAGGTTGCTTGGTTGGCCAAAAAGGGCGTATGCGTTTTTTCCTGAATATATTCAGGAAAAAACGCATACGCCCTTTTTGGCCAAGGGCATCATTGTCAACGTTTTGCCGCTTTTCATGTGCTTTAAAGGCGATTCGAATCTACCTCCTGAAATCTGTTTCCTGCAATTCTGCCTTGATTTCAAATCCTCTTCTTTGCCTTCCCTCAATATATTTGTGGGTGAGAGTTATCATTTATAACTCTGCAGGTTTGTGAATTGCAGTGCCCTGAACCTCCATTTTACAACTCGCTTTTTAGGGAGCTGGCCGCAAAAGCGCAGGATGGCTTCAGCCCCTGTTCTGGTTCCGGGGGGCAGGCTGAGCCTGTGGTTAATTCTTCTTCCTGATGGGAAAATAGAGTGACCTGTGCCTGTCCCAACACCAAGAGCTAGTCTTTCATTGGTTCCACGTCTTCCCGTTCATCCTCAGTACAAATTGCAACCTGTACGGAACAGGAGGTTAAAGGTGCTGATGCTCCAAGGAGGGAGATTGCTAGTAAAGTGGCTGGAATGGCGAACCCGGGCACAAGCAAATGAGAAATGAGGTGCGTTTTAGAAACCTTTCCCCATCACACAGTGTACCATCTTCTGGGTATCTCATGCATGTTTTCGATGTAGGAAGATGCCCTTGAACCTGGAGATTTGGGACCCATGCGATGGGTACCACGCAGTATTACTTTAAAGGGTCTGCGTTTGCTCACCCAACCTCACCAAACCTCTCAGCCGCAACAGTGTCCACCCTTAGGTCTCATCCAGCTGTGGGTCTAGATATGGTCAATCCAGGTTGCATCACAGCCCCTGAACGCATTGTGTAAGAATTTCGCTCTCTTTCACTGTCTTTGTTTCACGGGTTTTTCAAAGTAATTTATTTTTATAATGGGGTTTAGCTGCTTTTCACTGCTGTGTTTATGCCGCTTTACACCCACTTGACACACTAACAGAGAGATATCAATACATAGGTTTTAAGATTATTACTAGTCAGATATATTCTTGTGCGGTGAATAGGGCGTGTTGAGTCCAGTTCTCTGAGCAAGGAGTAGGTCTTGTCTATTACATATTGGTTTTATGGAACGGTATCTGAGCTAATTTGAAACCCTTGTTTTATGTATCACCCCACCTCACCTTTCCCGTTAAGCAGCCATAGTGTGTTTTCTGCATGTGTGACTCTGTTCTGTTTTGTAATTCAGTTCAAGTGTAACGGTTTTTACATTCCCTCTATCAGTGATACCTTATGAGAAGTGTCCTTTTCTGTGTGACTTATTTCACTTAGAATCGTCGTACCTAAATCCACTCATCATGCTGCTACTAGCCTTATGACATTGATTTCATGGCTGAGTGATATTCCATTGTACATAAGGACCACAACTTCTTTATCCATTTTTCTCTTTCCTGGGATATTGAAGGTGGAATGAAGTGGAGGTCCTTGTCAACAGAGCAGCCCTAAACTTTGGGGTGCTTGTGTCTTGCTGATTTTTCCTTTTCCCAATTTATACCCCCATGAGTGGAAGTGCCCTATGCTCTCTAAGCTTTGCTTTTTAGACGTTTCAGGACTCACCGTACACTTCTCCAGAGTGGCTGTTGACAATTTACATCCCGCCCATCAGTGTAGCAAGGCTCCCATTTCTCCATGGCCTGTCCTGCATTTCTGGTTTTGACACTTTTTTCAGCATGGCCCTTTTGACCGATGGGAAGCGAGACTTCTTTGTAGCGCTGATTTGCCTTTCCAGGTTGCTTGGTTGGCCAAAAAGGGCGTATGCGTTTTTTCCTGAATATATTCAGGAAAAAACGCATACGCCCTTTTTGGCCAAGGGCATCATTGTCAACGTTTTGCCGCTTTTCATGTGCTTTAAAGGCGATTCGAATCTACCTCCTGAAATCTGTTTCCTGCAATTCTGCCTTGATTTCAAATCCTCTTCTTTGCCTTCCCTCAATATATTTGTGGATGAGAGTTATCATTTATAACTCTGCAGGTTTGTGAATTGCAGTGCCCTGAACCTCCATTTTACAACTCGCTTTTTAGGGAGCTGGCCGCAAAAGCGCAGGATGGCTTCAGGCCCTGTTCTGGTTCCGGGGGGCAGGCTGAGCCTGTGGTTAATTCTTCTTCCTGATGGGAAAATAGAGTAACCTGTGCCTGTCCCAACACCAAGAGCTAGTCTCGCATTGGTTCCACGTCTTCCCGTTCATCCTCAGGACAAATTGCAACCTGTACTGAACAGGAGGATAAAGGTGCTGATGCTCCAAGTAGGGAGATTGCTAGTAAAGCGGCTGGAATAGCGAACCCGGGCACAAGGAGATGAGAAATGAGGTGCGTTTTAGAAACCTTTCCACATCACACGGTGTACCATCTTCTGTGTTTCTCATGCATGTTTTGGATGTAGGAAGATGCCCTTGAACCTGGCGATTTGGGACCCATGCGATGGGTACCATGCAGTATTACTTTAAAGGGTCTGCGTTTGCTCACCCAACCTCACCAAACCTCTCAGCCCCAAGAGTGTCCACCCTTATGTCTCATCCAGCTGTGGGTCTAGATATGGTCAATCCAGGTTGCATCACAGCCCCTGAACGCATTGTGTAAGAATTTCTATCTCTTTCACTGTCTTTGTTTCATGGGTTTTTCAAAGTAATTTATTTTTATAATGGGGTTTAGCTGCTTTTCACTGCTGTGTTTATGCCGCTTTACACCCACTTGACACACTAACAGAGAGATATCAATACATAAGTTATAAGATTATTACTAGTCAGATATATTCTTGTGCGGTGAATAGGGCGTGTTGAGTCCAGTTCTCTGAGCAAGGAGTAGGTCTTGTCTATTACATATTGGTTTTATGGAACGGTATCTGAGCTAATTTGAAACCCTTGTTTTATGTATCACCCCACCTCACCTTTCCCGTTAAGCAGCCATAGTGTGTTTTCTGCATGTGTGACTCTGTTCTGTTTTGTAATTCAGTTCAAGTGTAACGGTTTTTACATTCCCTCTATCAGTGATACCTTATGAGAAGTGTCCTTTTCTGTGTGACTTATTTCACTTAGAATCGTCGTACCTAAATCCACTCATCATGCTGCTACTAGCCTTATGACATTGATTTCATGGCTGAGTGATATTCCATTGTACATAAGGACCACAACTTCTTTATCCATTTTTCTCTTTCCTGGGATATTGAAGGTGGAATGAAGTGGAGGTCCTTGTCAACAGAGCAGCCCTAAACTTTGGGGTGCTTGTGTCTTGCTGATTTTTCCTTTTCCCAATTTATACCCCCATGAGTGGAAGTGCCCTATGCTCTCTAAGCTTTGCTTTTTAGACGTTTCAGGACTCACCGTACACTTCTCCAGAGTGGCTGTTGACAATTTACATCCCGCCCATCAGTGTAGCAAGGCTCCCATTTCTCCATGGCCTGTCCTGCATTTCTGGTTTTGACACTTTTTTCAGCATGGCCCTTTTGACCGATGGGAAGCGAGACTTCTTTGTAGCGCTGATTTGCCTTTCCAGGTTGCTTGGTTGGCCAAAAAGGGCGTATGCGTTTTTTCCTGAATATATTCAGGAAAAAACGCATACGCCCTTTTTGGCCAAGGGCATCATTGTCAACGTTTTGCCGCTTTTCATGTGCTTTAAAGGCGATTCGAATCTACCTCCTGAAATCTGTTTCCTGCAATTCTGCCTTGATTTCAAATCCTCTTCTTTGCCTTCCCTCAATATATTTGTGGATGAGAGTTATCATTTATAACTCTGCAGGTTTGTGAATTGCAGTGCCCTGAACCTCCATTTTACAACTCGCTTTTTAGGGAGCTGGCCGCAAAAGCGCAGGATGGCTTCAGGCCCTGTTCTGGTTCCGGGGGGCAGGCTGAGCCTGTGGTTAATTCTTCTTCCTGATGGGAAAATAGAGTAACCTGTGCCTGTCCCAACACCAAGAGCTAGTCTCGCATTGGTTCCACGTCTTCCCGTTCATCCTCAGGACAAATTGCAACCTGTACTGAACAGGAGGATAAAGGTGCTGATGCTCCAAGTAGGGAGATTGCTAGTAAAGCGGCTGGAATAGCGAATCCGGGCACAAGGAGATGAGAAATGAGGTGCGTTTTAGAAACCTTTCCACATCACACGGTGTACCATCTTCTGTGTTTCTCATGCATGTTTTGGATGTAGGAAGATGCCCTTGAACCTGGCGATTTGGGACCCATGCGATGGGTACCATGCAGTATTACTTTAAAGGGTCTGCGTTTGCTCACCCAACCTCACCAAACCTCTCAGCCCCAAGAGTGTCCACCCTTATGTCTCATCCAGCTGTGGGTCTAGATATGGTCAATCCAGGTTGCATCACAGCCCCTGAACGCATTGTGTAAGAATTTCTATCTCTTTCACTGTCTTTGTTTCATGGGTTTTTCAAAGTAATTTATTTTTATAATGGGGTTTAGCTGCTTTTCACTGCTGTGTTTATGCCGCTTTACACCCACTTGACACACTAACAGAGAGATATCAATACATAAGTTATAAGATTATTACTAGTCAGATATATTCTTGTGCGGTGAATAGGGCGTGTTGAGTCCAGTTCTCTGAGCAAGGAGTAGGTCTTGTCTATTACATATTGGTTTTATGGAACGGTATCTGAGCTAATTTGAAACCCTTGTTTTATGTATCACCCCACCTCACCTTTCCCGTTAAGCAGCCATAGTGTGTTTTCTGCATGTGTGACTCTGTTCTGTTTTGTAATTCAGTTCAAGTGTAACGGTTTTTACATTCCCTCTATCAGTGATACCTTATGAGAAGTGTCCTTTTCTGTGTGACTTATTTCACTTAGAGTCGTTGTACCTAAATCCACTCATCATGCTGCTACTAGCCTTATGACATTGATTTCACGGCTGAGTGATATTCCATTGTACATAAGGACCACAACTTCTTTATCCATTTTTCTCTTTCCTGGGATATTGAATGTGGAATGAAGTGGAGGTCCTTCTCAACAGAGCAGCCCTAAACTTTGGGGTGCTTGTGTCTTGCTGATTTTTCCTTTTCCCAATTTATACCCCCATGAGTGGAAGTGCCCTATGCTCTCTAAGCTTTGCTTTTTAGACGTTTCAGGACTCACCGTACACTTCTCCAGAGTGGCTGTTGACAATTTTCATCCCGCCCATCAGTGTAGCAAGGCTCCCATTTCTCCATGGCCTGTCCTGCATTTCTGGTTTTGACACTTTTTTCAGCATGGCCCTTTTGACCGATGGGAAGCGAGACTTCTTTGTAGCGCTGATTTGCCTTTCCAGGTTGCTTGGTTGGCCAAAAAGGGCGTATGCGTTTTTTCCTGAATATATTCAGGAAAAAACGCATACGCCCTTTTTGGCCAAGGGCATCATTGTCAACGTTTTGCCGCTTTTCATGTGTTTTAAAGGCGATTCGAATCTACCTCCTGAAATCTGTTTCCTGCAATTCTGCCTTGATTTCAAATCCTCTTCTTTGCCTTCCCTCAATATATTTGTGGATGAGAGTTATCATTTATAACTCTGCAGGTTTGTGAATTGCAGTGCCCTGAACCTCCATTTTACAACTCGCTTTTTAGGGAGCTGGCCGCAAAAGCGCAGGATGGCTTCAGGCCCTGTTCTGGTTCCGGGGGGCAGGCTGAGCCTGTGGTTAATTCTTCTTCCTGATGGGAAAATAGAGTAACCTGTGCGTGTCCCTACACCAAGAGCTAGTCTCTCATTGGTTCCACGTCTTCCCGTTCATCCTCAGGACAAATTGCAACCTGTACGGAACAGGAGGTTAAAGGTGCTGATGCTCCAAGTAGGGAGATTGCTAGTAAAGCGGCTGGAATAGCGAACCCGGGCACAAGGAGATGAGAAATGAGGTGCGTTTTAGAAACCTTTCCACATCACACGGTGTACCATCTTCTGGGTTTCTCATGCATGTTTTCGATGTAGGAAGATGCCCTGGAACCTGGCGATTTGGGACCCATGCGATGGGTACCATGAAGTATTACTTTAAAGGGTCTGCGTTTGCTCACCCAACCTCACCAAACCTCTCAGCCCCAAGAGTGTCCACCCTTATGTCTCATCCAGCTGTGGGTCTAGATATGGTCAATCCAGGTTGCATCACAGCCCCTGAACGCATTGTGTAAGAATTTCTATCTCTTTCACTGTCTTTGTTTCATGGGTTTTTCAAAGTAATTTATTTTTATAATGGGGTTTAGCTGCTTTTCACTGCTGTGTTTATGCCGCTTTACACCCACTTGACACACTAACAGAGAGATATCAATACATAAGTTATAAGATTTTTACTAGTCAGATATATTCTTGTGTGGTGAATAGGGCGTGTTGAGTCCAGTTCTCTGAGCAAGGAGTAGGTCTTGTCTATTACATATTGGTTTAATGGAACGGTATCTGAGCTAATTTGAAACCCTTGTTTTATGTATCACCCCACCTCACCTTTCCCGTTAAGCAGCCATAGTGTGTTTTCTGCATGTGTGACTCTGTTCTGTTTTGTAATTCAGTTCAAGTGTAACGGTTTTTACATTCCCTCTATAAGTGATACCTTATGAGAAGTGTCCTTTTCTGTGTGACTTATTTCACTTCGAGTCGTTGTACCTAAATCCACTCATCATGCTGCTACTAGCCTTATGACATTGATTTCACGGCTGAGTGATATTCCATTGTACATAAGGACCACAACTTCTTTATCCATTTTTCTCTTTCCTGGGATATTGAAGGTGGAATGAAGTGGAGGTCCTTGTCAACAGAGCAGCCCTAAACTTTGGGGTGCTTGTGTCTTGCTGATTTTTCATTTTCCCAATTTATACCCCCATGAGTGGAAGTGCCCTATGCTCTCTAAGCTTTGCTTTTTAGACGTTTCAGGACTCACCGTACACTTCTCCAGAGTGGCTGTTGACAATTTACATCCCGCCCATCAGTGTAGCAAGGCTCCCATTTCTCCATGGCCTGTCCTGCATTTCTGGTTTTGACACTTTTTTCAGCATGGCCCTTTTAACCGATGGGAAGCGAGACTTCTTTGTAGCGCTGATTTGCCTTTTCAGGTTGCTTGGTTGGCCAAAAAGGGCGTATGCGTTTTTTCCTGAATATATTCAGGAAAAAACGCATACGCCCTTTTTGGCCAAGGGCATCATTGTCAACGTTTTGCCGCTTTTCATGTGCTTTAAAGGCGATTCGAATCTACCTCCTGAAATCTGTTTCCTGCAATTCTGCCTTGATTTCAAATCCTCTTCTTTGCCTTCCCTCAATATATTTGTGGATGAGAGTTATCATTTATAACTCTGCAGGTTTGTGAATTGCAGTGCCCTGAACCTCCATTTTACAACTCGCTTTTTAGGGAGCTGGCCGCAAAAGCGCAGGATGGCTTCAGCCCCTGTTCTGGTTCCGGGGGGCAGGCTGAGCCTGTGGTTAATTCTTCTTCCTGATGGGAAAATAGAGTGACCTGTGCCTGTCCCAACACCAAGAGCTAGTCTTTCATTGGTTCCACGTCTTCCCGTTCATCCTCAGTACAAATTGCAACCTGTACGGAACAGGAGGTTAAAGGTGCTGATGCTCCAAGGAGGGAGATTGCTAGTAAAGTGGCTGGAATGGCGAACCCGGGCACAAGCAAATGAGAAATGAGTTGCGTTTTAGAAACCTTTCCCCATCACACGGTGTACCATCTTCTGGGTATCTCATGCATGTTTTCGATGTAGGAAGATGCCCTTGAACCTGGAGATTTGGGACCCATGCGATGGGTACCACGCAGTATTACTTTAAAGGGTCTGCGTTTGCTCACCCAACCTCACCAAACCTCTCAGCCGCAAGAGTGTCCACCCTTAGGTCTCATCCAGCTGTGGGTCTAGATATGGTCAATCCAGGTTGCATCACAGCCCGTGAACGCATTGTGTAAGAATTTCGCTCTCTTTCACTGTCTTTGTTTCACGGGTTTTTCAAAGTAATTTATTTTTATAATGGGGTTTAGCTGCTTTTCACTGCTGTGTTTATGCCGCTTTACACCCACTTGACACACTAACAGAGAGATATCAATACATAAGTTTTAAGATTATTACTAGTCAGATATATTCTTGTGCGGTGAATAGGGCGTGTTGAGTCCAGTTCTCTGAGCAAGGAGTAGGTCTTGTCTATTACATATTGGTTTTATGGAACGGTATCTGAGCTCATTTGAAACCCTTGTTTTATGTATCACCCCACCTCACCTTTCCCGTTAAGCAGCCATAGTGTGTTTTCTGCATGTGTGACTCTGTTCTGTTTTGTAATTCAGTTCAAGTGTAACGGTTTTTACATTCCCTCTATCAGTGATACCTTATGAGAAGTGTCCTTTTCTGTGTGACTTATTTCACTTAGAGTCGTTGTACCTAAATCCACTCATCATGCTGCTACTAGCCTTATGACATTGATTTCACGGCTGAGTGATATTCCATTGTACATAAGGACCACAACTTCTTTATCCATTTTTCTCTTTCCTGGGATATTGAAGGTGGAATGAAGTGGAGGTCCTTGTCAACAGAGCAGCCCTAAACTTTGGGGTGCTTGTGTCTTGCTGATTTTTAATTTTCCCAATTTATACCCCCATGAGTGGAAGTGCCCTATGCTCTCTAAGCTTTGCTTTTTAGACGTTTCAGGAATCACCGTACACTTCTCCAGAGTGGCTGTTGACAATTTACATCCCGCCCATCAGTGTAGCAAGGCTCCCATTTCTCCATGGCCTGTCCTGCATTTCTGGTTTTGACACTTTTTTCAGCATGGCCCTTTTGACCAATGGGAAGCGAGACATCTTTGTAGCGCTGATTTGCCTTTTCAGGTTGCTTGGTTGGCCAAAAAGGGCGTATGCGTTTTTTCCTGAATATATTCAGGAAAAAACGCATACGCCCTTTTTGGCCAAGGGCATCATTGTCAACGTTTTGCCGCTTTTCATGTGCTTTAAAGGCGATTCGAATCTACCTCCTGAAATCTGTTTCCTGCAATTCTGCCTTGATTTCAAATCCTCTTCTTTGCCTTCCCTCAATATATTTGTGGATGAGAGTTATCATTTATAACTCTGCAGGTTTGTGAATTGCAGTGCCCTGAACCTCCATTTTACAACTCGCTTTTTAGGGAGCTGGCCGCAAAAGCGCAGGATGGCTTCAGCCCCTGTTCTGGTTGCGGGGGGCAGGCTGAGCCTGTGGTTAATTCTTCTTCCTGATGGGAAAATAGAGTGACCTGTGCCTGTCCCAACACCAAGAGCTAGTCTTTCATTGGTTCCACGTCTTCCCGTTCATCCTCAGTACAAATTGCAACCTGTACGGAACAGGAGGTTAAAGGTGCTGATGCTCCAAGGAGGGAGATTGCTAGTAAAGTGGCTGGAATGGCGAACCCGGGCACAAGCAAATGAGAAATGAGGTGCGTTTTAGAAACCTTTCCCCATCACACAGTGTACCATCTTCTGGGTATCTCATGCATGTTTTCGATGTAGGAAGATGCCCTTGAACCTGGAGATTTGGGACCCATGCGATGGGTACCACGCAGTATTACTTTAAAGGGTCTGCGTTTGCTCACCCAACCTCACCAAACCTCTCAGCCGCAACAGTGTCCACCCTTATGTCTCATCCAGCTGTGGGTCTAGATATGGTCAATCCAGGTTGCATCACAGCCCCTGAACGCATTGTGTAAGAATTTCTCTCTCTTTCACTGTCTTTGTTTCATGGGTTTTTCAAAGTAATTTATTTTTATAATGGGGTTTAGCTGCTTTTCACTGCTGTGTTTATGCCGCTTTTTACCCACTTGACACACTAACAGAGAGATATCAATACATAGGTTTTAAGATTATTACTAGTCATATATATTCTTGTGCGGTGAATAGGGCGTGTTGAGTCCAGTTCTCTGAGCAAGGAGTAGGTCTTGTCTATTACATATTGGTTTTATGGAACGGTATCTGAGCTAATTTGAAACCCTTGTTTTATGTATCACCCCACCTCACCTTTCCCGTTAAGCAGCCATAGTGTGTTTTCTGCATGTGTGACTCTGTTCTGTTTTGTAATTCAGTTCAAGTGTAACGGTTTTTACATTCCCTCTATAAGTGATACCTTATGAGAAGTGCCCTTTTCTGTGTGACTTATTTCACTTAGAGTCGTCGTACCTAAATCCACTCATCATGCTGGTACTAGCCTTATGACATTGATTTCACGGCTGAGTGATATTCCATTGTACATAAGGACCACAACTTCTTTATCCATTTTTCTCTTTCCTGGGATATTGAAGGTGGAATGAAGTGGAGGTCCTTGTCAACAGAGCAGCCCTAAACTTTGGGGTGCTTGTGTCTTGCTGATTTTTCATTTTCCCAATTTATAACCCCATGAGTGGAAGTGCCCTATGCTCTCTAAGCTTTGCTTTTTAGACGTTTCAGGACTCACCGTACACTTCTCCAGAGTGGCTGTTGACAATTTACATCCCGCCCATCAGTGTAGCAAGGCTCCCATTTCTCCATGGCCTGTCCTGCATTTCTGGTTTTGACACTTTTTTCAGCATGGCCCTTTTAACCGATGGGAAGCGAGACTTCTTTGTAGCGCTGATTTGCCTTTCCAGGTTGCTTGGTTGGCCAAAAAGGGCGTATGCGTTTTTTCCTGAATATATTCAGGAAAAAACGCATACGCCCTTTTTGGCCAAGGGCATCATTGTCAACGTTTTGCCGCTTTTCATGTGCTTTAAAGGCGATTCGAATCTACCTCCTGAAATCTGTTTCCTGCAATTCTGCCTTGATTTCAAATCCTCTTCTTTGCCTTCCCTCAATATATTTGTGGATGAGAGTTATCATTTATAACTCTGCATGTTTGTGAATTGCAGTGCCCTGAACCTCCATTTTACAACTCGCTTTTTAGGGAGCTGGCCGCAAAAGCGCAGGATGGCTTCAGGCCCGGTTCTGGTTCCGGGGGGCAGGCTGAGCCTGTGGTTAATTCTTCTTCCTGATGGGAAAATAGAGTGACCTGTGCCTGTCCCAACACCAAGAGCTAGTCTCTCGTTGGTTCCACGTCTTCCCGTTCATCCTCAGGACAAATTGCAACCTGTACGGAACAGGAGGTTAAAGGTGCTGATGCTCCAAGGAGGGAGATTGCTAGTAAAGTGGCTGGAATGGCGAACCCGGGCACAAGCAGATGAGAAATGAGGTGCGTTTTAGAAACCTTTCCCCATCACACGGTGTACCATCTTCTGGGTATCTCATGCATGTTTTCGATGTAGGAAGATGCCCTTGAACCTGGAGATTTGGGACCCATGCGATGGGTACCACGCAGTATTACTTTAAAGGGTCTGCGTTTGCTCACCCAACCTCACCAAACTTCTCAGCCGCAACAGTGTCCACCCTTATGTCTCATCCAGCTGTGGGTCTAGATATGGTCAATCCAGGTTGCATCACAGCCCCTGAACGCATTGTGTAAGAATTTCTCTCTCTTTCACTGTCTTTGTTTCATGGGTTTTTCAAAGTAATTTATTTTTATAATGGGGTTTAGCTGCTTTTCACTGCTGTGTTTATGCCGCTTTTTACCCACTTGACACACTAACAGAGAGATATCAATACATAGGTTTTAAGATTATTACTAGTCAGATATATTCTTGTGCGGTGAATAGGGCGTGTTGAGTCCAGTTCTCTGAGCAAGGAGTAGGTCTTGTCTATTACATATTGGTTTTATGGAACGGTATCTGAGCTAATTTGAAACCCTTGTTTTATGTATCACCCCACCTCACCTTTCCCGTTAAGCAGCCATAGTGTGTTTTCTGCATGTGTGACTCTGTTCTGTTTTGTAATTCAGTTCAAGTGTAACGGTTTTTACATTCCCTCTATAAGTGATACCTTATGAGAAGTGCCCTTTTCTGTGTGACTTATTTCACTTAGAGTCGTCGTACCTAAATCCACTCATCATGCTGGTACTAGCCTTATGACATTGATTTCACGGCTGAGTGATATTCCATTGTACATAAGGACCACAACTTCTTTATCCATTTTTCTCTTTCCTGGGATATTGAAGGTGGAATGAAGTGGAGGTCCTTGTCAACAGAGCAGCCCTAAACTTTGGGGTGCTTGTGTCTTGCTGATTTTTCATTTTCCCAATTTATAACCCCATGAGTGGAAGTGCCCTATGCTCTCTAAGCTTTGCTTTTTAGACGTTTCAGGAATCACCGTACACTTCTCCAGAGTGGCTGTTGACAATTTACATCCCGCCCATCAGTGTAGCAAGGCTCCCATTTCTCCATGGCCTGTCCTGCATTTCTGGTTTTGACACTTTTGTCAGCATGGCCCTTTTGACCAATGGGAAGCGAGACATCTTTGTAGCGCTGATTTGCCTTTCCAGGTTGCTTGGTTGGCCAAAAAGGGCGTATGCGTTTTTTCCTGAATATATTCAGGAAAAAACGCATACGCCCTTTTTGGCCAAGGGCATCATTGTCAACGTTTTGCCGCTTTTCATGTGCTTTAAAGGCGATTCGAATCTACCTCCTGAAATCTGTTTCCTGCAATTCTGCCTTGATTTCAAATCCTCTTCTTTGCCTTCCCTCAATATATTTGTGGATGAGAGTTATCATTTATAACTCTGCAGGTTTGTGAATTGCAGTGCCCTGAACCTCCATTTTACAACTCGCTTTTTAGGGAGCTGGCCGCAAAAGCGCAGGATGGCTTCAGGCCCTGTTCTGGTTCCGGGGGGCAGGCTGAGCCTGTGGTTAATTCTTCTTCCTGATGGGAAAATAGAGTGACCTGTGCCTGTCCCAACACCAAGAGCTAGTCTTTCATTGGTTCCACGTCTTCCCGTTCATCCTCAGTACAAATTGCAACCTGTACGGAACAGGAGGTTAAAGGTGCTGATGCTCCAAGGAGGGAGATTGCTAGTAAAGTGGCTGGAATGGCGAACCCGGGCACAAGCAGATGAGAAATGAGGTGCGTTTTAGAAACCTTTCCCCATCACACAGTGTACCATCTTCTGGGTATCTCATGCATGTTTTCGATGTAGGAAGATGCCCTTGAACCTGGAGATTTGGGACCCATGCGATGGGTACCACGCAGTATTACTTTAAAGGGTCTGCGTTTGCTCACCCAACCTCACCAAACCTCTCAGCCGCAACAGTGTCCACCCTTATGTCTCATCCAGCTGTGGGTCTAGATATGGTCAATCCAGGTTGCATCACAGCCCCTGAACGCATTGTGTAAGAATTTCTCTCTCTTTCACTGTCTTTGTTTCATGGGTTTTTCAAAGTAATTTATTTTTATAATGGGGTTTAGCTGCTTTTCACTGCTGTGTTTATGCCGCTTTTTACCCACTTGACACACTAACAGAGAGATATCAATACATAGGTTTTAAGATTATTACTAGTCAGATATATTCTTGTGCGGTGAATAGGGCGTGTTGAGTCCAGTTCTCTGAGCAAGGAGTAGGTCTTGTCTATTACATATTGGGTTTATGGAACGGTATCTGAGCTAATTTGAAACCCTTGTTTTATGTATCACCCTAACTCACCTTTCCCGTTAAGCAGCCATAGTGTGTTTTCTGCATGTGTGACTCTGTTCTGTTTTGTAATTCAGTTCAAGTGTAACGGTTTTTACATTCCCTCTATCAGTGATACCTTATGAGAAGTGTCCTTTTCTGTGTGACTTATTTCACTTAGTGTCGTCGTACCTAAATCCACTCATCATGCTGCTACTAGCCTTATGACATTGATTTCACGGCTGAGTGATATTCCATTGTACATAAGGACCACAACTTCTTTATCCATTTTTCTCTTTCCTGGGATATTGAAGGTGGAATGAAGTGGAGGTCCTTGTCAACAGAGCAGCCCTAAACTTTGGGGTGCTTGTGTCTTGCTGATTTTTCATTTTCCCAATTTATACCCCCATGAGTGGAAGTGCCCTATGCTCTCTAAGCTTTGGTTTTTAGACGTTTCAGGACTCACCGTACACTTCTCCAGAGTGGCTGTTGACAATTTACATCCCGCCCATCAGTGTAGCAAGGCTCCCATTTCTCCATGGCCTGTCCTGCATTTCTGGTTTTGACACTTTTTTCAGCATGGCCCTTTTAACCGATGGGAAGCGAGACTTCTTTGTAGCGCTGATTTGCCTTTCCAGGTTGCTTGGTTGGCCAAAAAGGGCGTATGCGTTTTTTCCTGAATATATTCAGGAAAAAACGCATACGCCCTTTTTGGCCAAGGGCATCATTGTCAACGTTTTGCCGCTTTTCATGTGCTTTAAAGGCGATTCGAATCTACCTCCTGAAATCTGTTTCCTGCAATTCTGCCTTGATTTCAAATCCTCTTCTTTGCCTTCCCTCAATATATTTGTGGATGAGAGTTATCATTTATAACTCTGCAGGTTTGTGAATTGCAGTGCCCTGAACCTCCATTTTACAACTCGCTTTTTAGGGAGCTGGCCGCAAAAGCGCAGGATGGCTTCAGGCCCGGTTCTGGTTCCGGGGGGCAGGCTGATCCTGTGGTTAATTCTTCTTCCTGATGGGAAAATAGAGTGACCTGTGCCTGTCCCAACACCAAGAGCTAGTCTCTCGTTGGTTCCACGTCTTCCCGTTCATCCTCAGGACAAATTGCAACCTGTACGGAACAGGAGGTTAAAGGTGCTGATGCTCCAAGGAGGGAGATTGCTAGTAAAGTGGCTGGAATGGCGAACCCGGGCACAAGCAGATGAGAAATGAGGTGCGTTTTAGAAACCTTTCCCCATCACACGGTGTACCATCTTCTGGGTATCTCATGCATGTTTTCGATGTAGGAAGATGCCCTTGAACCTGGAGATTTGGGACCCATGCGATGGGTACCACGCAGTATTACTTTAAAGGGTCTGCGTTTGCTCACCCAACCTCACCAAACTTCTCAGCCGCAACAGTGTCCACCCTTATGTCTCATCCAGCTGTGGGTCTAGATATGGTCAATCCAGGTTGCATCACAGCCCCTGAACGCATTGTGTAAGAATTTCTCTCTCTTTCACTGTCTTTGTTTCATGGGTTTTTCAAAGTAATTTATTTTTATAATGGGGTTTAGCTGCTTTTCACTGCTGTGTTTATGCCGCTTTTTACCCACTTGACACACTAACAGAGAGATATCAATACATAGGTTTTAAGATTATTACTAGTCAGATATATTCTTGTGCGGTGAATAGGGCGTGTTGAGTCCAGTTCTCTGAGCAAGGAGTAGGTCTTGTCTATTACATATTGGTTTTATGGAACGGTATCTGAGCTAATTTGAAACCCTTGTTTTATGTATCACCCCACCTCACCTTTCCCGTTAAGCAGCCATAGTGTGTTTTCTGCATGTGTGACTCTGTTCTGTTTTGTAATTCAGTTCAAGTGTAACGGTTTTTACATTCCCTCTATAAGTGATACCTTATGAGAAGTGCCCTTTTCTGTGTGACTTATTTCACTTAGAGTCGTCGTACCTAAATCCACTCATCATGCTGGTACTAGCCTTATGACATTGATTTCACGGCTGAGTGATATTCCATTGTACATAAGGACCACAACTTCTTTATCCATTTTTCTCTTTCCTGGGATATTGAAGGTGGAATGAAGTGGAGGTCCTTGTCAACAGAGCAGCCCTAAACTTTGGGGTGCTTGTGTCTTGCTGATTTTTCATTTTCCCAATTTATAACCCCATGAGTGGAAGTGCCCTATGCTCTCTAAGCTTTGCTTTTTAGACGTTTCAGGACTCACCGTACACTTCTCCAGAGTGGCTGTTGACAATTTACATCCCGCCCATCAGTGTAGCAAGGCTCCCATTTCTCCATGGCCTGTCCTGCATTTCTGGTTTTGACACTTTTTTCAGCATGGCCCTTTTAACCGATGGGAAGCGAGACTTCTTTGTAGCGCTGATTTGCCTTTCCAGGTTGCTTGGTTGGCCAAAAAGGGCGTATGCGTTTTTTCCTGAATATATTCAGGAAAAAACGCATACGCCCTTTTTGGCCAAGGGCATCATTGTCAACGTTTTGCCGCTTTTCATGTGCTTTAAAGGCGATTCGAATCTACCTCCTGAAATCTGTTTCCTGCAATTCTGCCTTGATTTCAAATCCTCTTCTTTGCCTTCCCTCAATATATTTGTGGATGAGAGTTATCATTTATAACTCTGCATGTTTGTGAATTGCAGTGCCCTGAACCTCCATTTTACAACTCGCTTTTTAGGGAGCTGGCCGCAAAAGCGCAGGATGGCTTCAGGCCCGGTTCTGGTTCCGGGGGGCAGGCTGAGCCTGTGGTTAATTCTTCTTCCTGATGGGAAAATAGAGTGACCTGTGCCTGTCCCAACACCAAGAGCTAGTCTCTCGTTGGTTCCACGTCTTCCCGTTCATCCTCAGGACAAATTGCAACCTGTACGGAACAGGAGGTTAAAGGTGCTGATGCTCCAAGGAGGGAGATTGCTAGTAAAGTGGCTGGAATGGCGAACCCGGGCACAAGCAGATGAGAAATGAGGTGCGTTTTAGAAACCTTTCCCCATCACACGGTGTACCATCTTCTGGGTATCTCATGCATGTTTTCGATGTAGGAAGATGCCCTTGAACCTGGAGATTTGGGACCCATGCGATGGGTACCACGCAGTATTACTTTAAAGGGTCTGCGTTTGCTCACCCAACCTCACCAAACTTCTCAGCCGCAACAGTGTCCACCCTTATGTCTCATCCAGCTGTGGGTCTAGATATGGTCAATCCAGGTTGCATCACAGCCCCTGAACGCATTGTGTAAGAATTTCTCTCTCTTTCACTGTCTTTGTTTCATGGGTTTTTCAAAGTAATTTATTTTTATAATGGGGTTTAGCTGCTTTTCACTGCTGTGTTTATGCCGCTTTTTACCCACTTGACACACTAACAGAGAGATATCAATACATAGGTTTTAAGATTATTACTAGTCAGATATATTCTTGTGCGGTGAATAGGGCGTGTTGAGTCCAGTTCTCTGAGCAAGGAGTAGGTCTTGTCTATTACATATTGGTTTTATGGAACGGTATCTGAGCTAATTTGAAACCCTTGTTTTATGTATCACCCCACCTCACCTTTCCCGTTAAGCAGCCATAGTGTGTTTTCTGCATGTGTGACTCTGTTCTGTTTTGTAATTCAGTTCAAGTGTAACGGTTTTTACATTCCCTCTATAAGTGATACCTTATGAGAAGTGCCCTTTTCTGTGTGACTTATTTCACTTAGAGTCGTCGTACCTAAATCCACTCATCATGCTGGTACTAGCCTTATGACATTGATTTCACGGCTGAGTGATATTCCATTGTACATAAGGACCACAACTTCTTTATCCATTTTTCTCTTTCCTGGGATATTGAAGGTGGAATGAAGTGGAGGTCCTTGTCAACAGAGCAGCCCTAAACTTTGGGGTGCTTGTGTCTTGCTGATTTTTCATTTTCCCAATTTATAACCCCATGAGTGGAAGTGCCCTATGCTCTCTAAGCTTTGCTTTTTAGACGTTTCAGGAATCACCGTACACTTCTCCAGAGTGGCTGTTGACAATTTACATCCCGCCCATCAGTGTAGCAAGGCTCCCATTTCTCCATGGCCTGTCCTGCATTTCTGGTTTTGACACTTTTGTCAGCATGGCCCTTTTGACCAATGGGAAGCGAGACATCTTTGTAGCGCTGATTTGCCTTTCCAGGTTGCTTGGTTGGCCAAAAAGGGCGTATGCGTTTTTTCCTGAATATATTCAGGAAAAAACGCATACGCCCTTTTTGGCCAAGGGCATCATTGTCAACGTTTTGCCGCTTTTCATGTGCTTTAAAGGCGATTCGAATCTACCTCCTGAAATCTGTTTCCTGCAATTCTGCCTTGATTTCAAATCCTCTTCTTTGCCTTCCCTCAATATATTTGTGGATGAGAGTTATCATTTATAACTCTGCAGGTTTGTGAATTGCAGTGCCCTGAACCTCCATTTTACAACTCGCTTTTTAGGGAGCTGGCCGCAAAAGCGCAGGATGGCTTCAGGCCCTGTTCTGGTTCCGGGGGGCAGGCTGAGCCTGTGGTTAATTCTTCTTCCTGATGGGAAAATAGAGTGACCTGTGCCTGTCCCAACACCAAGAGCTAGTCTTTCATTGGTTCCACGTCTTCCCGTTCATCCTCAGTACAAATTGCAACCTGTACGGAACAGGAGGTTAAAGGTGCTGATGCTCCAAGGAGGGAGATTGCTAGTAAAGTGGCTGGAATGGCGAACCCGGGCACAAGCAGATGAGAAATGAGGTGCGTTTTAGAAACCTTTCCCCATCACACAGTGTACCATCTTCTGGGTATCTCATGCATGTTTTCGATGTAGGAAGATGCCCTTGAACCTGGAGATTTGGGACCCATGCGATGGGTACCACGCAGTATTACTTTAAAGGGTCTGCGTTTGCTCACCCAACCTCACCAAACCTCTCAGCCGCAACAGTGTCCACCCTTATGTCTCATCCAGCTGTGGGTCTAGATATGGTCAATCCAGGTTGCATCACAGCCCCTGAACGCATTGTGTAAGAATTTCTCTCTCTTTCACTGTCTTTGTTTCATGGGTTTTTCAAAGTAATTTATTTTTATAATGGGGTTTAGCTGCTTTTCACTGCTGTGTTTATGCCGCTTTTTACCCACTTGACACACTAACAGAGAGATATCAATACATAGGTTTTAAGATTATTACTAGTCAGATATATTCTTGTGCGGTGAATAGGGCGTGTTGAGTCCAGTTCTCTGAGCAAGGAGTAGGTCTTGTCTATTACATATTGGGTTTATGGAACGGTATCTGAGCTAATTTGAAACCCTTGTTTTATGTATCACCCTAACTCACCTTTCCCGTTAAGCAGCCATAGTGTGTTTTCTGCATGTGTGACTCTGTTCTGTTTTGTAATTCAGTTCAAGTGTAACGGTTTTTACATTCCCTCTATAAGTGATACCTTATGAGAAGTGTCCTTTTCTGTGTGACTTATTTCACTTAGTGTCGTCGTACCTAAATCCACTCATCATGCTGCTACTAGCCTTATGACATTGATTTCACGGCTGAGTGATATTCCATTGTACATAAGGACCACAACTTCTTTATCCATTTTTCTCTTTCCTGGGATATTGAAGGTGGAATGAAGTGGAGGTCCTTGTCAACAGAGCAGCCCTAAACTTTGGGGTGCTTGTGTCTTGCTGATTTTTCATTTTCCCAATTTATACCCCCATGAGTGGAAGTGCCCTATGCTCTCTAAGCTTTGCTTTTTAGACGTTTCAGGACTCACCGTACACTTCTCCAGAGTGGCTGTTGACAATTTACATCCCGCCCATCAGTGTAGCAAGGCTCCCATTTCTCCATGGCCTGTCCTGCATTTCTGGTTTTGACACTTTTTTCAGCATGGCCCTTTTGACCGATGGGAAGCGAGACATCTTTGTAGCGCTGATTTGCCTTTCCAGGTTGCTTGGTTGGCCAAAAAGGGCGTATGCGTTTTTTCCTGAATATATTCAGGAAAAAACGCATACGCCCTTTTTGGCCAAGGGCATCATTGTCAACGTTTTGCCGCTTTTCATGTGCTTTAAAGGCGATTCGAATCTACCTCCTGAAATCTGTTTCCTGCAATTCTGCCTTGATTTCAAATCCTCTTCTTTGCCTTCCCTCAATATATTTGTGGATGAGAGTTATCATTTATAACTCTGCAGGTTTGTGAATTGCAGTGCCCTGAACCTCCATTTTACAACTCGCTTTTTAGGGAGCTGGCCGCAAAAGCGCAGGATGGCTTCAGCCCCTGTTCTGGTTCCGGGGGGCAGGCTGAGCCTGTGGTTAATTCTTCTTCCTGATGGGAAAATAGAGTGACCTGTGCCTGTCCCAACACCAAGAGCTAGTCTTTCATTGGTTCCACGTCTTCCCGTTCATCCTCAGTACAAATTGCAACCTGTACGGAACAGGAGGTTAAAGGTGCTGATGCTCCAAGGAGGGAGATTGCTAGTAAAGTGGCTGGAATGGCGAACCCGGGCACAAGCAAATGAGAAATGAGGTGCGTTTTAGAAACCTTTCCCCATCACACAGTGTACCATCTTCTGGGTATCTCATGCATGTTTTCGATGTAGGAAGATGCCCTTGAACCTGGAGATTTGGGACCCATGCGATGGGTACCACGCAGTATTACTTTAAAGGGTCTGCGTTTGCTCACCCAACCTCACCAAACCTCTCAGCCGCAACAGTGTCCACCCTTAGGTCTCATCCAGCTGTGGGTCTAGATATGGTCAATCCAGGTTGCATCACAGCCCCTGAACACACTGTGTAAGAATTTCTCTCTCTTTCACTGTCTTTGTTTCATGGGTTTTTCAAAGTAATTTATTTTTATAATGGGGTTTAGCTGCTTTTCACTGCTGTGTTTATGCCGCTTTTTACCCACTTGACACACTAACAGAGAGATATCAATACATAGGTTTTAAGATTATTACTAGTCAGATATATTCTTGTGCGGTGAATAGGGCGTGTTGAGTCCAGTTCTCTGAGCAAGGAGTAGGTCTTGTCTATTACATATTGGGTTTATGGAACGGTATCTGAGCTAATTTGAAACCCTTGTTTTATGTATCACCCCACCTCACCTTTCCCGTTAAGCAGCCATAGTGTGTTTTCTGCATGTGTGACTCTGTTCTGTTTTGTAATTCAGTTCAAGTGTAACGGTTTTTACATTCCCTCTATAAGTGATACCTTATGAGAAGTGTCCTTTGCTGTGTGACTTATTTCACTTAGAGTCGTCGTACCTAAATCCACTCATCATGCTGCTACTAGCCTTATGACATTGATTTCACGGCTGAGTGATATTCCATTGTACATAAGGACCACAACTTTTTTATCCATTTTTCTCTTTCCTGGGATATTGAAGGTGGAATGAAGTGGAGGTCCTTGTCAACAGAGCAGCCCTAAACTTTGGGGTGCTTGTGTCTTGCTGATTTTTCATTTTCCCAATTTATACCCCCATGAGTGGAAGTGCCCTATGCTCTCTAAGCTTTGCTTTTTAGACGTTTCAGGACTCACCATACACTTCTCCAGAGTGGCTGTTGACAATTTACATCCCGCCCATCAGTGTAGCAAGGCTCCCATTTCTCCATGGCCTGTCCTGCATTTCTGGTTTTGACACTTTTTTCAGCATGGCCCTTTTGACCAATGGGAAGCGAGACATCTTTGTAGCGCTGATTTGCCTTTCTAGGTTGCTTGGTTGGCCAAAAAGGGCGTATGCGTTTTTTCCTGAATATATTCAGGAAAAAACGCATACGCCCTTTTTGGCCAAGGGCATCATTGTCAACGTTTTGCCGCTTTTCATGTGCTTTAAAGGCGATTCGAATCTACCTCCTGAAATCTGTTTCCTGCAATTCTGCCTTGATTTCAAATCCTCTTCTTTGCCTTCCCTCAATATATTTGTGGGTGAGAATTATCATTTATAACTCTGCAGGTTTGTGAATTGCAGTGCCCTGAACCTCCATTTTACAACTCGCTTTTTAGGGAGCTGGCCGCAAAAGCGCAGGATGGCTTCAGCCCCTGTTCTGGTTCCGGGGGGCAGGCTGAGCCTGTGGTTAATTCTTCTTCCTGATGGGAAAATAGAGTGACCTGTGCCTGTCCCAACACCAAGAGCTAGTCTTTCATTGGTTCCACGTCTTCCCGTTCATCCTCAGTACAAATTGCAACCTGTACGGAACAGGAGGTTAAAGGTGCTGATGCTCCAAGGAGGGAGATTGCTAGTAAAGTGGCTGGAATGGCGAACCCGGGCACAAGCAAATGAGAAATGAGGTGCGTTTTAGAAACCTTTCCCCATCACACGGTGTACCATCTTCTGGGTATCTCATGCATGTTTTCGATGTAGGAAGATGCCCTTGAACCTGGAGATTTGGGACCCATGCGATGGATACCACGCAGTATTACTTTAAAGGGTCTGCGTTTGCTCACCCAACCTCACCAAACCTCTCAGCCGCAACAGTGTCCACCCTTAGGTCTCATCCAGCTGTGGGTCTAGATATGGTCAAACCAGGTTGCATCACAGCCCCTGAACGCATTGTGTAAGAATTTCGCTCTCTTTCACTGTCTTTGTTTCATGGGTTTTTCAAAGTAATTTATTTTTATAATGGGGTTTAGCTGCTTTTCACTGCTGTGTTTATGCCGCTTTTTACCCACTTGACACACTAACAGAGAGATATCAATACATAGGTTTTAAGATTATTACTAGTCAGATATATTCTTGTGCGGTGAATAGGGCGTGTTGAGTCCAGTTCTCTGAGCAAGGAGTAGGTCTTGTCTATTACATATTGGGTTTATGGAACGGTATCTGAGCTAATTTGAAACCCTTGTTTTATGTATCACCCCACCTCACCTTTCCCGTTAAGCAGCCATAGTGTGTTTTCTGCATGTGTGACTCTGTTCTGTTTTGTAATTCAGTTCAAGTGTAACGGTTTTTACATTCCCTCTATCAGTGATACCTTATGAGAAGTGTCCTTTGCTGTGTGACTTATTTCACTTAGAGTTGTCGTACCTAAATCCACTCATCATGCTGCTACTAGCCTTATGACATTGATTTCACGGCTGAGTGATATTCCATTGTACATAAGGACCACAACTTCTTTATCCATTTTTCTCTTTCCTGGGATATTGAAGGTGGAATGAAGTGGAGGTCCTTGTCAACAGAGCAGCCCTAAACTTTGGGGTGCTTGTGTCTTGCTGATTTTTCATTTTCCCAATTTATACCCCCATGAGTGGAAGTGCCCTATGCTCTCTAAGCTTTGCTTTTTAGACGTTTCAGGACTCACCGTACACTTCTCCAGAGTGGCTGTTGACAATTTACATCCCGCCCATCAGTGTAGCAAGGCTCCCATTTCTCCATGGCCTGTCATGCATTTCTGGTTTTGACACTTTTTTCAGCATGGCCCTTTTGACCGATGGGAAGCGAGACATCTTTGTAGCGCTGATTTGCCTTTCCAGGTTGCTTGGTTGGCCAAAAAGGGCGTATGCGTTTTTTCCTGAATATATTCAGGAAAAAACGCATACGCCCTTTTTGGCCAAGGGCATCATTGTCAACGTTTTGCCGCTTTTCATGTGTTTTAAAGGCGATTCGAATCTACCTCCTGAAATCTGTTTCCTGCAATTCTGCCTTGATTTCAAATCCTCTTCTTTGCCTTCCCTCAATATATTTGTGGGTGAGAGTTATCATTTATAACTCTGCAGGTTTGTGAATTGCAGTGCCCTGAACCTCCATTTTACAACTCGCTTTTTAGGGAGCTGGCCGCAAAAGCGCAGGATGGCTTCAGGCCCTGTTCTGGTTCCGGGGGGCAGGCTGAGCCTGTGGTTAATTCTTCTTCCTGATGGGAAAATAGAGTGACCTGTGCCTGTCCCAACACCAAGAGCTAGTCTTTCATTGGTTCCACGTCTTCCCGTTCATCCTCAGTACAAATTGCAACCTGTACGGAACAGGAGGTTAAAGGTGCTGATGCTCCAAGGAGGGAGATTGCTAGTAAAGTGGCTGGAATGGCGAACCCGGGCACAAGCAAATGAGAAATGAGGTGCGTTTTAGAAACCTTTCCCCATCACACAGTGTACCATCTTCTGGGTATCTCATGCATGTTTTCGATGTAGGAAGATGCCCTTGAACCTGGAGATTTGGGACCCATGCGATGGGTACCACGCAGTATTACTTTAAAGGGTCTGCGTTTGCTCACCCAACCTCACCAAACCTCTCAGCCGCAACAGTGTCCACCCTTAGGTCTCATTCAGCTGTGGGTCTAGATATGGTCAATCCAGGTTGCATCACAGCCCCTGAACGCATTGTGTAAGAATTTCGCTCTCTTTCACTGTCTTTGTTTCACGGGTTTTTCAAAGTAATTTATTTTTATAATGGGGTTTAGCTGCTTTTCACTGCTGTGTTTATGCCGCTTTACACCCACTTGACACACTAACAGAGAGATATCAATACATAGGTTTTAAGATTATTACTAGTCAGATATATTCTTGTGCGGTGAATAGGGCGTGTTGAGTCCAGTTCTCTGAGCAAGGAGTAGGTCTTGTCTATTACATATTGGTTTTATGGAACGGTATCTGAGCTAATTTGAAACCCTTGTTTTATGTATCACCCCACCTCACCTTTCCCGTTAAGCAGCCATAGTGTGTTTTCTGCATGTGTGACTCTGTTCTGTTTTGTAATTCAGTTCAAGTGTAACGGTTTTTACATTCCCTCTATCAGTGATACCTTATGAGAAGTGTCCTTTTCTGTGTGACTTATTTCACTTAGAATCGTCGTACCTAAATCCACTCATCATGCTGCTACTAGCCTTATGACATTGATTTCATGGCTGAGTGATATTCCATTGTACATAAGGACCACAACTTCTTTATCCATTTTTCTCTTTCCTGGGATATTGAAGGTGGAATGAAGTGGAGGTCCTTGTCAACAGAGCAGCCCTAAACTTTGGGGTGCTTGTGTCTTGCTGATTTTTCCTTTTCCCAATTTATACCCCCATGAGTGGAAGTGCCCTATGCTCTCTAAGCTTTGCTTTTTAGACGTTTCAGGACTCACCGTACACTTCTCCAGAGTGGCTGTTGACAATTTACATCCCGCCCATCAGTGTAGCAAGGCTCCCATTTCTCCATGGCCTGTCCTGCATTTCTGGTTTTGACACTTTTTTCAGCATGGCCCTTTTGACCGATGGGAAGCGAGACTTTTTTGTAGCGCTGATTTGCCTTTCCAGGTTGCTTGGTTGGCCAAAAAGGGCGTATGCGTTTTTTCCTGAATATATTCAGGAAAAAACGCATACGCCCTTTTTGGCCAAGGGCATCATTGTCAACGTTTTGCCGCTTTTCATGTGCTTTAAAGGCGATTCGAATCTACCTCCTGAAATCTGTTTCCTGCAATTCTGCCTTGATTTCAAATCCTCTTCTTTGCCTTCCCTCAATATATTTGTGGATGAGAGTTATCATTTATAACTCTGCAGGTTTGTGAATTGCAGTGCCCTGAACCTCCATTTTACAACTCGCTTTTTAGGGAGCTGGCCGCAAAAGCGCAGGATGGCTTCAGGCCCTGTTCTGGTTCCGGGGGGCAGGCTGAGCCTGTGGTTAATTCTTCTTCCTGATGGGAAAATAGAGTAACCTGTGCCTGTCCCAACACCAAGAGCTAGTCTCGCATTGGTTCCACGTCTTCCCGTTCATCCTCAGGACAAATTGCAACCTGTACTGAACAGGAGGATAAAGGTGCTGATGCTCCAAGTAGGGAGATTGCTAGTAAAGCGGCTGGAATAGCGAACCCGGGCACAAGGAGATGAGAAATGAGGTGCGTTTTAGAAACCTTTCCACATCACACGGTGTACCATCTTCTGTGTTTCTCATGCATGTTTTGGATGTAGGAAGATGCCCTTGAACCTGGCGATTTGGGACCCATGCGATGGGTACCATGCAGTATTACTTTAAAGGGTCTGCGTTTGCTCACCCAACCTCACCAAACCTCTCAGCCCCAAGAGTGTCCACCCTTATGTCTCATCCAGCTGTGGGTCTAGATATGGTCAATCCAGGTTGCATCACAGCCCCTGAACGCATTGTGTAAGAATTTCTATCTCTTTCACTGTCTTTGTTTCATGGGTTTTTCAAAGTAATTTATTTTTATAATGGGGTTTAGCTGCTTTTCACTGCTGTGTTTATGCCGCTTTACACCCACTTGACACACTAACAGAGAGATATCAATACATAAGTTATAAGATTATTACTAGTCAGATATATTCTTGTGCGGTGAATAGGGCGTGTTGAGTCCAGTTCTCTGAGCAAGGAGTAGGTCTTGTCTATTACATATTGGTTTTATGGAACGGTATCTGAGCTAATTTGAAACCCTTGTTTTATGTATCACCCCACCTCACCTTTCCCGTTAAGCAGCCATAGTGTGTTTTCTGCATGTGTGACTCTGTTCTGTTTTGTAATTCAGTTCAAGTGTAACGGTTTTTACATTCCCTCTATCAGTGATACCTTATGAGAAGTGTCCTTTTCTGTGTGACTTATTTCACTTAGAATCGTCGTACCTAAATCCACTCATCATGCTGCTACTAGCCTTATGACATTGATTTCATGGCTGAGTGATATTCCATTGTACATAAGGACCACAACTTCTTTATCCATTTTTCTCTTTCCTGGGATATTGAAGGTGGAATGAAGTGGAGGTCCTTGTCAACAGAGCAGCCCTAAACTTTGGGGTGCTTGTGTCTTGCTGATTTTTCCTTTTCCCAATTTATACCCCCATGAGTGGAAGTGCCCTATGCTCTCTAAGCTTTGCTTTTTAGACGTTTCAGGACTCACCGTACACTTCTCCAGAGTGGCTGTTGACAATTTACATCCCGCCCATCAGTGTAGCAAGGCTCCCATTTCTCCATGGCCTGTCCTGCATTTCTGGTTTTGACACTTTTTTCAGCATGGCCCTTTTGACCGATGGGAAGCGAGACTTCTTTGTAGCGCTGATTTGCCTTTCCAGGTTGCTTGGTTGGCCAAAAAGGGCGTATGCGTTTTTTCCTGAATATATTCAGGAAAAAACGCATACGCCCTTTTTGGCCAAGGGCATCATTGTCAACGTTTTGCCGCTTTTCATGTGCTTTAAAGGCGATTCGAATCTACCTCCTGAAATCTGTTTCCTGCAATTCTGCCTTGATTTCAAATCCTCTTCTTTGGCTTCCCTCAATATATTTGTGGATGAGAGTTATCATTTATAACTCTGCAGGTTTGTGAATTGCAGTGCCCTGAACCTCCATTTTACAACTCGCTTTTTAGGGAGCTGGCCGCAAAAGCGCAGGATGGCTTCAGGCCCTGTTCTGGTTCCGGGGGGCAGGCTGAGCCTGTGGTTAATTCTTCTTCCTGATGGGAAAATAGAGTAACCTGTGCCTGTCCCAACACCAAGAGCTAGTCTCGCATTGGTTCCACGTCTTCCCGTTCATCCTCAGGACAAATTGCAACCTGTACTGAACAGGAGGATAAAGGTGCTGATGCTCCAAGTAGGGAGATTGCTAGTAAAGCGGCTGTAATAGCGAATCCGGGCACAAGGAGATGAGAAATGAGGTGCGTTTTAGAAACCTTTCCACATCACACGGTGTACCATCCTCTGTGTTTCTCATGCATGTTTTGGATGTAGGAAGATGCCCTTGAACCTGGCGATTTGGGACCCATGCGATGGGTACCATGCAGTATTACTTTAAAGGGTCTGCGTTTGCTCACCCAACCTCACCAAACCTCTCAGCCCCAAGAGTGTCCACCCTTATGTCTCATCCAGCTGTGGGTCTAGATATGGTCAATCCAGGTTGCATCACAGCCCCTGAACGCATTGTGTAAGAATTTCTATCTCTTTCACTGTCTTTGTTTCATGGGTTTTTCAAAGTAATTTATTTTTATAATGGGGTTTAGCTGCTTTTCACTGCTGTGTTTATGCCGCTTTACACCCACTTGACACACTAACAGAGAGATATCAATACATAAGTTATAAGATTATTACTAGTCAGATATATTCTTGTGCGGTGAATAGGGCGTGTTGAGTCCAGTTCTCTGAGCAAGGAGTAGGTCTTGTCTATTACATATTGGTTTTATGGAACGGTATCTGAGCTAATTTGAAACCCTTGTTTTATGTATCACCCCACCTCACCTTTCCCGTTAAGCAGCCATAGTGTGTTTTCTGCATGTGTGACTCTGTTCTGTTTTGTAATTCAGTTCAAGTGTAACGGTTTTTACATTCCCTCTATCAGTGATACCTTATGAGAAGTGTCCTTTTCTGTGTGACTTATTTCACTTAGAATCGTCGTACCTAAATCCACTCATCATGCTGCTACTAGCCTTATGACATTGATTTCATGGCTGAGTGATATTCCATTGTACATAAGGACCACAACTTCTTTATCCATTTTTCTCTTTCCTGGGATATTGAAGGTGGAATGAAGTGGAGGTCCTTGTCAACAGAGCAGCCCTAAACTTTGGGGTGCTTGTGTCTTGCTGATTTTTCCTTTTCCCAATTTATACCCCCATGAGTGGAAGTGCCCTATGCTCTCTAAGCTTTGCTTTTTAGACGTTTCAGGACTCACCGTACACTTCTCCAGAGTGGCTGTTGACAATTTACATCCCGCCCATCAGTGTAGCAAGGCTCCCATTTCTCCATGGCCTGTCCTGCATTTCTGGTTTTGACACTTTTTTCAGCATGGCCCTTTTGACCGATGGGAAGCGAGACTTCTTTGTAGCGCTGATTTGCCTTTCCAGGTTGCTTGGTTGGCCAAAAAGGGCGTATGCGTTTTTTCCTGAATATATTCAGGAAAAAACGCATACGCCCTTTTTGGCCAAGGGCATCATTGTCAACGTTTTGCCGCTTTTCATGTGCTTTAAAGGCGATTCGAATCTACCTCCTGAAATCTGTTTCCTGCAATTCTGCCTTGATTTCAAATCCTCTTCTTTGGCTTCCCTCAATATATTTGTGGATGAGAGTTATCATTTATAACTCTGCAGGTTTGTGAATTGCAGTGCCCTGAACCTCCATTTTACAACTCGCTTTTTAGGGAGCTGGCCGCAAAAGCGCAGGATGGCTTCAGGCCCTGTTCTGGTTCCGGGGGGCAGGCTGAGCCTGTGGTTAATTCTTCTTCCTGATGGGAAAATAGAGTAACCTGTGCCTGTCCCAACACCAAGAGCTAGTCTCGCATTGGTTCCACGTCTTCCCGTTCATCCTCAGGACAAATTGCAACCTGTACTGAACAGGAGGATAAAGGTGCTGATGCTCCAAGTAGGGAGATTGCTAGTAAAGCGGCTGTAATAGCGAATCCGGGCACAAGGAGATGAGAAATGAGGTGCGTTTTAGAAACCTTTCCACATCACACGGTGTACCATCTTCTGTGTTTCTCATGCATGTTTTGGATGTAGGAAGATGCCCTTGAACCTGGCGATTTGGGACCCATGCGATGGGTACCATGCAGTATTACTTTAAAGGGTCTGCGTTTGCTCACCCAACCTCACCAAACCTCTCAGCCCCAAGAGTGTCCACCCTTATGTCTCATCCAGCTGTGGGTCTAGATATGGTCAATCCAGGTTGCATCACAGCCCCTGAACGCATTGTGTAAGAATTTCTATCTCTTTCACTGTCTTTGTTTCATGGGTTTTTCAAAGTAATTTATTTTTATAATGGGGTTTAGCTGCTTTTCACTGCTGTGTTTATGCCGCTTTACACCCACTTGACACACTAACAGAGAGATATCAATACATAAGTTATAAGATTATTACTAGTCAGATATATTCTTGTGCGGTGAATAGGGCGTGTTGAGTCCAGTTCTCTGAGCAAGGAGTAGGTCTTGTCTATTACATATTGGTTTTATGGAACGGTATCTGAGCTAATTTGAAACCCTTGTTTTATGTATCACCCCACCTCACCTTTCCCGTTAAGCAGCCATAGTGTGTTTTCTGCATGTGTGACTCTGTTCTGTTTTGTAATTCAGTTCAAGTGTAACGGTTTTTACATTCCCTCTATCAGTGATACCTTATGAGAAGTGTCCTTTTCTGTGTGACTTATTTCACTTAGAGTCGTTGTACCTAAATCCACTCATCATGCTGCTACTAGCCTTATGACATTGATTTCACGGCTGAGTGATATTCCATTGTACATAAGGACCACAACTTCTTTATCCATTTTTCTCTTTCCTGGGATATTGAATGTGGAATGAAGTGGAGGTCCTTCTCAACAGAGCAGCCCTAAACTTTGGGGTGCTTGTGTCTTGCTGATTTTTCCTTTTCCCAATTTATACCCCCATGAGTGGAAGTGCCCTATGCTCTCTAAGCTTTGCTTTTTAGACGTTTCAGGACTCACCGTACACTTCTCCAGAGTGGCTGTTGACAATTTTCATCCCGCCCATCAGTGTAGCAAGGCTCCCATTTCTCCATGGCCTGTCCTGCATTTCTGGTTTTGACACTTTTTTCAGCATGGCCCTTTTGACCGATGGGAAGCGAGACTTCTTTGTAGCGCTGATTTGCCTTTCCAGGTTGCTTGGTTGGCCAAAAAGGGCGTATGCGTTTTTTCCTGAATATATTCAGGAAAAAACGCATACGCCCTTTTTGGCCAAGGGCATCATTGTCAACGTTTTGCCGCTTTTCATGTGTTTTAAAGGCGATTCGAATCTACCTCCTGAAATCTGTTTCCTGCAATTCTGCCTTGATTTCAAATCCTCTTCTTTGCCTTCCCTCAATATATTTGTGGATGAGAGTTATCATTTATAACTCTGCAGGTTTGTGAATTGCAGTGCCCTGAACCTCCATTTTACAACTCGCTTTTTAGGGAGCTGGCCGCAAAAGCGCAGGATGGCTTCAGCCCCTGTTCTGGTTCCGGGGGGCAGGCTGAGCCTGTGGTTAATTCTTCTTCCTGATGGGAAAATAGAGTAACCTGTGCGTGTCCCTACACCAAGAGCTAGTCTCTCATTGGTTCCACGTCTTCCCGTTCATCCTCAGGACAAATTGCAACCTGTACGGAACAGGAGGTTAAAGGTGCTGATGCTCCAAGTAGGGAGATTGCTAGTAAAGCGGCTGGAATAGCGAACCCGGGCACAAGGAGATGAGAAATGAGGTGCGTTTTAGAAACCTTTCCACATCACACGGTGTACCATCTTCTGGGTTTCTCATGCATGTTTTCGATGTAGGAAGATGCCCTGGAACCTGGCGATTTGGGACCCATGCGATGGGTACCATGAAGTATTACTTTAAAGGGTCTGCGTTTGCTCACCCAACCTCACCAAACCTCTCAGCCCCAAGAGTGTCCACCCTTATGTCTCATCCAGCTGTGGGTCTAGATATGGTCAATCCAGGTTGCATCACAGCCCCTGAACGCATTGTGTAAGAATTTCTATCTCTTTCACTGTCTTTGTTTCATGGGTTTTTCAAAGTAATTTATTTTTATAATGGGGTTTAGCTGCTTTTCACTGCTGTGTTTATGCCGCTTTACACCCACTTGACACACTAACAGAGAGATATCAATACATAAGTTATAAGATTTTTACTAGTCAGATATATTCTTGTGTGGTGAATAGGGCGTGTTGAGTCCAGTTCTCTGAGCAAGGAGTAGGTCTTGTCTATTACATATTGGTTTAATGGAACGGTATCTGAGCTAATTTGAAACCCTTGTTTTATGTATCACCCCACCTCACCTTTCCCGTTAAGCAGCCATAGTGTGTTTTCTGCATGTGTGACTCTGTTCTGTTTTGTAATTCAGTTCAAGTGTAACGGTTTTTACATTCCCTCTATAAGTGATACCTTATGAGAAGTGTCCTTTTCTGTGTGACTTATTTCACTTCGAGTCGTTGTACCTAAATCCACTCATCATGCTGCTACTAGCCTTATGACATTGATTTCACGGCTGAGTGATATTCCATTGTACATAAGGACCACAACTTCTTTATCCATTTTTCTCTTTCCTGGGATATTGAAGGTGGAATGAAGTGGAGGTCCTTGTCAACAGAGCAGCCCTAAACTTTGGGGTGCTTGTGTCTTGCTGATTTTTCATTTTCCCAATTTATACCCCCATGAGTGGAAGTGCCCTATGCTCTCTAAGCTTTGCTTTTTAGACGTTTCAGGACTCACCGTACACTTCTCCAGAGTGGCTGTTGACAATTTACATCCCGCCCATCAGTGTAGCAAGGCTCCCATTTCTCCATGGCCTGTCCTGCATTTCTGGTTTTGACACTTTTTTCAGCATGGCCCTTTTAACCGATGGGAAGCGAGACTTCTTTGTAGCGCTGATTTGCCTTTTCAGGTTGCTTGGTTGGCCAAAAAGGGCGTATGCGTTTTTTCCTGAATATATTCAGGAAAAAACGCATACGCCCTTTTTGGCCAAGGGCATCATTGTCAACGTTTTGCCGCTTTTCATGTGCTTTAAAGGCGATTCGAATCTACCTCCTGAAATCTGTTTCCTGCAATTCTGCCTTGATTTCAAATCCTCTTCTTTGCCTTCCCTCAATATATTTGTGGATGAGAGTTATCATTTATAACTCTGCAGGTTTGTGAATTGCAGTGCCCTGAACCTCCATTTTACAACTCGCTTTTTAGGGAGCTGGCCGCAAAAGCGCAGGATGGCTTCAGCCCCTGTTCTGGTTCCGGGGGGCAGGCTGAGCCTGTGGTTAATTCTTCTTCCTGATGGGAAAATAGAGTGACCTGTGCCTGTCCCAACACCAAGAGCTAGTCTTTCATTGGTTCCACGTCTTCCCGTTCATCCTCAGTACAAATTGCAACCTGTACGGAACAGGAGGTTAAAGGTGCTGATGCTCCAAGGAGGGAGATTGCTAGTAAAGTGGCTGGAATGGCGAACCCGGGCACAAGCAAATGAGAAATGAGTTGCGTTTTAGAAACCTTTCCCCATCACACGGTGTACCATCTTCTGGGTATCTCATGCATGTTTTCGATGTAGGAAGATGCCCTTGAACCTGGAGATTTGGGACCCATGCGATGGGTACCACGCAGTATTACTTTAAAGGGTCTGCGTTTGCTCACCCAACCTCACCAAACCTCTCAGCCGCAACAGTGTCCACCCTTAGGTCTCATCCAGCTGTGGGTCTAGATATGGTCAATCCAGGTTGCATCACAGCCCGTGAACGCATTGTGTAAGAATTTCGCTCTCTTTCACTGTCTTTGTTTCACGGGTTTTTCAAAGTAATTTATTTTTATAATGGGGTTTAGCTGCTTTTCACTGCTGTGTTTATGCCGCTTTACACCCACTTGACACACTAACAGAGAGATATCAATACATAAGTTTTAAGATTATTACTAGTCAGATATATTCTTGTGCGGTGAATAGGGCGTGTTGAGTCCAGTTCTCTGAGCAAGGAGTAGGTCTTGTCTATTACATATTGGTTTTATGGAACGGTATCTGAGCTCATTTGAAACCCTTGTTTTATGTATCACCCCACCTCACCTTTCCCGTTAAGCAGCCATAGTGTGTTTTCTGCATGTGTGACTCTGTTCTGTTTTGTAATTCAGTTCAAGTGTAACGGTTTTTACATTCCCTCTATCAGTGATACCTTATGAGAAGTGTCCTTTTCTGTGTGACTTATTTCACTTAGAGTCGTTGTACCTAAATCCACTCATCATGCTGCTACTAGCCTTATGACATTGATTTCACGGCTGAGTGATATTCCATTGTACATAAGGACCACAACTTCTTTATCCATTTTTCTCTTTCCTGGGATATTGAAGGTGGAATGAAGTGGAGGTCCTTGTCAACAGAGCAGCCCTAAACTTTGGGGTGCTTGTGTCTTGCTGATTTTTCATTTTCCCAATTTATACCCCCATGAGTGGAAGTGCCCTATGCTCTCTAAGCTTTGCTTTTTAGACGTTTCAGGAATCACCGTACACTTCTCCAGAGTGGCTGTTGACAATTTACATCCCGCCCATCAGTGTAGCAAGGCTCCCATTTCTCCATGGCCTGTCCTGCATTTCTGGTTTTGACACTTTTTTCAGCATGGCCCTTTTAACCGATGGGAAGCGAGACTTCTTTGTAGCGCTGATTTGCCTTTCCAGGTTGCTTGGTTGGCCAAAAAGGGCGTATGCGTTTTTTCCTGAATATATTCAGGAAAAAACGCATACGCCCTTTTTGGCCAAGGGCATCATTGTCAACGTTTTGCCGCTTTTCATGTGCTTTAAAGGCGATTCGAATCTACCTCCTGAAATCTGTTTCCTGCAATTCTGCCTTGATTTCAAATCCTCTTCTTTGCCTTCCCTCAATATATTTGTGGATGAGAGTTATCATTTATAACTCTGCAGGTTTGTGAATTGCAGTGCCCTGAACCTCCATTTTACAACTCGCTTTTTAGGGAGCTGGCCGCAAAAGCGCAGGATGGCTTCAGCCCCTGTTCTGGTTGCGGGGGGCAGGCTGAGCCTGTGGTTAATTCTTCTTCCTGATGGGAAAATAGAGTGACCTGTGCCTGTCCCAACACCAAGAGCTAGTCTTTCATTGGTTCCACGTCTTCCCGTTCATCCTCAGGACAAATTGCAACCTGTACGGAACAGGAGGTTAAAGGTGCTGATGCTCCAAGGAGGGAGATTGCTAGTAAAGTGGCTGGAATGGCGAACCGGGGCACAAGCAGATGAGAAATGAGATGCGTTTTAGAAACCTTTCCCCATCACACGGTGTACCATCTTCTGGGTATCTCATGCATGTTTTCGATGTAGGAAGATGCCCTTGAACCTGGAGATTTGGGACCCATGCGATGGGTACCACGCAGTATTACTTTAAAGGGTCTGCGTTTGCTCACCCAACCTCACCAAACCTCTCAGCCGCAACAGTGTACACCCTTATGTCTCATCCAGCTGTGGGTCTAGATATGGTCAATCCAGGTTGCATCACAGCCCCTGAACGCATTGTGTAAGAATTTCGCTCTCTTTCACTGTCTTTGTTTCACGGGTTTTTCAAAGTAATTTATTTTTATAATGGGGTTTAGCTGCTTTTCACTGCTGTGTTTATGCCGCTTTACACCCACTTGACACACTAACAGAGAGATATCAATACATAGGTTTTAAGATTATTACTAGTCAGATATATTCTTGTGCGGTGAATAGGGCGTGTTGAGTCCAGTTCTCTGAGCAAGGAGTAGGTCTTGTCTATTACATATTGGTTTTATGGAACGGTATCTGAGCTAATTTGAAACCCTTGTTTTATGTATCACCCCACCTCACCTTTCCCGTTAAGCAGCCATAGTGTGTTTTCTGCATGTGTGACTCTGTTCTGTTTTGTAATTCAGTTCAAGTGTAACGGTTTTTACATTCCCTCTATCAGTGATACCTTATGAGAAGTGCCCTTTTCTGTGTGACTTATTTCACTTAGAGTCGTCGTACCTAAATCCACTCATCATGCTGGTACTAGCCTTATGACATTGATTTCACGGCTGAGTGATATTCCATTGTACATAAGGACCACAACTTCTTTATCCATTTTTCTCTTTCCTGGGATATTGAAGGTGGAATGAAGTGGAGGTCCTTGTCAACAGAGCAGCCCTAAACTTTGGGGTGCTTGTGTCTTGCTGATTTTTCATTTTCCCAATTTATAACCCCATGAGTGGAAGTGCCCTATGCTCTCTAAGCTTTGCTTTTTAGACGTTTCAGGACTCACCGTACACTTCTCCAGAGTGGCTGTTGACAATTTACATCCCGCCCATCAGTGTAGCAAGGCTCCCATTTCTCCATGGCCTGTCCTGCATTTCTGGTTTTGACACTTTTTTCAGCATGGCCCTTTTGACCAATGGGAAGCGAGACATCTTTGTAGCGCTGATTTGCCTTTCCAGGTTGCTTGGTTGGCCAAAAAGGGCGTATGCGTTTTTTCCTGAATATATTCAGGAAAAAACGCATACGCCCTTTTTGGCCAAGGGCATCATTGTCAACGTTTTGCCGCTTTTCATGTGCTTTAAAGGCGATTCGAATCTACCTCCTGAAATCTGTTTCCTGCAATTCTGCCTTGATTTCAAATCCTCTTCTTTGCCTTCCCTCAATATATTTGTGGATGAGAGTTATCATTTATAACTCTGCAGGTTTGTGAATTGCAGTGCCCTGAACCTCCATTTTACAACTCGCTTTTTAGGGAGCTGGCCGCAAAAGCGCAGGATGGCTTCAGCCCCTGTTCTGGTTGCGGGGGGCAGGCTGAGCCTGTGGTTAATTCTTCTTCCTGATGGGAAAATAGAGTGACCTGTGCCTGTCCCAACACCAAGAGCTAGTCTTTCATTGGTTCCACGTCTTCCCGTTCATCCTCAGTACAAATTGCAACCTGTACGGAACAGGAGGTTAAAGGTGCTGATGCTCCAAGGAGGGAGATTGCTAGTAAAGTGGCTGGAATGGCGAACCCGGGCACAAGCAAATGAGAAATGAGGTGCGTTTTAGAAACCTTTCCCCATCACACAGTGTACCATCTTCTGGGTATCTCATGCATGTTTTCGATGTAGGAAGATGCCCTTGAACCTGGAGATTTGGGACCCATGCGATGGGTACCACGCAGTATTACTTTAAAGGGTCTGCGTTTGCTCACCCAACCTCACCAAACCTCTCAGCCGCAACAGTGTCCACCCTTAGGTCTCATCCAGCTGTGGGTCTAGATATGGTCAATCCAGGTTGCATCACAGCCCCTGAACGCATTGTGTAAGAATTTCGCTCTCTTTCACTGTCTTTGTTTCACGGGTTTTTCAAAGTAATTTATTTTTATAATGGGGTTTAGCTGCTTTTCACTGCTGTGTTTATGCCGCTTTACACCCACTTGACACACTAACAGAGAGATATCAATACATAGGTTTTAAGATTATTACTAGTCAGATATATTCTTGTGCGGTGAATAGGGCGTGTTGAGTCCAGTTCTCTGAGCAAGGAGTAGGTCTTGTCTATTACATATTGGTTTTATGGAACGGTATCTGAGCTAATTTGAAACCCTTGTTTTATGTATCACCCCACCTCACCTTTCCCGTTAAGCAGCCATAATGTGTTTTCTGCATGTGTGACTCTGTTCTGTTTTGTAATTCAGTTCAAGTGTAACGGTTTTTACATTCCCTCTATCAGTGATACCTTATGAGAAGTGTCCTTTTCTGTGTGACTTATTTCACTTAGAGTCGTCGTACCTAAATCCACTCATCATGCTGCTACTAGCCTTATGACATTGATTTCACGGCTGAGTGATATTCCATTGTACATAAGGACCACAACTTCTTTATCCATTTTTCTCTTTCCTGGGATATTGAAGGTGGAATGAAGTGGAGGTCCTTGTCAACAGAGCAGCCCTAAACTTTGGGGTGCTTGTGTCTTGCTGATTTTTCATTTTCCCAATTTATACCCCCATGAGTGGAAGTGCCCTATGCTCTCTAAGCTTTGCTTTTTAGACGTTTCAGGACTCACCGTACACTTCTCCAGAGTGGCTGTTGACAATTTACATCCCGCCCATCAGTGTAGCAAGGCTCCCATTTCTCCATGGCCTGTCCTGCATTTCTGGTTTTGACACTTTTTTCAGCATGGCCCTTTTAACCGATGGGAAGCGAGACTTCTTTGTAGCGCTGATTTGCCTTTCCAGGTTGCTTGGTTGGCCAAAAAGGGCGTATGCGTTTTTTCCTGAATATATTCAGGAAAAAACGCATACGCCCTTTTTGGCCAAGGGCATCATTGTCAACGTTTTGCCGCTTTTCATGTGCTTTAAAGGCGATTCGAATCTACCTCCTGAAATCTGTTTCCTGCAATTCTGCCTTGATTTCAAATCCTCTTCTTTGCCTTCCCTCAATATATTTGTGGATGAGAGTTATCATTTATAACTCTGCATGTTTGTGAATTGCAGTGCCCTGAACCTCCATTTTACAACTCGCTTTTTAGGGAGCTGGCCGCAAAAGCGCAGGATGGCTTCAGGCCCGGTTCTGGTTCCGGGGGGCAGGCTGAGCCTGTGGTTAATTCTTCTTCCTGATGGGAAAATAGAGTGACCTGTGCCTGTCCCAACACCAAGAGCTAGTCTCTCGTTGGTTCCACGTCTTCCCGTTCATCCTCAGGACAAATTGCAACCTGTACGGAACAGGAGGTTAAAGGTGCTGATGCTCCAAGGAGGGAGATTGCTAGTAAAGTGGCTGGAATGGCGAACCCGGGCACAAGCAGATGAGAAATGAGGTGCGTTTTAGAAACCTTTCCCCATCACACGGTGTACCATCTTCTGGGTATCTCATGCATGTTTTCGATGTAGGAAGATGCCCTTGAACCTGGAGATTTGGGACCCATGCGATGGGTACCACGCAGTATTACTTTAAAGGGTCTGCGTTTGCTCACCCAACCTCACCAAACTTCTCAGCCGCAACAGTGTCCACCCTTATGTCTCATCCAGCTGTGGGTCTAGATATGGTCAATCCAGGTTGCATCACAGCCCCTGAACGCATTGTGTAAGAATTTCTCTCTCTTTCACTGTCTTTGTTTCATGGGTTTTTCAAAGTAATTTATTTTTATAATGGGGTTTAGCTGCTTTTCACTGCTGTGTTTATGCCGCTTTTTACCCACTTGACACACTAACAGAGAGATATCAATACATAGGTTTTAAGATTATTACTAGTCAGATATATTCTTGTGCGGTGAATAGGGCGTGTTGAGTCCAGTTCTCTGAGCAAGGAGTAGGTCTTGTCTATTACATATTGGTTTTATGGAACGGTATCTGAGCTAATTTGAAACCCTTGTTTTATGTATCACCCCACCTCACCTTTCCCGTTAAGCAGCCATAGTGTGTTTTCTGCATGTGTGACTCTGTTCTGTTTTGTAATTCAGTTCAAGTGTAACGGTTTTTACATTCCCTCTATAAGTGATACCTTATGAGAAGTGCCCTTTTCTGTGTGACTTATTTCACTTAGAGTCGTCGTACCTAAATCCACTCATCATGCTGGTACTAGCCTTATGACATTGATTTCACGGCTGAGTGATATTCCATTGTACATAAGGACCACAACTTCTTTATCCATTTTTCTCTTTCCTGGGATATTGAAGGTGGAATGAAGTGGAGGTCCTTGTCAACAGAGCAGCCCTAAACTTTGGGGTGCTTGTGTCTTGCTGATTTTTAATTTTCCCAATTTATAACCCCATGAGTGGAAGTGCCCTATGCTCTCTAAGCTTTGCTTTTTAGACGTTTCAGGACTCACCGTACACTTCTCCAGAGTGGCTGTTGACAATTTACATCCCGCCCATCAGTGTAGCAAGGCTCCCATTTCTCCATGGCCTGTCCTGCATTTCTGGTTTTGACACTTTTTTCAGCATGGCCCTTTTGACCAATGGGAAGCGAGACATCTTTGTAGCGCTGATTTGCCTTTCCAGGTTGCTTGGTTGGCCAAAAAGGGCGTATGCGTTTTTTCCTGAATATATTCAGGAAAAAACGCATACGCCCTTTTTGGCCAAGGGCATCATTGTCAACGTTTTGCCGCTTTTCATGTGCTTTAAAGGCGATTCGAATCTACCTCCTGAAATCTGTTTCCTGCAATTCTGCCTTGATTTCAAATCCTCTTTTTTGCCTTCCCTCAATATATTTGTGGATGAGAGTTATCATTTATAACTCTGCAGGTTTGTGAATTGCAGTGCCCTGAACCTCCATTTTACAACTCGCTTTTTAGGGAGCTGGCCGCAAAAGCGCAGGATGGCTTCAGGCCCTGTTCTGGTTCCGGGGGGCAGGCTGAGCCTGTGGTTAATTCTTCTTCCTGATGGGAAAATAGAGTGACCTGTGCCTGTCCCAACACCAAGAGCTAGTCTTTCATTGGTTCCACGTCTTCCCGTTCATCCTCAGTACAAATTGCAACCTGTACGGAACAGGAGGTTAAAGGTGCTGATGCTCCAAGGAGGGAGATTGCTAGTAAAGTGGCTGGAATGGCGAACCCGGGCACAAGCAGATGAGAAATGAGGTGCGTTTTAGAAACCTTTCCCCATCACACAGTGTACCATCTTCTGGGTATCTCATGCATGTTTTCGATGTAGGAAGATGCCCTTGAACCTGGAGATTTGGGACCCATGCGATGGGTACCACGCAGTATTACTTTAAAGGGTCTGCGTTTGCTCACCCAAACTCACCAAACCTCTCAGCCGCAACAGTGTCCACCCTTATGTCTCATCCAGCTGTGGGTCTAGATATGGTCAATCCAGGTTGCATCACAGCCCCTGAACGCATTGTGTAAGAATTTCTCTCTCTTTCACTGTCTTTGTTTCATGGGTTTTTCAAAGTAATTTATTTTTATAATGGGGTTTAGCTGCTTTTCACTGCTGTGTTTATGCCGCTTTTTACCCACTTGACACACTAACAGAGAGATATCAATACATAGGTTTTAAGATTATTACTAGTCAGATATATTCTTGTGCGGTGAATAGGGCGTGTTGAGTCCAGTTCTCTGAGCAAGGAGTAGGTCTTGTCTATTACATATTGGGTTTATGGAACGGTATCTGAGCTAATTTGAAACCCTTGTTTTATGTATCACCCTAACTCACCTTTCCCGTTAAGCAGCCATAGTGTGTTTTCTGCATGTGTGACTCTGTTCTGTTTTGTAATTCAGTTCAAGTGTAACGGTTTTTACATTCCCTCTATCAGTGATACCTTATGAGAAGTGTCCTTTTCTGTGTGACTTATTTCACTTAGTGTCGTCGTACCTAAATCCACTCATCATGCTGCTACTAGCCTTATGACATTGATTTCACGGCTGAGTGATATTCCATTGTACATAAGGACCACAACTTCTTTATCCATTTTTCTCTTTCCTGGGATATTGAAGGTGGAATGAAGTGGAGGTCCTTGTCAACAGAGCAGCCCTAAACTTTGGGGTGCTTGTGTCTTGCTGATTTTTCATTTTCCCAATTTATACCCCCATGAGTGGAAGTGCCCTATGCTCTCTAAGCTTTGCTTTTTAGACGTTTCAGGACTCACCGTACACTTCTCCAGAGTGGCTGTTGACAATTTACATCCCGCCCATCAGTGTAGCAAGGCTCCCATTTCTCCATGGCCTGTCCTGCATTTCTGGTTTTGACACTTTTTTCAGCATGGCCCTTTTGACCGATGGGAAGCGAGACATCTTTGTAGCGCTGATTTGCCTTTCCAGGTTGCTTGGTTGGCCAAAAAGGGCGTATGCGTTTTTTCCTGAATATATTCAGGAAAAAACGCATACGCCCTTTTTGGCCAAGGGCATCATTGTCAACGTTTTGCCGCTTTTCATGTGCTTTAAAGGCGATTCGAATCTACCTCCTGAAATCTGTTTCCTGCAATTCTGCCTTGATTTCAAATCCTCTTCTTTGCCTTCCCTCAATATATTTGTGGATGAGAGTTATCATTTATAACTCTGCAGGTTTGTGAATTGCAGTGCCCTGAACCTCCATTTTACAACTCGCTTTTTAGGGAGCTGGCCGCAAAAGCGCAGGATGGCTTCAGCCCCTGTTCTGGTTCCGGGGGGCAGGCTGAGCCTGTGGTTAATTCTTCTTCCTGATGGGAAAATAGAGTGACCTGTGCCTGTCCCAACACCAAGAGCTAGTCTTTCATTGGTTCCACGTCTTCCCGTTCATCCTCAGTACAAATTGCAACCTGTACGGAACAGGAGGTTAAAGGTGCTGATGCTCCAAGGAGGGAGATTGCTAGTAAAGTGGCTGGAATGGCGAACCTGGGCACAAGCAGATGAGAAATGAGGTGCGTTTTAGAAACCTTTCCCCATCACACAGTGTACCATCTTCTGGGTATCTCATGCATGTTTTCGATGTAGGAAGATGCCCTTGAACCTGGAGATTTGGGACCCATGCGATGGGTACCACGCAGTATTACTTTAAAGGGTCTGCGTTTGCTCACCCAACCTCACCAAACCTCTCAGCCGCAACAGTGTCCACCCTTAGGTCTCATCCAGCTGTGGGTCTAGATATGGTCAATCCAGGTTGCATCACAGCCCCTGAACGCACTGTGTAAGAATTTCTCTCTCTTTCACTGTCTTTGTTTCATGGGTTTTTCAAAGTAATTTATTTTTATAATGGGGTTTAGCTGCTTTTCACTGCTGTGTTTATGCCGCTTTTTACCCACTTGACACACTAACAGAGAGATATCAATACATAGGTTTTAAGATTATTACTAGTCAGATATATTCTTGTGCGGTGAATAGGGCGTGTTGAGTCCAGTTCTCTGAGCAAGGAGTAGGTCTTGTCTATTACATATTGGGTTTATGGAACGGTATCTGAGCTAATTTGAAACCCTTGTTTTATGTATCACCCCACCTCACCTTTCCCGTTAAGCAGCCATAGTGTGTTTTCTGCATGTGTGACTCTGTTCTGTTTTGTAATTCAGTTCAAGTGTAACGGTTTTTACATTCCCTCTATAAGTGATACCTTATGAGAAGTGTCCTTTGCTGTGTGACTTATTTCACTTAGAGTCGTCGTACCTAAATCCACTCATCATGCTGCTACTAGCCTTATGACATTGATTTCACGGCTGAGTGATATTCCATTGTACATAAGGACCACAACTTTTTTATCCATTTTTCTCTTTCCTGGGATATTGAAGGTGGAATGAAGTGGAGGTCCTTGTCAACAGAGCAGCCCTAAACTTTGGGGTGCTTGTGTCTTGCTGATTTTTCATTTTCCCAATTTATACCCCCATGAGTGGAAGTGCCCTATGCTCTCTAAGCTTTGCTTTTTAGACGTTTCAGGACTCACCATACACTTCTCCAGAGTGGCTGTTGACAATTTACATCCCGCCCATCAGTGTAGCAAGGCTCCCATTTCTCCATGGCCTATCCTGCATTTCTGGTTTTGACACTTTTTTCAGCATGGCCCTTTTGACCAATGGGAAGCGAGACATCTTTGTAGCGCTGATTTGCCTTTCTAGGTTGCTTGGTTGGCCAAAAAGGGCGTATGCGTTTTTTCCTGAATATATTCAGGAAAAAACGCATACGCCCTTTTTGGCCAAGGGCATCATTGTCAACGTTTTGCCGCTTTTCATGTGCTTTAAAGGCGATTCGAATCTACCTCCTGAAATCTGTTTCCTGCAATTCTGCCTTGATTTCAAATCCTCTTCTTTGCCTTCCCTCAATATATTTGTGGGTGAGAATTATCATTTATAACTCTGCAGGTTTGTGAATTGCAGTGCCCTGAACCTCCATTTTACAACTCGCTTTTTAGGGAGCTGGCCGCAAAAGCGCAGGATGGCTTCAGCCCCTGTTCTGGTTCCGGGGGGCAGGCTGAGCCTGTGGTTAATTCTTCTTCCTGATGGGAAAATAGAGTGACCTGTGCCTGTCCCAACACCAAGAGCTAGTCTTTCATTGGTTCCACGTCTTCCCGTTCATCCTCAGTACAAATTGCAACCTGTACGGAACAGGAGGTTAAAGGTGCTGATGCTCCAAGGAGGGAGATTGCTAGTAAAGTGGCTGGAATGGCGAACCCGGGCACAAGCAAATGAGAAATGAGGTGCGTTTTAGAAACCTTTCCCCATCACACGGTGTACCATCTTCTGGGTATCTCATGCATGTTTTCGATGTAGGAAGATGCCCTTGAACCTGGAGATTTGGGACCCATGCGATGGATACCACGCAGTATTACTTTAAAGGGTCTGCGTTTGCTCACCCAACCTCACCAAACCTCTCAGCCGCAACAGTGTCCACCCTTAGGTCTCATCCAGCTGTGGGTCTAGATATGGTCAAACCAGGTTGCATCACAGCCCCTGAACGCATTGTGTAAGAATTTCGCTCTCTTTCACTGTCTTTGTTTCATGGGTTTTTCAAAGTAATTTATTTTTATAATGGGGTTTAGCTGCTTTTCACTGCTGTGTTTATGCCGCTTTTTACCCACTTGACACACTAACAGAGAGATATCAATACATAGGTTTTAAGATTATTACTAGTCAGATATATTCTTGTGCGGTGAATAGGGCGTGTTGAGTCCAGTTCTCTGAGCAAGGAGTAGGTCTTGTCTATTACATATTGGGTTTATGGAACGGTATCTGAGCTAATTTGAAACCCTTGTTTTATGTATCACCCCACCTCACCTTTCCCGTTAAGCAGCCATAGTGTGTTTTCTGCATGTGTGACTCTGTTCTGTTTTGTAATTCAATTCAAGTGTAACGGTTTTTACATTCCCTCTATCAGTGATACCTTATGAGAAGTGTCCTTTGCTGTGTGACTTATTTCACTTAGAGTTGTCGTACCTAAATCCACTCATCATGCTGCTACTAGCCTTATGACATTGATTTCACGGCTGAGTGATATTCCATTGTACATAAGGACCACAACTTCTTTATCCATTTTTCTCTTTCCTGGGATATTGAAGGTGGAATGAAGTGGAGGTCCTTGTCAACAGAGCAGCCCTAAACTTTGGGGTGCTTGTGTCTTGCTGATTTTTCATTTTCCCAATTTATACCCCCATGAGTGGAAGTGCCCTATGCTCTCTAAGCTTTGCTTTTTAGACGTTTCAGGACTCACCGTACACTTCTCCAGAGTGGCTGTTGACAATTTACATCCCGCCCATCAGTGTAGCAAGGCTCCCATTTCTCCATGGCCTGTCCTGCATTTCTGGTTTTGACACTTTTTTCAGCATGGCCCTTTTGACCGATGGGAAGCGAGACATCTTTGTAGCGCTGATTTGCCTTTCCAGGTTGCTTGGTTGGCCAAAAAGGGCGTATGCGTTTTTTCCTGAATATATTCAGGAAAAAACGCATACGCCCTTTTTGGCCAAGGGCATCACTGTCAACGTTTTGCCGCTTTTCATGTGCTTTAAAGGCGATTCGAATCTACCTCCTGAAATCTGTTTCCTGTAATTCTGCCTTGATTTCAAATCCTCTTCTTTGCCTTCCCTCAATATATTTGTGGGTGAGAGTTATCATTTATACCTCTGCAGGTTTGTGAATTGCAGTGCCCTGAACCTCCATTTTACAACTCGCTTTTTAGGGAGCTGGCCGCAAAAGCGCAGGATGGCTTCAGCCCCTGTTCTGGTTCCGGGGGGCAGGCTGAGCCTGTGGTTAATTCTTCTTCCTGATGGGAAAATAGAGTGACCTGTGCCTGTCCCAACACCAAGAGCTAGTCTTTCATTGGTTCCACGTCTTCCCGTTCATCCTCAGTACAAATTGCAACCTGTACGGAACAGGAGGTTAAAGGTGCTGATGCTCCAAGGAGGGAGATTGCTAGTAAAGTGGCTGGAATGGCGAACCCGGGCACAAGCAAATGAGAAATGAGGTGCGTTTTAGAAACCTTTCCCCATCACACGGTGTACCATCTTCTGGGTATCTCATGCATGTTTTCGATGTAGGAAGATGCCCTTGAACCTGGAGATTTGGGACCCATGCGATGGGTACCACGCAGTATTACTTTAAAGGGTCTGCGTTTGCTCACCCAACCTCACCAAACCTCTCAGCCGCAACAGTGTCCACCCTTAGGTCTCATCCAGCTGTGGGTCTAGATATGGTCAATCCAGGTTGCATCACAGCCCCTGAACGCATTGTGTAAGAATTTCTCTCTCTTTCACTGTCTTTGTTTCATGGGTTTTTCAAAGTAATTTATTTTTATAATGGGGTTTAGCTGCTTTTCACTGCTGTGTTTATGCCGCTTTTTACCCACTTGACACACTAACAGAGAGATATCAATACATAGGTTTTAAGATTATTACTAGTCAGATATATTCTTGTGCGGTGAATAGGGCGTGTTGAGTCCAGTTCTCTGAGCAAGGAGTAGGTCTTGTCTATTACATATTGGGTTTATGGAACGGTATCTGAGCTAATTTGAAACCCTTGTTTTATGTATCACCCCACCTCACCTTTCCCGTTAAGCAGCCATAGTGTGTTTTCTGCATGTGTGACTCTGTTCTGTTTTGTAATTCAATTCAAGTGTAACGGTTTTTACATTCCCTCTATCAGTGATACCTTATGAGAAGTGTCCTTTGCTGTGTGACTTATTTCACTTAGAGTTGTCGTACCTAAATCCACTCATCATGCTGCTACTAGCCTTATGACATTGATTTCACGGCTGAGTGATATTCCATTGTACATAAGGACCACAACTTCTTTATCCATTTTTCTCTTTCCTGGGATATTGAAGGTGGAATGAAGTGGAGGTCCTTGTCAACAGAGCAGCCCTAAACTTTGGGGTGCTTGTGTCTTGCTGATTTTTCATTTTCCCAATTTATACCCCCATGAGTGGAAGTGCCCTATGCTCTCTAAGCTTTGCTTTTTAGACGTTTCAGGACTCACCGTACACTTCTCCAGAGTGGCTGTTGACAATTTACATCCCGCCCATCAGTGTAGCAAGGCTCCCATTTCTCCATGGCCTGTCCTGCATTTCTGGTTTTGACACTTTTTTCAGCATGGCCCTTTTGACCGATGGGAAGCGAGACATCTTTGTAGCGCTGATTTGCCTTTCCAGGTTGCTTGGTTGGCCAAAAAGGGCGTATGCGTTTTTTCCTGAATATATTCAGGAAAAAACGCATACGCCCTTTTTGGCCAAGGGCATCATTGTCAACGTTTTGCCGCTTTTCATGTGCTTTAAAGGCGATTCGAATCTACCTCCTGAAATCTGTTTCCTGTAATTCTGCCTTGATTTCAAATCCTCTTCTTTGCCTTCCCTCAATATATTTGTGGGTGAGAGTTATCATTTATACCTCTGCAGGTTTGTGAATTGCAGTGCCCTGAACCTCCATTTTACAACTCGCTTTTTAGGGAGCTGGCCGCAAAAGCGCAGGATGGCTTCAGCCCCTGTTCTGGTTCCGGGGGGCAGGCTGAGCCTGTGGTTAATTCTTCTTCCTGATGGGAAAATAGAGTGACCTGTGCCTGTCCCAACACCAAGAGCTAGTCTTTCATTGGTTCCACGTCTTCCCGTTCATCCTCAGTACAAATTGCAACCTGTACGGAACAGGAGGTTAAAGGTGCTGATGCTCCAAGGAGGGAGATTGCTAGTAAAGTGGCTGGAATGGCGAACCCGGGCACAAGCAAATGAGAAATGAGGTGCGTTTTAGAAACCTTTCCCCATCACACGGTGTACCATCTTCTGGGTATCTCATGCATGTTTTCGATGTAGGAAGATGCCCTTGAACCTGGAGATTTGGGACCCATGCGATGGGTACCACGCAGTATTACTTTAAAGGGTCTGCGTTTGCTCACCCAACCTCACCAAACCTCTCAGCCGCAACAGTGTCCACCCTTAGGTCTCATCCAGCTGTGGGTCTAGATATGGTCAATCCAGGTTGCATCACAGCCCCTGAACGCATTGTGTAAGAATTTCTCTCTCTTTCACTGTCTTTGTTTCATGGGTTTTTCAAAGTAATTTATTTTTATAATGGGGTTTAGCTGCTTTTCACTGCTGTGTTTATGCCGCTTTTTACCCACTTGACACACTAACAGAGAGATATCAATACATAGGTTTTAAGATTATTACTAGTCAGATATATTCTTGTGCGGTGAATAGGGCGTGTTGAGTCCAGTTCTCTGAGCAAGGAGTAGGTCTTGTCTATTACATATTGGGTTTATGGAACGGTATCTGAGCTAATTTGAAACCCTTGTTTTATGTATCACCCCACCTCACCTTTCCCGTTAAGCAGCCATAGTGTGTTTTCTGCATGTGTGACTCTGTTCTGTTTTGTAATTCAGTTCAAGTGTAACGGTTTTTACATTCCCTCTATAAGTGATACCTTATGAGAAATGTCCTTTGCTGTGTGACTTATTTCACTTAGAGTCGTCGTACCTAAATCCACTCATCATGCTGCTACTAGCCTTATGACATTGATTTCACGGCTGAGTGATATTCCATTGTACATAAAGACCACAACTTCTTTATCCATTTTTCTCTTTCCTGGGATATTGAAGGTGGAATGAAGTGGAGGTCCTTGTCAACAGAGCAGCCCTAAACTTTGGGGTGCTTGTGTCTTGCTGATTTTTCATTTTCCCAATTTATACCCCCATGAGTGGAAGTGCCCTATGCTCTCTAAGCTTTGCTTTTTAGACGTTTCAGGACTCACCGTACACTTCTCCAGAGTGGCTGTTGACAATTTACATCCCGCCCTTCAGTGTAGCAAGGCTCCCATTTCTCCATGGCCTGTCCTGCATTTCTGGTTTTGACACTTTTTTCAGCATGGCCCTTTTGACCAATGGGAAGCGAGACATCTTTGTAGCGCTGATTTGCCTTTCTAGGTTGCTTGGTTGGCCAAAAAGGGCGTATGCGTTTTTTCCTGAATATATTCAGGAAAAAACGCATACGCCCTTTTTGGCCAAGGGCATCATTGTCAACGTTTTGCCGCTTTTCATGTGCTTTAAAGGCGATTCGAATCTACCTCCTGAAATCTGTTTCCTGCAATTCTGCCTTGATTTCAAATCCTCTTCTTTGCCTTCCCTCAATATATTTGTGGGTGAGAGTTATCATTTATAAATCTGCAGGTTTGTGAATTGCAGTGCCCTGAACCTCCATTTTACAACTCGCTTTTTAGGGAGCTGGCCGCAAAAGCGCAGGATGGCTTCAGCCCCTGTTCTGGTTCCGGGGGGCAGGCTGAGCCTGTGGTTAATTCTTCTTCCTGATGGGAAAATAGAGTGACCTGTGCCTGTCCCAACACCAAGAGCTAGTCTTTCATTGGTTCCACGTCTTCCCGTTCATCCTCAGTACAAATTGCAACCTGTACGGAACAGGAGGTTAAAGGTGCTGATGCTCCAAGGAGGGAGATTGCTAGTAAAGTGGCTGGAATGGCGAACCCGGGCACAAGCAAATGAGAAATGAGGTGCGTTTTAGAAACCTTTCCCCATCACACGGTGTACCATCTTCTGGGTATCTCATGCATGTTTTCAATGTAGGAAGATGCCCTTGAACCTGGAGATTTGGGACCCATGCGATGGGTACCACGCAGTATTACTTTAAAGGCTCTGCGTTTGCTCACCCAACCTCACCAAACCTCTCAGCCGCAACAGTGTCCACCCTTAGGTCTCATCCAGCTGTGGGTCTAGATATGGTCAAACCAGGTTGCATCACAGCCCCTGAACGCATTGTGTAAGAATTTCGTTCTCTTTCACTGTCTTTGTTTCATGGGTTTTTCAAAGTAATTTATTTTTATAATGGGGTTTAGCTGCTTTTCACTGCTGTGTTTATGCCGCTTTTTACCCACTTGACACACTAACAGAGAGATATCAATACATAGGTTTTAAGATTATTACTAGTCAGATATATTCTTGTGCGGTGAATAGGGCGTGTTGAGTCCAGTTCTCTGAGCAAGGAGTAGGTCTTGTCTATTACATATTGGGTTTATGGAACGGTATCTGAGCTAATTTGAAACCCTTGTTTTATGTATCACCCCACCTCACCTTTCCCGTTAAGCAGCCATAGTGTGTTTTCTGCATGTGTGACTCTGTTCTGTTTTGTAATTCAGTTCAAGTGTAACGGTTTTTACATTCCCTCTATAAGTGATACCTTATGAGAAGTGTCCTTTGCTGTGTGACTTATTTCACTTAGAGTTGTCGTACCTAAATCCACTCATCATGCTGCTACTAGCCTTATGACATTGATTTCACGGCTGAGTGATATTCCATTGTACATAAGGACCACAACTTCTTTATCCATTTTTCTCTTTCCTGTGATATTGAAGGTGGAATGAAGTGAAGGTCCTTGTCAACAGAGCAGCCCTAAACTTTGGGGTGCTTGTGTCTTGCTGATTTTTCATTTTCCCAATTTATACCCCCATGAGTGGAAGTGCCCTATGCTCTCTAAGCTTTGCTTTTTAGACGTTTCAGGACTCACCGTACACTTCTCCAGAGTGGCTGTTGACAATTTACATCCCGCCCATCAGTGTAGCAAGGCTCCCATTTCTCCATGGCCTGTCCTGCATTTCTGGTTTTGACACTTTTTTCAGCATGGCCCTTTTGACCGATGGGAAGCGAGACATCTTTGTAGCGCTGATTTGCCTTTCCAGGTTGCTTGGTTGGCCAAAAAGGGCGTATGCGTTTTTTCCTGAATATATTCAGGAAAAAACGCATACGCCCTTTTTGGCCAAGGGCATCATTGTCAACGTTTTGCCGCTTTTCATGTGCTTTAAAGGCGATTCGAATCTACCTCCTGAAATCTGTTTCCTGCAATTCTGCCTTGATTTCAAATCCTCTTCTTTGCCTTCCCTCAATATATTTGTGGGTGAGAGTTATCATTTATAACTCTGCAGGTTTGTGAATTGCAGTGCCCTGAACCTCCATTTTACAACTCGCTTTTTAGGGAGCTGGCCGCAAAAGCGCAGGATGGCTTCAGGCCCTGTTCTGGTTCCGGGGGGCAGGCTGAGCCTGTGGTTAATTCTTCTTCCTGATGGGAAAATAGAGTGACCTGTGCCTGTCCCAACACCAAGAGCTAGTCTTTCATTGGTTCCACGTCTTCCCGTTCATCCTCAGTACAAATTGCAACCTGTACGGAACAGGAGGTTAAAGGTGCTGATGCTCCAAGGAGGGAGATTGCTAGTAAAGTGGCTGGAATGGCGAACCCGGTCACAAGCAAATGAGAAATGAGGTGCGTTTTAGAAACCTTTCCCCATCACACGGTGTACCATCTTCTGGGTTTCTCATGCATGTTTTCGATGTAGGAAGATGTCCTTGAACCTGGAGATTTGGGACCCATGCGATGGGTACCATGCAGTATTACTTTAAAGGGTCTGCGTTTGCTCACCAAACCTCACCAAACCTCTCAGCCCCAAGAGTGTCCACCCTTATGTCTCATCCAGCTGTGGGTCTAGATATGGTCAATCCAGGTTGCATCACAGCCCCTGAACGCATTGTGTAAGAATTTCGCTCTCTTTCACTGTCTTTGTTTCACGGGTTTTTCAAAGTAATTTATTTTTATAATGGGGTTTAGCTGCTTTTCACTGCTGTGTTTATGCCGCTTTACACCCACTTGACACACTAACAGAGAGATATCAATACATAGGTTTTAAGATTATTACTAGTCAGATATATTCTTGTGCGGTGAATAGGGCGTGTTGAGTCCAGTTCTCTGAGCAAGGAGTAGGTCTTGTCTATTACATATTGGGTTTATGGAACGGTACCTGAGCTAATTTGAAACCTTTGTTTTATGTATCACCCCACCTCACCTTTCCCGTTAAGCAGCCATAGTGTGTTTTCTGCATGTGTGACTCTGTTCTGTTTTCTGATTCAGTTCAAGTGTAACGGTTTTTACATTCCCTCTATAAGTGATACCTTATGAGAAGTGCCCTTTTCTGTGTGACTTATTTCACTTAGAGTCGTCGTACCTAAATCCACTCATCATGCTGCTACTAGCCTTATGACATTGATTTCACGGCTGAGTGATATTCCATTGTACATAAGGACCACAACTTCTTTATCCATTTTTCTCTTTCCTGGGATATTGAAGGTGGAATGAAGTGGAGGTCCTTGTCAACAGAGCAGCCCTAAACTTTGGGGTGCTTGTGTCTTGCTGATTTTTCATTTTCCCAATTTATAACCCCATGAGTGGAAGTGCCCTATGCTCTCTAAGCTTTGCTTTTTAGACGTTTCAGGACTCACCGTACACTTCTCCAGAGTGGCTGTTGACAATTTACATCCCGCCCATCAGTGTAGCAAGGCTCCCATTTCTCCATGGCCTGTCCTGCATTTCTGGTTTTGACACTTTTTTCAGCATGGCCCTTTTGACCAATGGGAAGCGAGACATCTTTGTAGCGCTGATTTGCCTTTCCAGGTTGCTTGGTTGGCCAAAAAGGGCGTATGCGTTTTTTCCTGAATATATTCAGGAAAAAACGCATACGCCCTTTTTGGCCAAGGGCATCATTGTCAACGTTTTGCCGCTTTTCATGTGCTTTAAAGGCGATTCGAATCTACCTCCTGAAATCTGTTTCCTGCAATTCTGCCTTGATTTCAAATCCTCTTCTTTGCCTTCCCTCAATATATTTGTGGATGAGAGTTATCATTTATAACTCTGCAGGTTTGTGAATTGCAGTGCCCTGAACCTCCATTTTACAACTCGCTTTTTAGGGAGCTGGCCGCAAAAGCGCAGGATGGCTTCAGCCCCTGTTCTGGTTCCGGGGGGCAGGCTGAGCCTGTGGTTAATTCTTCTTCCTGATGGGAAAATAGAGTGACCTGTGCCTGTCCCAACACCAAGAGCTAGTCTTTCATTGGTTCCACGTCTTCCCGTTCATCCTCAGTACAAATTGCAACCTGTACGGAACAGGAGGTTAAAGGTGCTGATGCTCCAAGGAGGGAGATTGCTAGTAAAGTGGCTGGAATGGCGAACCTGGGCACAAGCAGATGAGAAATGAGGTGCGTTTTAGAAACCTTTCCCCATCACACGGTGTACCATCTTCTGGGTATCTCATGCATGTTTTCGATGTAGGAAGATGCCCTTGAATCTGGAGATTTGGGACCCATGCGATGGGTACCACGCAGTATTACTTTAAAGGGTCTGCGTTTGCTCACCCAACCTCACCAAACCTCTCAGCCGCAACAGTGTCCACCCTTAGGTCTCATCCAGCTGTGGGTCTAGATATGGTCAATCCAGGTTGCATCACAGCCCCTGAACGCATTGTGTAAGAATTTCTCTCTCTTTCACTGTCTTTGTTTCATGGGTTTTTCAAAGTAATTTATTTTTATAATGGGGTTTAGCTGCTTTTCACTGCTGTGTTTATGCCGCTTTTTACCCACTTGACACACTAACAGAGAGATATCAATACATAGGTTTTAAGATTATTACTAGTCAGATATATTCTTGTGCGGTGAATAGGGCGTGTTGAGTCCAGTTCTCTGAGCAAGGAGTAGGTCTTGTCTATTACATATTGGGTTTATGGAACGGTATCTGAGCTAATTTGAAACCCTTGTTTTATGTATCACCCCACCTCACCTTTCCCGTTAAGCAGCCATAGTGTGTTTTCTGCATGTGTGACTCTGTTCTGTTTTGTAATTCAGTTCAAGTGTAACGGTTTTTACATTCCCTCTATAAGTGATACCTTATGAGAAGTGTCCTTTGCTGTGTGACTTATTTCACTTAGAGTCGTCGTACCTAAATCCACTCATCATGCTGCTACTAGCCTTATGACATTGATTTCACGGCTGAGTGATATTCCATTGTACATAAAGACCACAACTTCTTTATCCATTTTTCTCTTTCCTGGGATATTGAAGGTGGAATGAAGTGGAGGTCCTTGTCAACAGAGCAGCCCTAAACTTTGGGGTGCTTGTGTCTTGCTGATTTTTCATTTTCCCAATTTATACCCCCATGAGTGGAAGTGCCCTATGCTCTCTAAGCTTTGCTTTTTAGACGTTTCAGGACTCACCGTACACTTCTCCAGAGTGGCTGTTGACAATTTACATCCCGCCCTTCAGTGTAGCAAGGCTCCCATTTCTCCATGGCCTGTCCTGCATTTCTGGTTTTGACACTTTTTTCAGCATGGCCCTTTTGACCAATGGGAAGCGAGACATCATTGTAGCGCTGATTTGCCTTTCTAGGTTGCTTGGTTGGCCAAAAAGGGCGTATGCGTTTTTTCCTGAATATATTCAGGAAAAAACGCATACGCCCTTTTTGGCCAAGGGCATCATTGTCAACGTTTTGCCGCTTTTCATGTGCTTTAAAGGCGATTCGAATCTACCTCCTGAAATCTGTTTCCTGCAATTCTGCCTTGATTTCAAATCCTCTTCTTTGCCTTCCCTCAATATATTTGTGGGTGAGAGTTATCATTTATAACTCTGCAGGTTTGTGAATTGCAGTGCCCTGAACCTCCATTTTACAACTCGCTTTTTAGGGAGCTGGCCGCAAAAGCGCAGGATGGCTTCAGCCCCTGTTCTGGTTCCGGGGGGCAGGCTGAGCCTGTGGTTAATTCTTCTTCCTGATGGGAAAATAGAGTGACCTGTGCCTGTCCCAACACCAAGAGCTAGTCTTTCATTGGTTCCACGTCTTCCCGTTCATCCTCAGTACAATTTGCAACCTGTACGGAACAGGAGGTTAAAGGTGCTGATGCTCCAAGGAGGGAGATTGCTAGTAAAGTGGCTGGAATGGCGAACCCGGGCACAAGCAAATGAGAAATGAGGTGCGTTTTAGAAACCTTTCCCCATCACACGGTGTACCATCTTCTGGGTATCTCATGCATGTTTTCAATGTAGGAAGATGCCCTTGAACCTGGAGATTTGGGACCCATGCGATGGGTACCACGCAGTATTACTTTAAAGGGTCTGCGTTTGCTCACCCAACCTCACCAAACCTCTCAGCCGCAACAGTGTCCACCCTTAGGTCTCATCCAGCTGTGGGTCTAGATATGGTCAAACCAGGTTGCATCACAGCCCCTGAACGCATTGTGTAAGAATTTCGTTCTCTTTCACTGTCTTTGTTTCATGGGTTTTTCAAAGTAATTTATTTTTATAATGGGGTTTAGCTGCTTTTCACTGCTGTGTTTATGCCGCTTTACACCCACTTGACACACTAACAGAGAGATATCAATACATAGGTTTTAAAATTATTACTAGTCAGATATATTCTTGTGCGGTGAATAGGGCGTGTTGAGTCCAGTTCTCTGAGCAAGGAGTAGGTCTTGTCTATTACATATTGGGTTTATGGAACGGTACCTGAGCTAATTTGAAACCTTTGTTTTATGTATCACCCCACCTCACCTTTCCCGTTAAGCAGCCATAGTGTGTTTTCTGCATGTGTGACTCTGTTCTGTTTTCTGATTCAGTTCAAGTGTAACGGTTTTTACATTCCCTCTATAAGTGATACCTTATGAGAAGTGCCCTTTTCTGTGTGACTTATTTCACTTAGAGTCGTCGTACCTAAATCCACTCATCATGCTGCTACTAGCCTTATGACATTGATTTCACGGCTGAGTGATATTCCATTGTACATAAGGACCACAACTTCTTTATCCATTTTTCTCTTTCCTGGGACATTGAAGGTGGAATGAAGTGGAGGTCCTTGTCAACAGAGCAGCCCTAAACTTTGGGGTGCTTGTGTCTTGCTGATTTTTAATTTTCCCAATTTATAACCCCATGAGTGGAAGTGCCCTATGCTCTCTAAGCTTTGCTTTTTAGACGTTTCAGGACTCACCGTACACTTCTCCAGAGTGGCTGTTGACAATTTACATCCCGCCCATCAGTGTAGCAAGGCTCCCATTTCTCCATGGCCTGTCCTGCATTTCTGGTTTTGACACTTTTTTCAGCATGGCCCTTTTGACCAATGGGAAGCGAGACATCTTTGTAGCGCTGATTTGCCTTTCCAGGTTGCTTGGTTGGCCAAAAAGGGCGTATGCGTTTTTTCCTGAATATATTCAGGAAAAAACGCATACGCCCTTTTTGGCCAAGGGCATCATTGTCAACGTTTTGCCGCTTTTCATGTGCTTTAAAGGCGATTCGAATCTACCTCCTGAAATCTGTTTCCTGCAATTCTGCCTTGATTTCAAATCCTCTTCTTTGCCTTCCCTCAATATATTTGTGGATGAGAGTTATCATTTATAACTCTGCAGGTTTGTGAATTGCAGTGCCCTGAACCTCCATTTTACAACTCGCTTTTTAGGGAGCTGGCCGCAAAAGCGCAGGATGGCTTCAGCCCCTTTTCTGGTTCCGGGGGGCAGGCTGAGCCTGTGGTTAATTCTTCTTCCTGATGGGAAAATAGAGTGACCTGTGCCTGTCCCAACACCAAGAGCTAGTCTTTCATTGGTTCCACGTCTTCCCGTTCATCCTCAGTACAAATTGCAACCTGTACGGAACAGGAGGTTAAAGGTGCTGATGCTCCAAGGAGGGAGATTGCTAGTAAAGTGGCTGGAATGGCGAACCCGGGCACAAGCAAATGAGAAATGAGGTGCGTTTTAGAAACCTTTCCCCATCACACGGTGTACCATCTTCTGGGTATCTCATGCATGTTTTCGATGTAGGAAGATGCCCTTGAACCTGGAGATTTGGGACCCATGCGATGGGTACCACGCAGTATTATTTAAAGGGTCTGCGTTTGCTCACCCAACCTCACCAAACCTCTCAGCCGCAACAGTGTCCACCCTTAGGTCTCATCCAGCTATGGGTCTAGATATGGTCAATCCAGGTTGCATCACAGCCCCTGAACGCATTGTGTAAGAATTTCGCTCTCTTTCACTGTCTTTGTTTCACGGGTTTTTCAAAGTAATTTATTTTTATAATGGGGTTTAGCTGCTTTTCACTGCTGTGTTTATGCCGCTTTACACCCACTTGACACACTAACAGAGAGATATCAATACATAGGTTTTAAGATTATTACTAGTCAGATATATTCTTGTGCGGTGAATAGGGCGTGTTGAGTCCAGTTCTCTGAGCAAGGAGTAGGTCTTGTCTATTACATATTGGTTTTATGGAACGGTATCTGAGCTAATTTGAAACCCTTGTTTTATGTATCACCCCACCTCACCTTTCCCGTTAAGCAGCCATAGTGTGTTTTCTGCATGTGTGACTCTGTTCTGTTTTGTAATTCAGTTCAAGTGTAACGGTTTTTACATTCCCTCTATCAGTGATACCTTATGAGAAGTGTCCTTTTCTGTGTGACTTATTTCACTTAGAGTCGTCGTACCTAAATCCACTCATCATGCTGCTACTAGCCTTATGACATTGATTTCACGGCTGAGTGATATTCCATTGTACATAAGGACCACAACTTCTTTATCCATTTTTCTCTTTCCTGGGATATTGAAGGTGGAATGAAGTGGAGGTCCTTGTCAACAGAGCAGCCCTAAACTTTGGGGTGCTTGTGTCTTGCTGATTTTTCATTTTCCCAATTTATACCCCCATGAGTGGAAGTGCCCTATGCTCTCTAAGCTTTGCTTTTTAGACGTTTCAGGACTCACCGTACACTTCTCCAGAGTGGCTGTTGACAATTTACATCCCGCCCATCAGTGTAGCAAGGCTCCCATTTCTCCATGGCCTGTCCTGCATTTCTGGTTTTGACACTTTTTTCAGCATGGCCCTTTTGACCGATGGGAAGCGAGACATCTTTGTAGCGCTGATTTGCCTTTCCAGGTTGCTTGGTTGGCCAAAAAGGGCGTATGCGTTTTTTCCTGAATATATTCAGGAAAAAACGCATACGCCCTTTTTGGCCAAGGGCATCATTGTCAACGTTTTGCCGCTTTTCATGTGCTTTAAAGGCGATTCGAATCTACCTCCTGAAATCTGTTTCCTGCAATTCTGCCTTGATTTCAAATCCTCTTCTTTGCCTTCCCTCAATATATTTGTGGATGAGAGTTATCATTTATAACTCTGCAGGTTTGTGAATTGCAGTGCCCTGAACCTCCATTTTACAACTCGCTTTTTAGGGAGCTGGCCGCAAAAGCGCAGGATGGCTTCAGGCCCTGTTCTGGTTCCGGGGGGCAGGCTGAGCCTGTGGTTAATTCTTCTTCCTGATGGGAAAATAGAGTGACCTGTGCCTGTCCCAACACCAAGAGCTAGTCTTTCATTGGTTCCACGTCTTCCCGTTCATCCTCAGTACAAATTGCAACCTGTACGGAACAGGAGGTTAAAGGTGCTGATGCTCCAAGGAGGGAGATTGCTAGTAAAGTGGCTGGAATGGCGAACCCGGGCACAAGCAGATGAGAAATGAGGTGCGTTTTAGAAACCTTTCCACATCACACGGTGTACCATCTTCTGGGTATCTCATGCATGTTTTCGATGTAGGAAGATGCCCTTGAACCTGGAGATTTGGGACCCATGCGATGGGTACCACGCAGTATTACTTTAAAGGGTCTGCGTTTGCTCACCCAACCTCACCAAACCTCTCAGCCGCAACAGTGTCCACCCTTATGTCTCATACAGCTGTGGGTCTAGATATGGTCAATCCAGGTTGCATCACAGCCCCTGAACGCATTGTGTAAGAATTTCTCTCTCTTTCACTGTCTTTGTTTCATGGGTTTTTCAAAATAATTTATTTTTATAATGGGTTTTAGCTGCTTTTCACTGCTGTGTTTATGCCGCTTTTTACACACTTGACACACTAACAGAGAGATATCAATACATAGGTTTTAAGATTATTACTAGTCAGATATATTCTTGTGTGGTGAATAGGGCGTGTTGAGTCCAGTTCTCTGAGCAAGGAGTAGGTCTTGTCTATTACATATTGGGTTTATGGAACGGTATCTGAGCTAATTTGAATCCCTTGTTTTATGTATCACCCCACCTCACCTTTCCCGTTAAGCAGCCATAGTGTGTTTTCTGCATGTGTCTCTGTTCTGTTTTCTGATTCAGTTCAAGTGTAACGGTTTTTACATTCCCTCTATAAGTGATACCTTATGAGAAGTGTTCTTTTCTGTGTGACTTATTTCACTTAGAATCGTCGTACCTAAATCCACTCATCATGCTGCTACTAGACTTATGACATTGATTTCATGGCTGAGTGATATTCCATTGTACATAAGGACCACAACTTCATTATCCATTTTTCTCTTTCCTGGGATATTGAAGGTGGAATGAACTGGAGGTCCTTGTCAACAGAGCAGCCCTAAACTTTGGGGTGCTTGTGTCTTGCTGATTTTTCGTTTTCCCAATTTATACCCCCATGAGTGGAAGTGCCCTATGCTCTCTAAGCTGTGTTTTTTAGATGTTTCAGGACACACCGTACACTTCTGCAGAGTGGCTGTTGGCAATTTACATCCCGCCCATCAGTATAGGAAGGCTCCCATTTCTCCATGGCCTGTCCTGCATTTCTGGTTTTGACATTTTTTTCAGCATGGCCCTTTTGACCGATGGGAAGCGAGACTTGTTTGTAGCGCTGATTTGCCTTTCCAGGTTACTTGGTTGGCCAAAATGGGCGTAGGCGTTTTTTCCTGAATATATTCAGGAAAAAACGCCTACGCCCTTTTTGGCCAAGGGCATCATTGTCAACGATTTTCTGCTTTTCATGTGATTTAAAGGCGATTCGAATCTACCTCCTGAAATCTGTTTCCTGCAATTCTGCCTTGATTTCAAATCCTCTTCTTTGCCTTCCCTCAATATATTTGTGGATGAGAGTTATCATTTATAACTCTGCAGGTTTGTGAATTGCAGTGCCTGAACCTCCATTTTACAACTCGCTTTTTAGGGAGCTGGCCGCAAAAGCGCAGGATGGCTTCAGGCCCGGTTCTGGTTCCGGGGGGCAGGCTGATCCTGTGGTTAATTCTTCTTCCTGATGGGAAAATAGAGTAACCTGTGCCTGTCCCAACACCAAGAGCTAGTCTCTCGTTGGTTCCACGTCTTCCCGTTCATCCTCAGGACAAATTGCAACCTGTACGGAACAGGAGGTTAAAGGTGCTGATGCTCCAAGGAGGGAGATTGCTAGTAAAGTGGCTGGAATGGCGAACCCGGGCACAAGCAGATGAGAAATGAGGTGCGTTTTAGAAACCTTTCCCCATCACACGGTGTACCATCTTCTGGGTATCTCATGCATGTTTTCGATGTAGGAAGATGCCCTTGAAACTGGAGATTTGGGACCCATGCGATGGGTACCACGCAGTATTACTTTAAAGGGTCTGCGTTTGCTCTCCCAACCTCACCAAACCTCTCAGCCGCAACAGTGTCCACCCTTAGGTCTCATCCAGCTGTGGGTCTAGATATGGTCAATCCAGGTTGCATCACAGCCCCTGAACGCATTGTGTAAGAATTTCTCTCTCTTTCACTGTCTTTGTTTCATGGGTTTTTCAAAGTAATTTATTTTTATAATGGGGTTTAGCTGCTTTTCACTGCTGTGTTTATGCCGCTTTTTACCCACTTGACACACTAACAGAGAGATATCAATACATAGGTTTTAAGATTATTACTAGTCAGATATATTCTTGTGCGGTGAATAGGGCGTGTTGAGTCCAGTTCTCTGAGCAAGGAGTAGGTCTTGTCTATTACATATTGGGTTTATGGAACGGTATCTGAGCTAATTTGAAACCCTTGTTTTATGTATCACCCCACCTCACCTTTCCCGTTAAGCAGCCATAGTGTGTTTTTTGCATGTGTGACTCTGTTCTGTTTTGTAATTCAGTTCAAGTGTAACGGTTTTTACATTCCCTCTATAAGTGATACCTTATGAGAAGTGCCCTTTTCTGTGTGACTTATTTCACTTAGAGTCGTCGTACCTAAATCCACTCATCATGCTGGTACTAGCCTTATGACATTGATTTCACGGCTGAGTGATATTCCATTGTACATAAGGACCACAACTTCTTTATCCATTTTTCTCTTTCCTGGGATATTGAAGGTGGAATGAAGTGGAGGTCCTTGTCAACAGAGCAGCCCTAAACTTTGGGGTGCTTGTGTCTTGCTGATTTTTAATTTTCCCAATTTTTAACCCCATGAGTGGAAGTGCCCTATGCTCTCTAAGCTTTGTTTTTTAGATGTTTCAGGACTCACCGTACGCTTCTCCAGAGTGGCTGTTGGCAATTTACATCCCGCCCATCAGTGTAGCAAGGCTCCCATTTCTCCATGGCCTGTCCTGCATTTCTGGTTTTGACACTTTATTCAGCATGGCCTTTTTCACCGATGGGAAGCGAGACATCTTTGTAGCGCTGATTTGCCTTTCCAGGTTGCTTGGTTGGCCAAAAAGGGCGTATGCGTTTTTTCCTGAATATATTCAGGAAAAAACGCATACGCCCTTTTTGGCCAAGGGCATCATTGTCAACGTTTTGCCGCTTTTCATGTGCTTTAAAGGCGATTCGAATCTACCTCCTGAAATATGTTTCCTGCAATTCTGCCTTGATTTCAAATCCTCTTCTTTGCCTTCCCTCAATATATTTGTGGACGAGAGTTATCATTTATAACTCTGCAGGTTTGTGAATTGCAGTGCCCTGAACCTCCATTTTACAACTCGCGTTTTTGGGAGATGGCCGCAAAAGCGCAGGATGGCTTCAGGCCCTGTTCTGGTTCCGGGGGGCAGGCTGAGCCTGTGGTTAATTCTTCTTCCTGATGGGAAAATAGAGTGACCTGTGCCTGTCCCAACACCAAGAGCTAGTCTTTCATTGGTTCCACGTCTTCCCGTTCATCCTCAGTACAAATTGCAACCTGTACGGAACAGGAGGTTAAAGGTGCTGATGCTCCAAGGAGGGAGATTGCTAGTAAAGTGGCTGGAATGGCGAACCCGGGCACAAGCAGATGAGAAATGAGGTGCGTTTTAGAAACCTTTCCCCATCATACGGTGTACCATCTTCTTGGTATCTCATGCATGTTTTCGATGTAGGAAGATGCCCTTGAACCTGGAGATTTGGGACCCATGCGATGGGTACCACGCAGTATTACTTTAAAGGGTCTGCGTTTGCTCACCCAACCTCACCAAACTTCTCAGCTGCAACAGTGTCCACCCTTATGTCTCATCCAGCTGTGGGTCTAGATATGGTCAATCCAGGTTGCATCACAGCCCCTGAACGCATTGTGTAAGAATTTCTCTCTCTTTCACTGTCTTTGTTTCATGGGTTTTTCAAAGTAATTTATTTTTATAATGGGGTTTAGCTGCTTTTCACTGCTGTGTTTATGCCGCTTTTTACCCACTTGACACACTAACACAAAGATATCAATACATAGGTTTTAAGATTATTACTAGTCAGATATATTCTTGTGCGGTGAATAGGGCGTGTTGAGTCCAGTTCTCTGAGCAAGGAGTAGGTCTTGTCTATTACATATTGGGTTTATGGAACGGTATCTGAGCTAATTTGAAACCCTTGTTTTATGTATCACCCCACCTCACCTTTCCCGTTAAGCAGCCATAGTGTGTTTTCTGCATGTGTGACTCTGTTCTGTTTTGTAATTCAGTTCAAGTGTAACGGTTTTTACATTCCCTCTATCAGTGATACCTTATGAGAAGTGCCCTTTTCTGTGTGACTTATTTCACTTAGAGTCGTCGTACCTAAATCCACTCATCATGCTGCTACTAGCCTTATGACATTGATTTCACGGCTGAGTGATATTCCATTGTACATAAGGACCACAACTTCTTTATCCATTTTTCTCTTTCCTGGGATATTGAAGGTGGAATGAAGTGGAGGTCCTTGTCAACAGAGCAGCCCTAAACTTTGGGGTGCTTGTGTCTTGCTGATTTTTAATTTTCCCAATTTATAACCCCATGAGTGGAAGTGCCCTATGCTCTCTAAGCTTTGCTTTTTAGACGTTTCAGGACTCACCGTACACTACTCCAGAGAGGCTGTTGACAATTTACATCCCGCCCATCAGTGTAGCAAGGCTCCCATTTCTCCATGGCCTGTCCTGCATTTCTGGTTTTGACACTTTTTTCAGCATGGCCCTTTTGACCAATGGGAAGCGAGACATCTTTGTAGCGTTGATTTGCCTTTCCAGGTTGCTTGGTTGGCCAAAAAGGGCGTATGCGTTTTTTCCTGAATATATTCAGGAAAAAACGCATACGCCCTTTTTGGCCAAGGGCATCATTGTCAACGTTTTGCCGCTTTTCATGTGCTTTAAAGGCGATTCGAATCTACCTCCTGAAATCTGTTTCCTGCAATTCTGCCTTGATTTCAAATCCTCTTCTTTGCCTTCCCTCAATATATTTGTGGATGAGAGTTATCATTTATAACTCTGCAGGTTTGTGAATTGCAGTGCCCTGAACCTCCATTTTACAACTCGCTTTTTAGGGAGCTGGCCGCAAAAGCGCAGGATGGCTTCAGGCCCTGTTCTGGTTCCGGGGGGCAGGCTGAGCCTGTGGTTAATTCTTCTTCCTGATGGGAAAATAAAGTGACCTGTGCCTGTCCCAACACCAAGAGCTAGTCTTTCATTGGTTCCACGTCTTCCCGTTCATCCTCAGTACAAATTGCAACCTGTACGGAACAGGAGGTTAAAGGTGCTGATGCTCCAAGGAGGGAGATTGCTAGTAAAGTGGCTGGAATGGCGAACCCGGGCACAAGCAGATGAGAAATGAGGTGCGTTTTAGAAACCTTTCCACATCACACGGTGTACCATCTTCTGGGTATCTCATGCATGTTTTCGATGTAGGAAGATGCCCTTGAACCTGGAGATTTGGGACCCATGCGATGGGTACCACGCAGTATTACTTTAAAGGGTCTGCGTTTGCTCACCCAACCTCACCAAACCTCTCAGCCGCAACAGTGTCCACCCTTATGTCTCATACAGCTGTGGGTCTAGATATGGTCAATCCAGGTTGCATCACAGCCCCTGAACGCATTGTGTAAGAATTTCTCTCTCTTTCACTGTCTTTGTTTCATGGGTTTTTCAAAATAATTTATTTTTATAATGGGTTTTAGCTGCTTTTCACTGCTGTGTTTATGCCGCTTTTTACACACTTGACACACTAACAGAGAGATATCAATACATAGGTTTTAAGATTATTACTAGTCAGATATATTCTTGTGTGGTGAATAGGGCGTGTTGAGTCCAGTTCTCTGAGCAAGGAGTAGGTCTTGTCTATTACATATTGGGTTTATGGAACGGTATCTGAGCTAATTTGAATCCCTTGTTTTATGTATCACCCCACCTCACCTTTCCCGTTAAGCAGCCATAGTGTGTTTTCTGCATGTGTCTCTGTTCTGTTTTCTGATTCAGTTCAAGTGTAACGGTTTTTACATTCCCTCTATAAGTGATACCTTATGAGAAGTGTTCTTTTCTGTGTGACTTATTTCACTTAGAATCGTCGTACCTAAATCCACTCATCATGCTGCTACTAGACTTATGACATTGATTTCATGGCTGAGTGATATTCCATTGTACATAAGGACCACAACTTCTTTATCCATTTTTCTCTTTCCTGGGATATTGAAGGTGGAATGAAGTGGAGGTCCTTGTCAACAGAGCAGCCCTAAACTTTGGGGTGCTTGTGTCTTGCTGATTTTTCGTTTTCCCAATTTATACCCCCATGAGTGGAAGTGCCCTATGCTCTCTAAGCTGTGTTTTTTAGATGTTTCAGGACACACCGTACACTTCTGCAGAGTGGCTGTTGGCAATTTACATCCCGCCCATCAGTATAGGAAGGCTCCCATTTCTCCATGGCCTGTCCTGCATTTCTGGTTTTGACATTTTTTTCAGCATGGCCCTTTTGACCGATGGGAAGCGAGACTTGTTTGTAGCGCTGATTTGCCTTTCCAGGTTACTTGGTTGGCCAAAATGGGCGTAGGCGTTTTTTCCTGAATATATTCAGGAAAAAACGCCTACGCCCTTTTTGGCCAAGGGCATCATTGTCAACGATTTTCTGCTTTTCATGTGATTTAAAGGCGATTCGAATCTACCTCCTGAAATCTGTTTCCTGCAATTCTGCCTTGATTTCAAATCCTCTTCTTTGCCTTCCCTCAATATATTTGTGGATGAGAGTTATCATTTATAACTCTGCAGGTTTGTGAATTGCAGTGCCTGAACCTCCATTTTACAACTCGCTTTTTAGGGAGCTGGCCGCAAAAGCGCAGGATGGCTTCAGGCCCGGTTCTGGTTCCGGGGGGCAGGCTGATCCTGTGGTTAATTCTTCTTCCTGATGGGAAAATAGAGTAACCTGTGCCTGTCCCAACACCAAGAGCTAGTCTCTCGTTGGTTCCACGTCTTCCCGTTCATCCTCAGGACAAATTGCAACCTGTACGGAACAGGAGGTTAAAGGTGCTGATGCTCCAAGGAGGGAGATTGCTAGTAAAGTGGCTGGAATGGCGAACCCGGGCACAAGCAGATGAGAAATGAGGTGCGTTTTAGAAACCTTTCCCCATCACACGGTGTACCATCTTCTGGGTATCTCATGCATGTTTTCGATGTAGGAAGATGCCCTTGAAACTGGAGATTTGGGACCCATGCGATGGGTACCACGCAGTATTACTTTAAAGGGTCTGCGTTTGCTCACCCAACCTCACCAAACCTCTCAGCCGCAACAGTGTCCACCCTTAGGTCTCATCCAGCTGTGGGTCTAGATATGGTCAATCCAGGTTGCATCACAGCCCCTGAACGCATTGTGTAAGAATTTCTCTCTCTTTCACTGTCTTTGTTTCATGGGTTTTTCAAAGTAATTTATTTTTATAATGGGGTTTAGCTGCTTTTCACTGCTGTGTTTATGCCGCTTTTTACCCACTTGACACACTAACAGAGAGATATCAATACATAGGTTTTAAGATTATTACTAGTCAGATATATTCTTGTGCGGTGAATAGGGCGTGTTGAGTCCAGTTCTCTGAGCAAGGAGTAGGTCTTGTCTATTACATATTGGGTTTATGGAACGGTATCTGAGCTAATTTGAATCCCTTGTTTTATGTATCACCCCACCTCACCTTTCCCGTTAAGCAGCCATAGTGTGTTTTTTGCATGTGTGACTCTGTTCTGTTTTGTAATTCAGTTCAAGTGTAACGGTTTTTACATTCCCTCTATAAGTGATACCTTATGAGAAGTGCCCTTTTCTGTGTGACTTATTTCACTTAGAGTCGTCGTACCTAAATCCACTCATCATGCTGGTACTAGCCTTATGACATTGATTTCACGGCTGAGTGATATTCCATTGTACATAAGGACCACAACTTCTTTATCCATTTTTCTCTTTCCTGGGATATTGAAGGTGGAATGAAGTGGAGGTCCTTGTCAACAGAGCAGCCCTAAACTTTGGGGTGCTTGTGTCTTGCTGATTTTTAATTTTCCCAATTTTTAACCCCATGAGTGGAAGTGCCCTATGCTCTCTAAGCTTTGTTTTTTAGATGTTTCAGGACTCACCGTACGCTTCTCCAGAGTGGCTGTTGGCAATTTACATCCCGCCCATCAGTGTAGCAAGGCTCCCATTTCTCCATGGCCTGTCCTGCATTTCTGGTTTTGACACTTTATTCAGCATGGCCTTTTTAACCGATGGGAAGCGAGACATCTTTGTAGCGCTGATTTGCCTTTCCAGGTTGCTTGGTTGGCCAAAAAGGGCGTATGCGTTTTTTCCTGAATATATTCAGGAAAAAACGCATACGCCCTTTTTGGCCAAGGGCATCATTGTCAACGTTTTGCCGCTTTTCATGTGCTTTAAAGGCGATTCGAATCTACCTCCTGAAATATGTTTCCTGCAATTCTGCCTTGATTTCAAATCCTCTTCTTTGCCTTCCCTCAATATATTTGTGGACGAGAGTTATCATTTATAACTCTGCAGGTTTGTGAATTGCAGTGCCCTGAACCTCCATTTTACAACTCGCGTTTTTGGGAGATGGCCGCAAAAGCGCAGGATGGCTTCAGGCCCTGTTCTGGTTCCGGGGGGCAGGCTGAGCCTGTGGTTAATTCTTCTTCCTGATGGGAAAATAGAGTGACCTGTGCCTGTCCCAACACCAAGAGCTAGTCTTTCATTGGTTCCACGTCTTCCCGTTCATCCTCAGTACAAATTGCAACCTGTACGGAACAGGAGGTTAAAGGTGCTGATGCTCCAAGGAGGGAGATTGCTAGTAAAGTGGCTGGAATGGCGAACCCGGGCACAAGCAGATGAGAAATGAGGTGCGTTTTAGAAACCTTTCCCCATCATACGGTGTACCATCTTCTTGGTATCTCATGCATGTTTTCGATGTAGGAAGATGCCCTTGAACCTGGAGATTTGGGACCCATGCGATGGGTACCACGCAGTATTACTTTAAAGGGTCTGCGTTTGCTCACCCAACCTCACCAAACTTCTCAGCCGCAACAGTGTCCACCCTTATGTCTCATCCAGCTGTGGGTCTAGATATGGTCAATCCAGGTTGCATCACAGCCCCTGAACGCATTGTGTAAGAATTTCTCTCTCTTTCACTGTCTTTGTTTCATGGGTTTTTCAAAGTAATTTATTTTTATAATGGGGTTTAGCTGCTTTTCACTGCTGTGTTTATGCCGCTTTTTACCCACTTGACACACTAACACAAAGATATCAATACATAGGTTTTAAGATTATTACTAGTCAGATATATTCTTGTGCGGTGAATAGGGCGTGTTGAGTCCAGTTCTCTGAGCAAGGAGTAGGTCTTGTCTATTACATATTGGGTTTATGGAACGGTATCTGAGCTAATTTGAAACCCTTGTTTTATGTATCACCCCACCTCACCTTTCCCGTTAAGCAGCCATAGTGTGTTTTCTGCATGTGTGACTCTGTTCTGTTTTGTAATTCAGTTCAAGTGTAACGGTTTTTACATTCCCTCTATCAGTGATACCTTATGAGAAGTGCCCTTTTCTGTGTGACTTATTTCACTTAGAGTCGTCGTACCTAAATCCACTCATCATGCTGCTACTAGCCTTATGACATTGATTTCACGGCTGAGTGATATTCCATTGTACATAAGGACCACAACTTCTTTATCCATTTTTCTCTTTCCTGGGATATTGAAGGTGGAATGAAGTGGAGGTCCTTGTCAACAGAGCAGCCCTAAACTTTGGGGTGCTTGTGTCTTGCTGATTTTTAATTTTCCCAATTTATTACCCCATGAGTGGAAGTGCCCTATGCTCTCTAAGCTTTGCTTTTTAGACGTTTCAGGACTCACCGTACACTTCTCCAGAGTGGCTGTTGACAATTTACATCCCGCCCATCAGTGTAGCAAGGCTCCCATTTCTCCATGGCCTGTCCTGCATTTCTGGTTTTGACACTTTTTTCAGCATGGCCCTTTTGACCAATGGGAAGCGAGACATCTTTGTAGCGTTGATTTGCCTTTCCAGGTTGCTTGGTTGGCCAAAAAGGGCGTATGCGTTTTTTCCTGAATATATTCAGGAAAAAACGCATACGCCCTTTTTGGCCAAGGGCATCATTGTCAACGTTTTGCCGCTTTTCATGTGCTTTAAAGGCGATTCGAATCTACCTCCTGAAATCTGTTTCCTGCAATTCTGCCTTGATTTCAAATCCTCTTCTTTGCCTTCCCTCAATATATTTGTGGATGAGAGTTATCATTTATAACTCTGCAGGTTTGTGAATTGCAGTGCCCTGAACCTCCATTTTACAACTCGCTTTTTAGGGAGCTGGCCGCAAAAGCGCAGGATGGCTTCAGGCCCTGTTCTGGTTCCGGGGGGCAGGCTGAGCCTGTGGTTAATTCTTCTTCCTGATGGGAAAATAGAGTGACCTGTGCCTGTCCCAACACCAAGAGCTAGTCTTTCATTGGTTCCACGTCTTCCCGTTCATCCTCAGTACAAATTGCAACCTGTACGGAACAGGAGGTTAAAGGTGCTGATGCTCCAAGGAGGGAGATTGCTAGTAAAGTGGCTGGAATGGCGAACCCGGGCACAAGCAAATGAGAAATGAGTTGCGTTTTAGAAACCTTTCCCCATCACACGGTGTACCATCTTCTGGGTATCTCATGCATGTTTTCGATGTAGGAAGATGCCCTTGAACCTGGAGATTTGGGACCCATGCGATGGGTACCACGCAGTATTACTTTAAAGGGTCTGCGTTTGCTCACCCAACCTCACCAAACCTCTCAGCCACAACAGTGTCCACCCTTAGGTCTCATCCAGCTGTGGGTCTAGATATGGTCAATCCAGGTTGCATCACAGCCCCTGAACGCATTGTGTAAGAATTTCGCTCTCTTTCACTGTCTTTGTTTCACGGGTTTTTCAAAGTAATTTATTTTTATAATGGGGTTTAGCTGCTTTTCACTTCTGTGTTTATGCCGCTTTACACCCACTTGACACACTAACAGAGAGATATCAATACATAGGTTTTAAGATTATTACTAGTCAGATATATTCTTGTGCGGTGAATAGGGCGTGTTGAGTCCAGTTCTCTGAGCAAGGAGTAGGTCTTGTCTATTACATATTGGGTTTATGGAACGGTATCTGAGCTAATTTGAAACCCTTGTTTTATGTATCACCCCACCTCAACTTTCCCGTTAAGCAGCCATAGTGTGTTTTTTGCATGTGTGACTCTGTTCTGTTTTGTAATTCAGTTCAAGTGTAACGGTTTTTACATTCCCTCTATAAGTGATACCTTATGAGAAGTGCCCTTTTCTGTGTGACTTATTTCACTTAGAGTCGTCGTACCTAAATCCACTCATCATGCTGGTACTAGCCTTATGACATTGATTTCACGGCTGAGTGATATTCCATTGTACATAAGGACCACAACTTCTTTATCCATTTTTCTCTTTCCTGGGATATTGAAGGTGGAATGAAGTGGAGGTCCTTGTCAACAGAGCAGCCCTAAACTTTGGGGTGCTTGTGTCTTGCTGATTTTTAATTTTCCCAATTTTTAACCCCATGAGTGGAAGTGCCCTATGCTCTCTAAGCTTTGTTTTTTAGATGTTTCAGGACTCACCGTACGCTTCTCCAGAGTGGCTGTTGGCAATTTACATCCCGCCCATCAGTGTAGCAAGGCTCCCATTTCTCCATGGCCTGTCCTGCATTTCTGGTTTTGACACTTTATTCAGCATGGCCTTTTTAACCGATGGGAAGCGAGACATCTTTGTAGCGCTGATTTGCCTTTCCAGGTTGCTTGGTTGGCCAAAAAGGGCGTATGCGTTTTTTCCTGAATATATTCAGGAAAAAACGCATACGCCCTTTTTGGCCAAGGGCATCATTGTCAACGTTTTGCCCCGTTTCATGTGCTTTAAAGGCGATTCGAATCTACCTCCTGAAATATGTTTCCTGCAATTCTGCCTTGATTTCAAATCCTCTTCTTTGCCTTCCCTCAATATATTTGTGGACGAGAGTTATCATTTATAACTCTGCAGGTTTGTGAATTGCAGTGCCCTGAACCTCCATTTTACAACTCGCGTTTTTGGGAGATGGCCGCAAAAGCGCAGGATGGCTTCAGGCCCTGTTCTGGTTCCGGGGGGCAGGCTGAGCCTGTGGTTAATTCTTCTTCCTGATGGGAAAATAGAGTGACCTGTGCCTGTCCCAACACCAAGAGCTAGTCTTTCATTGGTTCCACGTCTTCCCGTTCATCCTCAGTACAAATTGCAACCTGTACGGAACAGGAGGTTAAAGGTGCTGATGCTCCAAGGAGGGAGATTGCTAGTAAAGTGGCTGGAATGGCGAACCCGGGCACAAGCAGATGAGAAATGAGGTGCGTTTTAGAAACCTTTCCCCATCATACGGTGTACCATCTTCTTGGTATCTCATGCATGTTTTCGATGTAGGAAGATGCCCTTGAACCTGGAGATTTGGGACCCATGCGATGGGTACCACGCAGTATTACTTTAAAGGGTCTGCGTTTGCTCACCCAACCTCACCAAACTTCTCAGCCGCAACAGTGTCCACCCTTATGTCTCATCCAGCTGTGGGTCTAGATATGGTCAATCCAGGTTGCATCACAGCCCCTGAACGCATTGTATAAGAATTTCTCTCTCTTTCACTGTCTTTGTTTCATGGGTTTTTCAAAGTAATTTATTTTTATAATGGGGTTTAGCTGCTTTTCACTGCTGTGTTTATGCCGCTTTTTACCCACTTGACACACTAACACAAAGATATCAATACATAGGTTTTAAGATTATTACTAGTCAGATATATTCTTGTGCGGTGAATAGGGCGTGTTGAGTCCAGTTCTCTGAGCAAGGAGTAGGTCTTGTCTATTACATATTGGGTTTATGGAACGGTATCTGAGCTAATTTGAAACCCTTGTTTTATGTATCACCCCACCTCACCTTTCCCGTTAAGCAGCCATAGTGTGTTTTCTGCATGTGTGACTCTGTTCTGTTTTGTAATTCAGTTTAAGTGTAACGGTTTTTACATTCCCTCTATAAGTGATACCTTATGAGAAGTGCCCTTTTCTGTGTGACTTATTTCACTTAGAGTCGTCGTACCTAAATCCACTCATCATGCTGCTACTAGCCTTATGACATTGATTTCACGGCTGAGTGATATTCCATTGTACATAAGGACCACAACTTCTTTATCCATTTTTCTCTTTCCTGGGATATTGAAGGTGGAATGAAGTGGAGGTCCTTGTCAACAGAGCAGCCCTAAACTTTGGGGTGCTTGTGTCTTGCTGATTTTTAATTTTCCCAATTTATAACCCCATGAGTGGAAGTGCCCTATGCTCTCTAAGCTTTGCTTTTTAGACGTTTCAGGACTCACCGTACACTTCTCCAGAGTGGCTGTTGACAATTTACATCCCGCCCATCAGTGTAGCAAGGCTCCCATTTCTCCATGGCCTGTCCTGCATTTCTGGTTTTGACACTTTTTTCAGCATGGCCCTTTTGACCAATGGGAAGCGAGACATCTTTGTAGCGTTGATCTGCCTTTCCAGGTTGCTTGGTTGGCCAAAAAGGGCGTATGCGTTTTTTCCTGAATATATTCAGGAAAAAACGCATACGCCCTTTTTGGCCAAGGGCATCATTGTCAACGTTTTGCCGCTTTTCATGTGCTTTAAAGGCGATTCGAATCTACCTCCTGAAATCTGTTTCCTGCAATTCTGCCTTGATTTCAAATCCTCTTCTTTGCCTTCCCTCAATATATTTGTGGATGAGAGTTATCATTTATAACTCTGCAGGTTTGTGAATTGCAGTGCCCTGAACCTCCATTTTACAACTCGCTTTTTAGGGAGCTGGCCGCAAAAGCGCAGGATGGCTTCAGGCCCTGTTCTGGTTCCGGGGGGCAGGCTGAGCCTGTGGTTAATTCTTCTTCCTGATGGGAAAATAGAGTGACCTGTGCCTGTCCCAACACCAAGAGCTAGTCTTTCATTGGTTCCACGTCTTCCCGTTCATCCTCAGTACAAATTGCAACCTGTACGGAACAGGAGGTTAAAGGTGCTGATGCTCCAAGGAGGGAGATTGCTAGTAAAGTGGCTGGAATGGCGAACCCGGGCACAAGCAAATGAGAAATGAGTTGCGTTTTAGAAACCTTTCCCCATCACACGGTGTACCATCTTCTGGGTATCTCATGCATGTTTTCGATGTAGGAAGATGCCCTTGAACCTGGAGATTTGGGACCCATGCGATGGGTACCACGCAGTATTACTTTAAAGGGTCTGCGTTTGCTCACCCAACCTCACCAAACCTCTCAGCCACAACAGTGTCCACCCTTAGGTCTCATCCAGCTGTGGGTCTAGATATGGTCAATCCAGGTTGCATCACAGCCCCTGAACGCATTGTGTAAGAATTTCGCTCTCTTTCACTGTCTTTGTTTCACGGGTTTTTCAAAGTAATTTATTTTTATAATGGGGTTTAGCTGCTTTTCACTTCTGTGTTTATGCCGCTTTACACCCACTTGACACACTAACAGAGAGATATCAATACATAGGTTTTAAGATTATTACTAGTCAGATATATTCTTGTGCGGTGAATAGGGCGTGTTGAGTCCAGTTCTCTGAGCAAGGAGTAGGTCTTGTCTATTACATATTGGGTTTATGGAACGGTATCTGAGCTAATTTGAAACCCTTGTTTTATGTATCACCCCACCTCAACTTTCCCGTTAAGCAGCCATAGTGTGTTTTTTGCATGTGTGACTCTGTTCTGTTTTGTAATTCAGTTCAAGTGTAACGGTTTTTACATTCCCTCTATAAGTGATACCTTATGAGAAGTGCCCTTTTCTGTGTGACTTATTTCACTTAGAGTCGTCGTACCTAAATCCACTCATCATGCTGGTACTAGCCTTATGACATTGATTTCACGGCTGAGTGATATTCCATTGTACATAAGGACCACAACTTCTTTATCCATTTTTCTCTTTCCTGGGATATTGAAGGTGGAATGAAGTGGAGGTCCTTGTCAACAGAGCAGCCCTAAACTTTGGGGTGCTTGTGTCTTGCTGATTTTTAATTTTCCCAATTTTTAACCCCATGAGTGGAAGTGCCCTATGCTCTCTAAGCTTTGTTTTTTAGATGTTTCAGGACTCACCGTACGCTTCTCCAGAGTGGCTGTTGGCAATTTACATCCCGCCCATCAGTGTAGCAAGGCTCCCATTTCTCCATGGCCTGTCCTGCATTTCTGGTTTTGACACTTTATTCAGCATGGCCTTTTTAACCGATGGGAAGCGAGACATCTTTGTAGCGCTGATTTGCCTTTCCAGGTTGCTTGGTTGGCCAAAAAGGGCGTATGCGTTTTTTCCTGAATATATTCAGGAAAAAACGCATACGCCCTTTTTGGCCAAGGGCATCATTGTCAACGTTTTGCCCCGTTTCATGTGCTTTAAAGGCGATTCGAATCTACCTCCTGAAATATGTTTCCTGCAATTCTGCCTTGATTTCAAATCCTCTTCTTTGCCTTCCCTCAATATATTTGTGGACGAGAGTTATCATTTATAACTCTGCAGGTTTGTGAATTGCAGTGCCCTGAACCTCCATTTTACAACTCGCGTTTTTGGGAGATGGCCGCAAAAGCGCAGGATGGCTTCAGGCCCTGTTCTGGTTCCGGGGGGCAGGCTGAGCCTGTGGTTAATTCTTCTTCCTGATGGGAAAATAGAGTGACCTGTGCCTGTCCCAACACCAAGAGCTAGTCTTTCATTGGTTCCACGTCTTCCCGTTCATCCTCAGTACAAATTGCAACCTGTACGGAACAGGAGGTTAAAGGTGCTGATGCTCCAAGGAGGGAGATTGCTAGTAAAGTGGCTGGAATGGCGAACCCGGGCACAAGCAGATGAGAAATGAGGTGCGTTTTAGAAACCTTTCCCCATCATACGGTGTACCATCTTCTTGGTATCTCATGCATGTTTTCGATGTAGGAAGATGCCCTTGAACCTGGAGATTTGGGACCCATGCGATGGGTACCACGCAGTATTACTTTAAAGGGTCTGCGTTTGCTCACCCAACCTCACCAAACTTCTCAGCCGCAACAGTGTCCACCCTTATGTCTCATCCAGCTGTGGGTCTAGATATGGTCAATCCAGGTTGCATCACAGCCCCTGAACGCATTGTATAAGAATTTCTCTCTCTTTCACTGTCTTTGTTTCATGGGTTTTTCAAAGTAATTTATTTTTATAATGGGGTTTAGCTGCTTTTCACTGCTGTGTTTATGCCGCTTTTTACCCACTTGACACACTAACACAAAGATATCAATACATAGGTTTTAAGATTATTACTAGTCAGATATATTCTTGTGCGGTGAATAGGGCGTGTTGAGTCCAGTTCTCTGAGCAAGGAGTAGGTCTTGTCTATTACATATTGGGTTTATGGAACGGTATCTGAGCTAATTTGAAACCCTTGTTTTATGTATCACCCCACCTCACCTTTCCCGTTAAGCAGCCATAGTGTGTTTTCTGCATGTGTGACTCTGTTCTGTTTTGTAATTCAGTTTAAGTGTAACGGTTTTTACATTCCCTCTATAAGTGATACCTTATGAGAAGTGCCCTTTTCTGTGTGACTTATTTCACTTAGAGTCGTCGTACCTAAATCCACTCATCATGCTGCTACTAGCCTTATGACATTGATTTCACGGCTGAGTGATATTCCATTGTACATAAGGACCACAACTTCTTTATCCATTTTTCTCTTTCCTGGGATATTGAAGGTGGAATGAAGTGGAGGTCCTTGTCAACAGAGCAGCCCTAAACTTTGGGGTGCTTGTGTCTTGCTGATTTTTAATTTTCCCAATTTATAACCCCATGAGTGGAAGTGCCCTATGCTCTCTAAGCTTTGCTTTTTAGACGTTTCAGGACTCACCGTACACTTCTCCAGAGTGGCTGTTGACAATTTACATCCCGCCCATCAGTGTAGCAAGGCTCCCATTTCTCCATGGCCTGTCCTGCATTTCTGGTTTTGACACTTTTTTCAGCATGGCCCTTTTGACCAATGGGAAGCGAGACATCTTTGTAGCGTTGATCTGCCTTTCCAGGTTGCTTGGTTGGCCAAAAAGGGCGTATGCGTTTTTTCCTGAATATATTCAGGAAAAAACGCATACGCCCTTTTTGGCCAAGGGCATCATTGTCAACGTTTTGCCGCTTTTCATGTGCTTTAAAGGCGATTCGAATCTACCTCCTGAAATCTGTTTCCTGCAATTCTGCCTTGATTTCAAATCCTCTTCTTTGCCTTCCCTCAATATATTTGTGGATGAGAGTTATCATTTATAACTCTGCAGGTTTGTGAATTGCAGTGCCCTGAACCTCCATTTTACAACTCGCTTTTTAGGGAGCTGGCCGCAAAAGCGCAGGATGGCTTCAGGCCCTGTTCTGGTTCCGGGGGGCAGGCTGAGCCTGTGGTTAATTCTTCTTCCTGATGGGAAAATAGAGTGACCTGTGCCTGTCCCAACACCAAGAGCTAGTCTTTCATTGGTTCCACGTCTTCCCATTCATCCTCAGTACAAATTGCAACCTGTACGGAACAGGAGGTTAAAGGTGCTGATGCTCCAAGGAGGGAGATTGCTAGTAAAGTGGCTGGAATGGCGAACCCGGGCACAAGCAAATGAGAAATGAGTTGCGTTTTAGAAACCTTTCCCCATCACACGGTGTACCATCTTCTGGGTATCTCATGCATGTTTTCGATGTAGGAAGATGCCCTTGAACCTGGAGATTTGGGACCCATGCGATGGGTACCACGCAGTATTACTTTAAAGGGTCTGCGTTTGCTCACCCAACCTCACCAAACCTCTCAGCCGCAACAGTGTCCACCCTTAGGTCTCATCCAGCTGTGGGTCTAGATATGGTCAATCCAGGTTGCATCACAGCCCCTGAACGCATTGTGTAAGAATTTCGCTCTCTTTCACTGTCTTTGTTTCACGGGTTTTTCAAAGTAATTTATTTTTATAATGGGGTTTAGCTGCTTTTCACTGCTGTGTTTATGCCGCTTTACACCCACTTGACACACTAACAGAGAGATATCAATACATAGGTTTTAAGATTATTACTAGTCAGATATATTCTTGTGCGGTGAATAGGGCGTGTTGAGTCCAGTTCTCTGAGCAAGGAGTAGGTCTTGTCTATTACATATTGGGTTTATGGAACGGTATCTGAGCTAATTTGAAACCCTTGTTTTATGTATCACCCCACCTCACCTTTCCCGTTAAGCAGCCATAGTGTGTTTTCTGCATGTGTGACTCTGTTCTGTTTTGTAATTCAGTTCAAGTGTAACGGTTTTTACATTCCCTCTATCAGTGATACCTTATGAGAAGTGCCCTTTTCTGTGTGACTTATTTCACTTAGAGTCGTCGTACCTAAATCCACTCATCATGCTGCTACTAGCCTTATGACATTGATTTCACGGCTGAGTGATATTCCATTGTACATAAGGACCACAACTTCTTTATCCATTTTTCTCTTTCCTGGGATATTGAAGGTGGAATGAAGTGGAGGTCCTTGTCAACAGAGCAGCCCTAAACTTTGGGGTGCTTGTGTCTTGCTGATTTTTAATTTTCCCAATTTATAACCCCATGAGTGGAAGTGCCCTATGCTCTCTAAGCTTTGCTTTTTAGACGTTTCAGGACTCACCGTACACTACTCCAGAGAGGCTGTTGACAATTTACATCCCGCCCATCAGTGTAGCAAGGCTCCCATTTCTCCATGGCCTGTCCTGCATTTCTGGTTTTGACACTTTTTTCAGCATGGCCCTTTTGACCAATGGGAAGCGAGACATCTTTGTAGCGTTGATTTGCCTTTCCAGGTTGCTTGGTTGGCCAAAAAGGGCGTATGCGTTTTTTCCTGAATATATTCAGGAAAAAACGCATACGCCCTTTTTGGCCAAGGGCATCATTGTCAACGTTTTGCCGCTTTTCATGTGCTTTAAAGGCGATTCGAATCTACCTCCTGAAATCTGTTTCCTGCAATTCTGCCTTGATTTCAAATCCTCTTCTTTGCCTTCCCTCAATATATTTGTGGATGAGAGTTATCATTTATAACTCTGCAGGTTTGTGAATTGCAGTGCCCTGAACCTCCATTTTACAACTCGCTTTTTAGGGAGCTGGCCGCAAAAGCGCAGGATGGCTTCAGGCCCTGTTCTGGTTCCGGGGGGCAGGCTGAGCCTGTGGTTAATTCTTCTTCCTGATGGGAAAATAAAGTGACCTGTGCCTGTCCCAACACCAAGAGCTAGTCTTTCATTGGTTCCACGTCTTCCCGTTCATCCTCAGTACAAATTGCAACCTGTACGGAACAGGAGGTTAAAGGTGCTGATGCTCCAAGGAGGGAGATTGCTAGTAAAGTGGCTGGAATGGCGAACCCGGGCACAAGCAGATGAGAAATGAGGTGCGTTTTAGAAACCTTTCCACATCACACGGTGTACCATCTTCTGGGTATCTCATGCATGTTTTCGATGTAGGAAGATGCCCTTGAACCTGGAGATTTGGGACCCATGCGATGGGTACCACGCAGTATTACTTTAAAGGGTCTGCGTTTGCTCACCCAACCTCACCAAACCTCTCAGCCGCAACAGTGTCCACCCTTATGTCTCATACAGCTGTGGGTCTAGATATGGTCAATCCAGGTTGCATCACAGCCCCTGAACGCATTGTGTAAGAATTTCTCTCTCTTTCACTGTCTTTGTTTCATGGGTTTTTCAAAATAATTTATTTTTATAATGGGTTTTAGCTGCTTTTCACTGCTGTGTTTATGCCGCTTTTTACACACTTGACACACTAACAGAGAGATATCAATACATAGGTTTTAAGATTATTACTAGTCAGATATATTCTTGTGTGGTGAATAGGGCGTGTTGAGTCCAGTTCTCTGAGCAAGGAGTAGGTCTTGTCTATTACATATTGGGTTTATGGAACGGTATCTGAGCTAATTTGAATCCCTTGTTTTATGTATCACCCCACCTCACCTTTCCCGTTAAGCAGCCATAGTGTGTTTTCTGCATGTGTCTCTGTTCTGTTTTCTGATTCAGTTCAAGTGTAACGGTTTTTACATTCCCTCTATAAGTGATACCTTATGAGAAGTGTTCTTTTCTGTGTGACTTATTTCACTTAGAATCGTCGTACCTAAATCCACTCATCATGCTGCTACTAGACTTATGACATTGATTTCATGGCTGAGTGATATTCCATTGTACATAAGGACCACAACTTCTTTATCCATTTTTCTCTTTCCTGGGATATTGAAGGTGGAATGAAGTGGAGGTCCTTGTCAACAGAGCAGCCCTAAACTTTGGGGTGCTTGTGTCTTGCTGATTTTTCGTTTTCCCAATTTATACCCCCATGAGTGGAAGTGCCCTATGCTCTCTAAGCTGTGTTTTTTAGATGTTTCAGGACACACCGTACACTTCTGCAGAGTGGCTGTTGGCAATTTACATCCCGCCCATCAGTATAGGAAGGCTCCCATTTCTCCATGGCCTGTCCTGCATTTCTGGTTTTGACATTTTTTTCAGCATGGCCCTTTTGACCGATGGGAAGCGAGACTTGTTTGTAGCGCTGATTTGCCTTTCCAGGTTACTTGGTTGGCCAAAATGGGCGTAGGCGTTTTTTCCTGAATATATTCAGGAAAAAACGCCTACGCCCTTTTTGGCCAAGGGCATCATTGTCAACGATTTTCTGCTTTTCATGTGATTTAAAGGCGATTCGAATCTACCTCCTGAAATCTGTTTCCTGCAATTCTGCCTTGATTTCAAATCCTCTTCTTTGCCTTCCCTCAATATATTTGTGGATGAGAGTTATCATTTATAACTCTGCAGGTTTGTGAATTGCAGTGCCTGAACCTCCATTTTACAACTCGCTTTTTAGGGAGCTGGCCGCAAAAGCGCAGGATGGCTTCAGGCCCGGTTCTGGTTCCGGGGGGCAGGCTGATCCTGTGGTTAATTCTTCTTCCTGATGGGAAAATAGAGTAACCTGTGCCTGTCCCAACACCAAGAGCTAGTCTCTCGTTGGTTCCACGTCTTCCCGTTCATCCTCAGGACAAATTGCAACCTGTACGGAACAGGAGGTTAAAGGTGCTGATGCTCCAAGGAGGGAGATTGCTAGTAAAGTGGCTGGAATGGCGAACCCGGGCACAAGCAGATGAGAAATGAGGTGCGTTTTAGAAACCTTTCCCCATCACACGGTGTACCATCTTCTGGGTATCTCATGCATGTTTTCGATGTAGGAAGATGCCCTTGAAACTGGAGATTTGGGACCCATGCGATGGGTACCACGCAGTATTACTTTAAAGGGTCTGCGTTTGCTCACCCAACCTCACCAAACCTCTCAGCCGCAACAGTGTCCACCCTTAGGTCTCATCCAGCTGTGGGTCTAGATATGGTCAATCCAGGTTGCATCACAGCCCCTGAACGCATTGTGTAAGAATTTCTCTCTCTTTCACTGTCTTTGTTTCATGGGTTTTTCAAAGTAATTTATTTTTATAATGGGGTTTAGCTGCTTTTCACTGCTGTGTTTATGCCGCTTTTTACCCACTTGACACACTAACAGAGAGATATCAATACATAGGTTTTAAGATTATTACTAGTCAGATATATTCTTGTGCGGTGAATAGGGCGTGTTGAGTCCAGTTCTCTGAGCAAGGAGTAGGTCTTGTCTATTACATATTGGGTTTATGGAACGGTATCTGAGCTAATTTGAATCCCTTGTTTTATGTATCACCCCACCTCACCTTTCCCGTTAAGCAGCCATAGTGTGTTTTTTGCATGTGTGACTCTGTTCTGTTTTGTAATTCAGTTCAAGTGTAACGGTTTTTACATTCCCTCTATAAGTGATACCTTATGAGAAGTGCCCTTTTCTGTGTGACTTATTTCACTTAGAGTCGTCGTACCTAAATCCACTCATCATGCTGGTACTAGCCTTATGACATTGATTTCACGGCTGAGTGATATTCCATTGTACATAAGGACCACAACTTCTTTATCCATTTTTCTCTTTCCTGGGATATTGAAGGTGGAATGAAGTGGAGGTCCTTGTCAACAGAGCAGCCCTAAACTTTGGGGTGCTTGTGTCTTGCTGATTTTTAATTTTCCCAATTTTTAACCCCATGAGTGGAAGTGCCCTATGCTCTCTAAGCTTTGTTTTTTAGATGTTTCAGGACTCACCGTACGCTTCTCCAGAGTGGCTGTTGGCAATTTACATCCCGCCCATCAGTGTAGCAAGGCTCCCATTTCTCCATGGCCTGTCCTGCATTTCTGGTTTTGACACTTTATTCAGCATGGCCTTTTTAACCGATGGGAAGCGAGACATCTTTGTAGCGCTGATTTGCCTTTCCAGGTTGCTTGGTTGGCCAAAAAGGGCGTATGCGTTTTTTCCTGAATATATTCAGGAAAAAACGCATACGCCCTTTTTGGCCAAGGGCATCATTGTCAACGTTTTGCCGCTTTTCATGTGCTTTAAAGGCGATTCGAATCTACCTCCTGAAATATGTTTCCTGCAATTCTGCCTTGATTTCAAATCCTCTTCTTTGCCTTCCCTCAATATATTTGTGGACGAGAGTTATCATTTATAACTCTGCAGGTTTGTGAATTGCAGTGCCCTGAACCTCCATTTTACAACTCGCGTTTTTGGGAGATGGCCGCAAAAGCGCAGGATGGCTTCAGGCCCTGTTCTGGTTCCGGGGGGCAGGCTGAGCCTGTGGTTAATTCTTCTTCCTGATGGGAAAATAGAGTGACCTGTGCCTGTCCCAACACCAAGAGCTAGTCTTTCATTGGTTCCACGTCTTCCCGTTCATCCTCAGTACAAATTGCAACCTGTACGGAACAGGAGGTTAAAGGTGCTGATGCTCCAAGGAGGGAGATTGCTAGTAAAGTGGCTGGAATGGCGAACCCGGGCACAAGCAGATGAGAAATGAGGTGCGTTTTAGAAACCTTTCCCCATCATACGGTGTACCATCTTCTTGGTATCTCATGCATGTTTTCGATGTAGGAAGATGCCCTTGAACCTGGAGATTTGGGACCCATGCGATGGGTACCACGCAGTATTACTTTAAAGGGTCTGCGTTTGCTCACCCAACCTCACCAAACTTCTCAGCCGCAACAGTGTCCACCCTTATGTCTCATCCAGCTGTGGGTCTAGATATGGTCAATCCAGGTTGCATCACAGCCCCTGAACGCATTGTGTAAGAATTTCTCTCTCTTTCACTGTCTTTGTTTCATGGGTTTTTCAAAGTAATTTATTTTTATAATGGGGTTTAGCTGCTTTTCACTGCTGTGTTTATGCCGCTTTTTACCCACTTGACACACTAACACAAAGATATCAATACATAGGTTTTAAGATTATTACTAGTCAGATATATTCTTGTGCGGTGAATAGGGCGTGTTGAGTCCAGTTCTCTGAGCAAGGAGTAGGTCTTGTCTATTACATATTGGGTTTATGGAACGGTATCTGAGCTAATTTGAAACCCTTGTTTTATGTATCACCCCACCTCACCTTTCCCGTTAAGCAGCCATAGTGTGTTTTCTGCATGTGTGACTCTGTTCTGTTTTGTAATTCAGTTCAAGTGTAACGGTTTTTACATTCCCTCTATCAGTGATACCTTATGAGAAGTGCCCTTTTCTGTGTGACTTATTTCACTTAGAGTCGTCGTACCTAAATCCACTCATCATGCTGCTACTAGCCTTATGACATTGATTTCACGGCTGAGTGATATTCCATTGTACATAAGGACCACAACTTCTTTATCCATTTTTCTCTTTCCTGGGATATTGAAGGTGGAATGAAGTGGAGGTCCTTGTCAACAGAGCAGCCCTAAACTTTGGGGTGCTTGTGTCTTGCTGATTTTTAATTTTCCCAATTTATTACCCCATGAGTGGAAGTGCCCTATGCTCTCTAAGCTTTGCTTTTTAGACGTTTCAGGACTCACCGTACACTTCTCCAGAGTGGCTGTTGACAATTTACATCCCGCCCATCAGTGTAGCAAGGCTCCCATTTCTCCATGGCCTGTCCTGCATTTCTGGTTTTGACACTTTTTTCAGCATGGCCCTTTTGACCAATGGGAAGCGAGAAATCTTTGTAGCGTTGATTTGCCTTTCCAGGTTGCTTGGTTGGCCAAAAAGGGCGTATGCGTTTTTTCCTGAATATATTCAGGAAAAAACGCATACGCCCTTTTTGGCCAAGGGCATCATTGTCAACGTTTTGCCGCTTTTCATGTGCTTTAAAGGCGATTCGAATCTACCTCCTGAAATCTGTTTCCTGCAATTCTGCCTTGATTTCAAATCCTCTTCTTTGCCTTCCCTCAATATATTTGTGGATGAGAGTTATCATTTATAACTCTGCAGGTTTGTGAATTGCAGTGCCCTGAACCTCCATTTTACAACTCGCTTTTTAGGGAGCTGGCCGCAAAAGCGCAGGATGGCTTCAGGCCCTGTTCTGGTTCCGGGGGGCAGGCTGAGCCTGTGGTTAATTCTTCTTCCTGATGGGAAAATAGAGTGACCTGTGCCTGTCCCAACACCAAGAGCTAGTCTTTCATTGGTTCCACGTCTTCCCGTTCATCCTCAGTACAAATTGCAACCTGTACGGAACAGGAGGTTAAAGGTGCTGATGCTCCAAGGAGGGAGATTGCTAGTAAAGTGGCTGGAATGGCGAACCCGGGCACAAGCAAATGAGAAATGAGTTGCGTTTTAGAAACCTTTCCCCATCACACGGTGTACCATCTTCTGGGTATCTCATGCATGTTTTCGATGTAGGAAGATGCCCTTGAACCTGGAGATTTGGGACCCATGCGATGGGTACCACGCAGTATTACTTTAAAGGGTCTGCGTTTGCTCACCCAACCTCACCAAACCTCTCAGCCACAACAGTGTCCACCCTTAGGTCTCATCCAGCTGTGGGTCTAGATATGGTCAATCCAGGTTGCATCACAGCCCCTGAACGCATTGTGTAAGAATTTCGCTCTCTTTCACTGTCTTTGTTTCACGGGTTTTTCAAAGTAATTTATTTTTATAATGGGGTTTAGCTGCTTTTCACTTCTGTGTTTATGCCGCTTTACACCCACTTGACACACTAACAGAGAGATATCAATACATAGGTTTTAAGATTATTACTAGTCAGATATATTCTTGTGCGGTGAATAGGGCGTGTTGAGTCCAGTTCTCTGAGCAAGGAGTAGGTCTTGTCTATTACATATTGGGTTTATGGAACGGTATCTGAGCTAATTTGAAACCCTTGTTTTATGTATCACCCCACCTCAACTTTCCCGTTAAGCAGCCATAGTGTGTTTTTTGCATGTGTGACTCTGTTCTGTTTTGTAATTCAGTTCAAGTGTAACGGTTTTTACATTCCCTCTATAAGTGATACCTTATGAGAAGTGCCCTTTTCTGTGTGACTTATTTCACTTAGAGTCGTCGTACCTAAATCCACTCATCATGCTGGTACTAGCCTTATGACATTGATTTCACGGCTGAGTGATATTCCATTGTACATAAGGACCACAACTTCTTTATCCATTTTTCTCTTTCCTGGGATATTGAAGGTGGAATGAAGTGGAGGTCCTTGTCAACAGAGCAGCCCTAAACTTTGGGGTGCTTGTGTCTTGCTGATTTTTAATTTTCCCAATTTTTAACCCCATGAGTGGAAGTGCCCTATGCTCTCTAAGCTTTGTTTTTTAGATGTTTCAGGACTCACCGTACGCTTCTCCAGAGTGGCTGTTGGCAATTTACATCCCGCCCATCAGTGTAGCAAGGCTCCCATTTCTCCATGGCCTGTCCTGCATTTCTGGTTTTGACACTTTATTCAGCATGGCCTTTTTAACCGATGGGAAGCGAGACATCTTTGTAGCGCTGATTTGCCTTTCCAGGTTGCTTGGTTGGCCAAAAAGGGCGTATGCGTTTTTTCCTGAATATATTCAGGAAAAAACGCATACGCCCTTTTTGGCCAAGGGCATCATTGTCAACGTTTTGCCCCTTTTCATGTGCTTTAAAGGCGATTCGAATCTACCTCCTGAAATATGTTTCCTGCAATTCTGCCTTGATTTCAAATCCTCTTCTTTGCCTTCCCTCAATATATTTGTGGACGAGAGTTATCATTTATAACTCTGCAGGTTTGTGAATTGCAGTGCCCTGAACCTCCATTTTACAACTCGCGTTTTTGGGAGATGGCCGCAAAAGCGCAGGATGGCTTCAGGCCCTGTTCTGGTTCCGGGGGGCAGGCTGAGCCTGTGGTTAATTCTTCTTCCTGATGGGAAAATAGAGTGACCTGTGCCTGTCCCAACACCAAGAGCTAGTCTTTCATTGGTTCCACGTCTTCCCGTTCATCCTCAGTACAAATTGCAACCTGTACGGAACAGGAGGTTAAAGGTGCTGATGCTCCAAGGAGGGAGATTGCTAGTAAAGTGGCTGGAATGGCGAACCCGGGCACAAGCAGATGAGAAATGAGGTGCGTTTTAGAAACCTTTCCCCATCATACGGTGTACCATCTTCTTGGTATCTCATGCATGTTTTCGATGTAGGAAGATGCCCTTGAACCTGGAGATTTGGGACCCATGCGATGGGTACCACGCAGTATTACTTTAAAGGGTCTGCGTTTGCTCACCCAACCTCACCAAACTTCTCAGCCGCAACAGTGTCCACCCTTATGTCTCATCCAGCTGTGGGTCTAGATATGGTCAATCCAGGTTGCATCACAGCCCCTGAACGCATTGTATAAGAATTTCTCTCTCTTTCACTGTCTTTGTTTCATGGGTTTTTCAAAGTAATTTATTTTTATAATGGGGTTTAGCTGCTTTTCACTGCTGTGTTTATGCCGCTTTTTACCCACTTGACACACTAACACAAAGATATCAATACATAGGTTTTAAGATTATTACTAGTCAGATATATTCTTGTGCGGTGAATAGGGCGTGTTGAGTCCAGTTCTCTGAGCAAGGAGTAGGTCTTGTCTATTACATATTGGGTTTATGGAACGGTATCTGAGCTAATTTGAAACCCTTGTTTTATGTATCACCCCACCTCACCTTTCCCGTTAAGCAGCCATAGTGTGTTTTCTGCATGTGTGACTCTGTTCTGTTTTGTAATTCAGTTTAAGTGTAACGGTTTTTACATTCCCTCTATAAGTGATACCTTATGAGAAGTGCCCTTTTCTGTGTGACTTATTTCACTTAGAGTCGTCGTACCTAAATCCACTCATCATGCTGCTACTAGCCTTATGACATTGATTTCACGGCTGAGTGATATTCCATTGTACATAAGGACCACAACTTCTTTATCCATTTTTCTCTTTCCTGGGATATTGAAGGTGGAATGAAGTGGAGGTCCTTGTCAACAGAGCAGCCCTAAACTTTGGGGTGCTTGTGTCTTGCTGATTTTTAATTTTCCCAATTTATAACCCCATGAGTGGAAGTGCCCTATGCTCTCTAAGCTTTGCTTTTTAGACGTTTCAGGACTCACCGTACACTTCTCCAGAGTGGCTGTTGACAATTTACATCCCGCCCATCAGTGTAGCAAGGCTCCCATTTCTCCATGGCCTGTCCTGCATTTCTGGTTTTGACACTTTTTTCAGCATGGCCCTTTTGACCAATGGGAAGCGAGACATCTTTGTAGCGTTGATCTGCCTTTCCAGGTTGCTTGGTTGGCCAAAAAGGGCGTATGCGTTTTTTCCTGAATATATTCAGGAAAAAACGCATACGCCCTTTTTGGCCAAGGGCATCATTGTCAACGTTTTGCCGCTTTTCATGTGCTTTAAAGGCGATTCGAATCTACCTCCTGAAATCTGTTTCCTGCAATTCTGCCTTGATTTCAAATCCTCTTCTTTGCCTTCCCTCAATATATTTGTGGATGAGAGTTATCATTTATAACTCTGCAGGTTTGTGAATTGCAGTGCCCTGAACCTCCATTTTACAACTCGCTTTTTAGGGAGCTGGCCGCAAAAGCGCAGGATGGCTTCAGGCCCTGTTCTGGTTCCGGGGGGCAGGCTGAGCCTGTGGTTAATTCTTCTTCCTGATGGGAAAATAGAGTGACCTGTGCCTGTCCCAACACCAAGAGCTAGTCTTTCATTGGTTCCACGTCTTCCCATTCATCCTCAGTACAAATTGCAACCTGTACGGAACAGGAGGTTAAAGGTGCTGATGCTCCAAGGAGGGAGATTGCTAGTAAAGTGGCTGGAATGGCGAACCCGGGCACAAGCAAATGAGAAATGAGTTGCGTTTTAGAAACCTTTCCCCATCACACGGTGTACCATCTTCTGGGTATCTCATGCATGTTTTCGATGTAGGAAGATGCCCTTGAACCTGGAGATTTGGGACCCATGCGATGGGTACCACGCAGTATTACTTTAAAGGGTCTGCGTTTGCTCACCCAACCTCACCAAACCTCTCAGCCGCAACAGTGTCCACCCTTAGGTCTCATCCAGCTGTGGGTCTAGATATGGTCAATCCAGGTTGCATCACAGCCCCTGAACGCATTGTGTAAGAATTTCGCTCTCTTTCACTGTCTTTGTTTCACGGGTTTTTCAAAGTAATTTATTTTTATAATGGGGTTTAGCTGCTTTTCACTGCTGTGTTTATGCCGCTTTACACCCACTTGACACACTAACAGAGAGATATCAATACATAGGTTTTAAGATTATTACTAGTCAGATATATTCTTGTGCGGTGAATAGGGCGTGTTGAGTCCAGTTCTCTGAGCAAGGAGTAGGTCTTGTCTATTACATATTGGTTTTATGGAACGGTATCTGAGCTAATTTGAAACCCTTGTTTTATGTATCACCCCACCTCACCTTTCCCGTTAAGCAGCCATAGTGTGTTTTCTGCATGTGTGACTCTGTTCTGTTTTGTAATTCAGTTCAAGTGTAACGGTTTTTACATTCCCTCTATCAGTGATACCTTATGAGAAGTGTCCTTTTCTGTGTGACTTATTTCACTTAGAGTCGTCGTACCTAAATCCACTCATCATGCTGCTACTAGCCTTATGACATTGATTTCACGGCTGAGTGATATTCCATTGTACATAAGGACCACAACTTCTTTATCCATTTTTCTCTTTCCTGGGATATTGAAGGTGGAATGAAGTGGAGGTCCTTGTCAACAGAGCAGCCCTAAACTTTGGGGTGCTTGTGTCTTGCTGATTTTTCATTTTCCCAATTTATACCCCCATGAGTGGAAGTGCCCTATGCTCTCTAAGCTTTGCTTTTTAGACGTTTCAGGACTCACCGTACACTTCTCCAGAGTGGCTGTTGACAATTTACATCCCGCCCATCAGTGTAGCAAGGCTCCCATTTCTCCATGGCCTGTCCTGCATTTCTGGTTTTGACACTTTTTTCAGCATGGCCCTTTTGACCGATGGGAAGCGAGACATCTTTGTAGCGCTGATTTGCCTTTCCAGGTTGCTTGGTTGGCCAAAAAGGGCGTATGCGTTTTTTCCTGAATATATTCAGGAAAAAACGCATACGCCCTTTTTGGCCAAGGGCATCATTGTCAACGTTTTGCCGCTTTTCATGTGCTTTAAAGGCGATTCGAATCTACCTCCTGAAATCTGTTTCCTGCAATTCTGCCTTGATTTCAAATCCTCTTCTTTGCCTTCCCTCAATATATTTGTGGATGAGAGTTATCATTTATAACTCTGCAGGTTTGTGAATTGCAGTGCCCTGAACCTCCATTTTACAACTCGCTTTTTAGGGAGCTGGCCGCAAAAGCGCAGGATGGCTTCAGGCCCTGTTCTGGTTCCGGGGGGCAGGCTGAGCCTGTGGTTAATTCTTCTTCCTGATGGGAAAATAGAGTGACCTGTGCCTGTCCCAACACCAAGAGCTAGTCTTTCATTGGTTCCACGTCTTCCCGTTCATCCTCAGTACAAATTGCAACCTGTACGGAACAGGAGGTTAAAGGTGCTGATGCTCCAAGGAGGGAGATTGCTAGTAAAGTGGCTGGAATGGCGAACCCGGGCACAAGCAGATGAGAAATGAGGTGCGTTTTAGAAACCTTTCCCCATCACACGGTGTACCATCTTCTGGGTATCTCATGCATGTTTTCGATGTAGGAAGATGACCTTGAACCTGGAGATTTGGGACCCATGCGATGGGTACCACGCAGTATTACTTTAAAGGGTCTGCGTTTGCTCACCCAACCTCACCAAACCTCTCAGCCGCAACAGTGTCCACCCTTATGTCTCATCCAGCTGTGGGTCTAGATATGGTCAATCCAGGTTGCATCACAGCCCCTGAACGCATTGTGTAAGAATTTCGCTCTCTTTCACTGTCTTTGTTTCATGGGTTTTTCAAAATAATTTATTTTTATAATGGGGTTTAGCTGCTTTTCACTGCTGTGTTTATGCCGCTTTTTACCCACTTGACACACTAACAGAGAGATATCAATACATAGGTTTTAAGATTATTACTAGTCAGATATATTCTTGTGTGGTGAATAGGGCGTGTTGAGTCCAGTTCTCTGAGCAAGGAGTAGGTCTTGTCTATTACATATTGGGTTTATGGAATGGTATCTGAGCTAATTTGAAACCCTTGTTTTATGTATCACCCCACCTCACCTTTCCCGTTAAGCAGCCATAGTGTGTTTTTTGCATGTGTGACTCTGTTCTGTTTTGTAATTCAGTTCAAGTGTAACGGTTTTTACATTCCCTCTATAAGTGATACCTTATGAGAAGTGCCCTTTTCTGTGTGACTTATTTCACTTAGAGTCGTCGTACCTAAATCCACTCATCATGCTGGTACTAGCCTTATGACATTGATTTCACGGCTGAGTGATATTCCATTGTACATAAGGACCACAACTTCTTTATCCATTTTTCTCTTTCCTGGGATATTGAAGGTGGAATGAAGTGGAGGTCCTTGTCAACAGAGCAGCCCTAAACTTTGGGGTGCTTGTGTCTTGCTGATTTTTAATTTTCCCAATTTTTAACCCCATGAGTGGAAGTGCCCTATGCTCTCTAAGCTTTGTTTTTTAGATGTTTCAGGACTCACCGTACGCTTCTCCAGAGTGGCTGTTGGCAATTTACATCCCGCCCATCAGTGTAGCAAGGCTCCCATTTCTCCATGGCCTGTCCTGCATTTCTGGTTTTGACACTTTATTCAGCATGGCCTTTTTAACCGATGGGAAGCGAGACATCTTTGTAGCGCTGATTTGCCTTTCCAGGTTGCTTGGTTGGCCAAAAAGGGCGTATGCGTTTTTTCCTGAATATATTCAGGAAAAAACGCATACGCCCTTTTTGGCCAAGGGCATCATTGTCAACGTTTTGCTGCTTTTCATGTGCTTTAAAGGCGATTCGAATCTACCTCCTGAAATATGTTTCCTGCAATTCTGCCTTGATTTCAAATCCTCTTCTTTGCCTTCCCTCAATATATTTGTGGACGAGAGTTATCATTTATAACTCTGCAGGTTTGTGAATTGCAGTGCCCTGAACCTCCATTTTACAACTCGCGTTTTGGGGAGCTGGCCGCAAAAGCGCAGGATGGCTTCAGGCCCTGTTCTGGTTCCGGGGGGCAGGCTGAGCCTGTGGTTAATTCTTCTTCCTGATGGGAAAATAGAGTGACCTGTGCCTGTCCCAACACCAAGAGCTAGTCTTTCATTGGTTCCACGTCTTCCCGTTCATCCTCAGTACAAATTGCAACCTGTACGGAACAGGAGGTTAAAGGTGCTGATGCTCCAAGGAGGGAGATTGCTAGTAAAGTGGCTGGAATGGCGAACCCGGGCACAAGCAGATGAGAAATGAGGTGCGTTTTAGAAACCTTTCCCCATCATACGGTGTACCATCTTCTGGGTATCTCATGCATGTTTTCGATGTAGGAAGATGCCCTTGAACCTGGAGATTTGGGACCCATGCGATGGGTACCACGCAGTATTACTTTAAAGGGTCTGCGTTTGCTCACCCAACCTCACCAAACTTCTCAGCCGCAACAGTGTCCACCCTTATGTCTCATCCAGCTGTGGGTCTAGATATGGTCAATCCAGGTTGCATCACAGCCCCTGAACGCATTGTGTAAGAATTTCTCTCTCTTTCACTGTCTTTGTTTCATGGGTTTTTCAAAGTAATTTATTTTTATAATGGGGTTTAGCTGCTTTTCACTGCTGTGTTTATGCCGCTTTTTACCCACTTGACACACTAACACAGAGATATCAATACATAGGTCTTAAGATTATTACTAGTCAGATATATTCTTGTGCGGTGAATAGGGCGTGTTGAGTCCAGTTCTCTGAGCAAGGAGTAGGTCTTGTCTATTACATATTGGGTTTATGGAACGGTATCTGAGCTAATTTGAATCCCTTGTTTTATGTATCACCCCACCTCACCTTTCCCGTTAAGCAGCCATAGTGTGTTTTCTGCATGTGTGACTCTGTTCTGTTTTGTAATTCAGTTCAAGTGTAACGGTTTTTACATTCCCTCTATAAGTGATACCTTATGAGAAGTGCCCTTTTCTGTGTGACTTATTTCACTTAGAGTCGTCGTACCTAAATCCACTCATCATGCTGGTACTAGCCTTATGACTTTGATTTCACGGCTGAGTGATATTCCATTGTACATAAGGACCACAACTTCTTTATCCATTTTTCTCTTTCCTGGGATATTGAAGGTGGAATGAAGTGGAGGTCCTTGGCAACAGAGCAGCCCTAAACTTTGGGGTGCTTGTGTCTTGCTGATTTTTAATTTTCCCAATTTATAACCCCATGAGTGGAAGTGCCCTATGCTCTCTAAGCTTTGCTTTTTAGACGTTTCAGGACTCACCGTACACCTCTGCAGAGTGGCTGTTGGCAATTTACATCCCGCCCATCAGTATAGGAAGGCTCCCATTTCTCCATGGCCTGTCCTGCATTTCTGGTTTTGACATTTTTTTCAGCATGGCCCTTTTGACCGATGGGAAGCGAGACTTGTTTGTAGCGCTGATTTGCCTTTCCAGGTTACTTGGTTGGCCAAAAAGGGCGTATGCGTTTTTTCCTGAATATATTCAGGAAAAAACGCCTACGCCCTTTTTGGCCAAGGGCATCATTGTCAACGATTTTCTGCTTTTCATGTGCTTTAAAGGCGATTCGAATCTACCTCCTGAAATCTGTTTCCTGCAATTCTGCCTTGATTTCAAATCCTCTTCTTTGCCTTCCCTCAATATATTTGTGGATGAGAGTTATCATTTATAACTCTGCAGGTTTGTGAATTGCAGTGCCCTGAACCTCCATTTTACAACTCGCTTTTTAGGGAGCTGGCCGCAAAAGCACAGGATGGCTTCAGGCCCGGTTCTGGTTCCGGGGGGCAGGCTGATCCTGTGGTTAATTCTTCTTCCTGATGGGAAAATAGAGTGACCTGTGCCTGTCCCAACACCAAGAGCTAGTCTCTCGTTGGTTCCACGTCTTCCCGTTCATCCTCAGGACAAATTGCAACCTGTACGGAACAGGAGGTTAAAGGTGCTGATGCTCCAAGGAGGGAGATTGCTAGTAAAGTGGCTGGAATGGCGAACCCGGGCACAAGCAGATGAGAAATGAGGTGCGTTTTAGAAACCTTTCCCCATCACACGGTGTACCATCTTCTGGGTATCTCATGCATGTTTTCGATGTAGGAAGATGCCCTTGAACCTGGAGATTTGGGACCCATGCGATGGGTACCACGCAGTATTACTTTAAAGGGTCTGCGTTTGCTCACCCAACCTCACCAAACCTCTCAGCCGCAAGAGTGTCCACCCTTATGTCTCATCCAGCTGTGGTTCTAGATATGGTCAATCCAGGTTGCATCACAGCCCCTGAACGCATTGTGTAAGAATTTCTCTCTCTTTCACTGTCTTTGTTTCATGGGTTTTTCAAAATAATTTAATTTTATAATGGGGTTTAGCTGCTTTTCACTGCTGTGTTTATGCCGCTTTTTACCCACTTGACACACTAACAGAGAGATATCAATACATAGGTTTTAAGATTATTACTAGTCAGATATATTCTTGTGTGGTGAATAGGGCGTGTTGAGTCCAGTTCTCTGAGCAAGGAGTAGGTCTTGTCTATTACATATTGGGTTTATGGAACGGTATCTGAGCTAATTTGAATCCCTTGTTTTATGTATCACCCCACCTCACCTTTCCCGTTAAGCAGCCATAGTGTGTTTTCTGCATGTGTGACTCTGTTCTGTTTTCTGATTCAGTTCAAGTGTAACGGTTTTTACATTCCCTCTATAAGTGATACCTTATGAGAAGTGTCCTTTTCTGTGTGACTTATTTCACTTAGAATCGTCGTACCTAAATCCACTCATCATGCTGCTACTAGCCTTATGACATTGATTTCATGGCTGAGTGATATTCCATTGTACATAAGGACCACAACTTCTTTATCCATTTTTCTCTTTCCTGGGATATTGAAGGTGGAATGAAGTGGAGGTCCTTGTCAACAGAGCAGCCCTAAACTTTGGGGTGCTTGTGTCTTGCTGATTTTTCATTTTCCCAATTTATACCCCCATGAGTGGAAGTGCCCTATGCTCTCTAAGCTGTGTTTTTTAGATGTTTCAGGACACACCGTACACTTCTGCAGAGTGGCTGTTGGCAATTTACATCCCGCCCATCAGTATAGGAAGGCTCCCATTTCTCCATGGCCTGTCCTGCATTTCTGGTTTTGACATTTTTTTCAGCATGGCCCTTTTGACCGATGGGAAGCGAGACTTGTTTGTAGCGCTAATTTGCCTTTCCAGGTTACTTGGTTGGCCAAAAAGGGCGTATGCGTTTTTTCCTGAATATATTCAGGAAAAAACGCATACGCCCTTTTTGGCCAAGGGCATCATTGTCAACGATTTTCTGCTTTTCATGTGATTTAAAGGCGATTCGAATCTACCTCCTGAAATCTGTTTCCTGCAATTCTGCCTTGATTTCAAATCCTCTTCTTTGCCTTCCCTCAATATATTTGTGGATGAGAGTTATCATTTATAACTCTGCAGGTTTGTGAATTGCAGTGCCCTGAACCTCCATTTTACAACTCGCTTTTTAGGGAGCTGGCCGCAAAAGCGCAGGATGGCTTCAGGCCCGGTTCTGGTTCCGGGGGGCAGGCTGATCCTGTGGTTAATTCTTCTTCCTGATGGGAAAATAGAGTGACCTGTGCCTGTCCCAACACCAAGAGCTAGTCTCTCGTTGGTTCCACGTCTTCCCGTTCATCCTCAGGACAAATTGCAACCTGTACGGAACAGGAGGTTAAAGGTGCTGATGCTCCAAGGAGGGAGATTGCTAGTAAAGTGGCTGGAATGGCGAACCCGGGCACAAGGAGATGAGAAATGAGGTGCGTTTTAGAAACCTTTCCCCATCACACGGTGTACCATCTTCTGGGTATCTCATGCATGTTTTCGATGTAGGAAGATGCCCTTGAACCTGGAGATTTGGGACCCATGCGATGGGTACCACGCAGTATTACTTTAAAGGGTCTGCGTTTGCTCACCCAACCTCACCAAACTTCTCAGCCGCAACAGTGTCCACCCTTATGTCTCATCCAGCTGTGGGTCTAGATATGGTCAATCCAGGTTGCATCACAGCCCCTGAACGCATTGTGTAAGAATTTCTCTCTCTTTCACTGTCTTTGTTTCATGGGTTTTTCAAAGTAATTTATTTTTATAATGGGGTTTAGCTGCTTTTCACTGCTGTGTTTATGCCGCTTTTTACCCACTTGACACACTAACAGAGAGATATCAATACATAGGTTTTAAGATTATTACTAGTCAGATATATTCTTGTGCGGTGAATAGGGCGTGTTGAGTCCAGTTCTCTGAGCAAGGAGTAGGTCTTGTCTATTACATATTGGGTTTATGGAACGGTATCTGAGCTAATTTGAAACCCTTGTTTTATGTATCACCCCACCTCACCTTTCCCGTTAAGCAGCCATAGTGTGTTTTCTGCATGTGTGACTCTGTTCTGTTTTGTATTTCAGTTCAAGTGTAACGGTTTTTACATTCCCTCTATAAGTGATACCTTATGAGAAGTGCCCTTTTCTGTGTGACTTATTTCACTTAGAGTCGTCGTACCTAAATCCACTCATCATGCTGGTACTAGCCTTATGACATTGATTTCACGGCTGAGTGATATTCCATTGTACATAAGGACCACAACTTCTTTATCCATTTTTCTCTTTCCTGGGATATTGAAGGTGGAATGAAGTGGAGGTCCTTGTCAACAGAGCAGCCCTAAACTTTGGGGTGCTTGTGTCTTGCTGATTTTTAATTTTCCCAATTTATAACCCCATGAGTGGAAGTGCCCTATGCTCTCTAAGCTTTGTTTTTTAGATGTTTCAGGACTCACCGTACGCTTCTCCAGAGTGGCTGTTGGCAATTTACATCCCACCCATCAGTGTAGCAAGGCTCCCATTTCTCCATGGCCTGTCCTGCATTTCTGGTTTTGACACTTTATTCAGCATGGCCTTTTTAACCGATGGGAAGCGAGACATCTTTGTAGCGCTGATTTGCCTTTCCAGGTTGCTTGGTTGGCCAAAAAGGGCGTATGCGTTTTTTCCTGAATATATTCAGGAAAAAACGCATACGCCCTTTTTGGCCAAGGGCATCATTGTCAACGTTTTGCCGCTTTTCATGTGATTTAAAGGCGATTTGAATCTACCTCCTGAAATCTGTTTCCTGCAATTCTGCCTTGATTTCAAATCCTCTTCTTTGCCTTCCCTCAATATATTTGTGGACGAGAGTTATCATTTATAACTCTGCAGGTTTGTGAATTGCAGTGCCCTGAACCTCCATTTTACAACTCGCTTTTTAGGGAGCTGGCCGCAAAAGCGCAGGATGGCTTCAGGCCCGGTTCTGGTTCCGGGGGGCAGGCTGATCCTGTGGTTAATTCTTCTTCCTGATGGGAAAATAGAGTGACCTGTGCCTGTCCCAACACCAAGAGCTAGTCTCTCGTTGGTTCCACGTCTTCCCGTTCATCCTCAGGACAAATTGCAACCTGTACGGAACAGGAGGTTAAAGGTGCTGATGCTCCAAGGAGGGAGATTGCTAGTAAAGTGGCTGGAATGGCGAACCCGGGCACAAGCAGATGAGAAATGAGGTGCGTTTTAGAAACCTTTCCCCATCACACGGTGTACCATCTTCTGGGTATCTCATGCATGTTTTCGATGTAGGAAGATGCCCTTGAACCTGGAGATTTGGGACCCATACGATGGGTACCACGCATTATTACTTTAAAGGGTCTGCGTTTGCTCACCCAACCTCACCAAACTTCTCAGCCGCAACAGTGTCCACACTTATGTCTCATCCAGCTGTGGGTCTAGATATGGTCAATCCAGGTTGCATCACAGCCCCTGAACGCATTGTGTAAGAATTTCTCTCTCTTTCACTGTCTTTGTTTCATGGGTTTTTCAAAGTAATTTATTTTTATAATGGGGTTTAGCTGCTTTTCACTGCTGTGTTTATGCCGCTTTTTACCCACTTGACACACTAACAGAGAGATATCAATACATAGGTTTTAAGATTATTACTAGTCAGATATATTCTTGTGCGGTGAATAGGGCGTGTTGAGTCCAGTTCTCTGAGCAAGGAGTAGGTCTTGTCTATTACATATTGGGTTTATGGAACGGTATCTGAGCTAATTTGAAACCCTTGTTTTATGTATCACCCCACCTCACCTTTCCCGTTAAGCAGCCATAGTGTGTTTTCTGCATGTGTGACTCTGTTCTGTTTTGTAATTCAGTTCAAGTGAAACGGTTTTTACATTCCCTCCATCAGTGATACCTTATGAGAAGTGCCCTTTTCTGTGTGACTTATTTCACTTAGAGTCGTCGTAGCTAAATCCACTCATCATGCTGGTACTAGCCTTATGACATTGATTTCACGACTGAGTGATATTCCATTGTACATAAGGACCACAACTTCTTTATCCATTTTTCTCTTTCCTGGGATATTGAAGGTGGAATGAAGTGGAGGTCCTTGTCAACAGAGCAGTCCTAAACTTTGGGGTGCTTGTGTCTTGCTGATTTTTAAATTTCCCAATTTATAACCCCATGAGTGGAAGTGCCCTATGCTCTCTAAGCTTTGCTTTTTAGACGTTTCAGGACTCACCGTACACTTCTCCAGAGTGGCTGTTGACAATTTACATCCCGCCCATCAGTGTAGCAAGGCTCCCATTTCTCCATGGCCTGTCCTGCATTTCTGGTTTTGACACTTTTTTCAGCATGGCCCTTTTGACCAATGGGAAGCGAGACATCTTTGTAGCGCTGATTTGCCTTTCCAGGTTGCTTGGTTGGCCAAAAAGGGCGTATGCGTTTTTTCCTGAATATATTCAGGAAAAAACGCATACGCCCTTTTTGGCCAAGGGCATCATTGTCAACGTTTTGCCGCTTTTCATGTGCTTTAAAGGCGATTCGAATCTACCTCCTGAAATATGTTTCCTGCAATTCTGCCTTGATTTCAAATCCTCTTCTTTGCCTTCCCTCAATATATTTGTGGATGAGAGTTATCATTTATAACTCTGCAGGTTTGTGAATTGCAGTGCCCTGAACCTCCATTTTACAACTCGCGTTTTTGGGAGATGGCCGCAAAAGCGCAGGATGGCTTCAGGCCCTGTTCTTGTTCCGGGGGGCAGGCTGAGCCTGTGGTTAATTCTTCTTCCTGATGGGAAAATAGAGTGACCTGTGCCTGTCCCAACACCAAGAGCTAGTCTTTCATTGGTTCCACGTCTTCCCGTTCATCCTCAGTACAAATTGCAACCTGTACGGAACAGGAGGTTAAAAGTGCTGATGCTCCAAGGAGGGAGATTGCTAGTAAAGTGGCTGGAATGGCGAACCCGGGCACAAGCAGATGAGAAATGAGGTGCGTTTTAGAAACCTTTCCCCATCATACGGTGTACCATCTTCTGGGTATCTCATGCATGTTTTCGATGTAGGAAGATGCCCTTGAACCTGGAGATTTGGGACCCATGCGATGGGTACCACGCAGTATTACTTTAAAGGGTCTGCGTTTGCTCACCCAACCTCACCAAACCTCTCAGCCGCAACAGTGTCCACCCTTATGTCTCATCCAGCTGTGGGTCTAGATATGGTCAATCCAGGTTGCATCACAGCCCGTGAACGCATTGTGTAAGAATTTCTCTCTCTTTCACTGTCTTTGTTTCATGGGTTTTTCAAAGTAATTTATTTTTATAAATGGGTTTAGCTGCTTTTCACTGCTGTGTTTATGCCGCTTTTCACCCACTTGACACACTAACAGAGAGATATCAATACATAGGTTTTAAGATTATTACTAGTCAGATATATTCTTGTGCGGTGAATAGGGCGTGTTGAGTCCAGTTCTCTGAGCAAGGAGTAGGTCTTGTCTATTACATATTGGTTTTATGGAACGGTATCTGAGCTAATTTGAAACCCTTGTTTTATGTATCACCCCACCTCACCTTTCCCGTTAAGCAGCCATAGTGTGTTTTCTGCATGTGTGACTCTGTTCTGTTTTGTAATTCAGTTCAAGTGTAACGGTTTTTACATTCCCTCTATCAGTGATACCTTATGAGAAGTGTCCTTTTCTGTGTGACTTATTACACTTAGAGTCGTTGTACCTAAATCCACTCATCATGCTGCTACTAGCCTTATGACATTGATTTCACGGCTGAGTGATATTCCATTGTACATAAGGACCACAACTTCTTTATCCATTTTTCTCTTTCCTGGGATATTGAAGGTGGAATGAAGTGGAGGTCCTTGTCAACAGAGCAGCCCTAAACTTTGGGGTGCTTGTGTCTTGCTGATTTTTCATTTTCCCAATTTATACCCCCATGAGTGGAAGTGCCCTATGCTCTCTAAGCTTTGCTTTTTAGACGTTTCAGGACTCACCGTACACTTCTCCAGAGTGGCTGTTGACAATTTACATCCCGCCCATCAGTGTAGCAAGGCTCCCATTTCTCCATGGCCTGTCCTGCATTTCTGGTTTTGACACTTTTTTCAGCATGGCCCTTTTGACCGATGGGAAGCGAGACATCTTTGTAGCGCTGATTTGCCTTTCCAGGTTGCTTGGTTGGCCAAAAAGGGCGTATGCGTTTTTTCCTGAATATATTCAGGAAAAAACGCATACGCCCTTTTTGGCCAAGGGCATCATTGTCAACGTTTTGCCGCTTTTCATGTGCTTTAAAGGCGATTCGAATCTACCTCCTGAAATCTGTTTCCTGCAATTCTGCCTTGATTTCAAATCCTCTTCTTTGCCTTCCCTCAATATATTTGTGGGTGAGAGTTATCATTTATAACTCTGCAGGTTTGTGAATTGCAGTGCCCTGAACCTCCATTTTACAACTCGCTTTTTAGGGAGCTGGCCGCAAAAGCGCAGGATGGCTTCAGGCCCTGTTCTGGTTCTGAGGGGCAGGCTGAGCCTGTGGTTAATTCTTCTTCCTGATGGGAAAATAGAGTGACCTGTGCCTGTCCCAACACCAAGAGCTAGTCTCTCATTGGTTCCACGTCTTCCCGTTCATCCTCAGTACAAATTGCAACCTGTACGGAACAGGAGGTTAAAGGTGCTGATGCTCCAAGGAGGGAGATTGCTAGTAAAGTGGCTGGAATGGCGAACCCGGGCACAAGCAGATGAGAAATGAGGTGCGTTTTAGAAACCTTTCCCCATCACACGGTGTACCATCTTCTGGGTATCTCATGCATGTTTTCGATGTAGGAAGATGCCCTTGAACCTGGAGATTTGGGACCCATGCGATGGGTACCACGCAGTATTACTTTAAAGGGTCTGCGTTTGCTCACCCAACCTCACCAAACCTCTCAGCCGCAACAGTGTCCACCCTTATGTCTCATCCAGCTGTGGGTCTAGATATGGTCAATCCAGGTTGCATCACAGCCCCTGAACGCATTGTGTAAGAATTTCTCTCTCTTTCACTGTCTTTGTTTCATGGGTTTTTCAAAATAATTAATTTTTATAATGGGGTTTAGCTGCTTTTCACTGCTGTGTTTATGCCGCTTTTTACCCACTTGACACACTAACAGAGAGATATCAATACATAGGTTTTAAGATTATTACTAGTCAGATATATTCTTGTGTGGTGAATAGGGCGTGTTGAGTCCAGTTCTCTGAGCAAGGAGTAGGTCTTGTCTATTACATATTGGGTTTATGGAACGGTATCTGAGCTAATTTGAATCCCTTGTTTTATGTATCACCCCACCTCACCTTTCCCGTTAAGCAGCCATAGTGTGTTTTCTGCATGTGTGACTCTGTTCTGTTTTCTGATTCAGTTCAAGTGTAACGGTTTTTACATTCCCTCTATAAGTGATACCTTATGAGAAGTGTCCTTTTCTGTGTGACTTATTTCACTTAGAATCGTCGTACGTAAATCCACTCATCATGCTGCTACTAGCCTAATGACATTGATTTCATGGCTGAGTGATATTCCATTGTACATAAGGACCACAACTTCTTTATCCATTTTTCTCTTTCCTGGGATATTGAAGGTGGAATGAAGTGGAGGTCCTTGTCAACAGAGCAGCCCTAAACTTTGGGGTGCTTGTGTCTTGCTAATTTTTCATTTTCCCAATTTATACCCCCATGAGTGGAAGTGCCCTATGCTCTCTAAGCTGTGTTTTTTAGATGTTTCAGGACACACCGTACACTTCTGCAGAGTGGCTGTTGGCAATTTACATCCCGCCCATCAGTATAGGAAGGCTCCCATTTCTCCATGGCCTGTCCTGCATTTCTGGTTTTGACATTTTTTTCAGCATGGCCCTTTTGACCGATGGGAAGCGAGACTTGTTTGTAGCGCTGATTTGCCTTTCCAGGTTACTTGGTTGGCCAAAAAGGGCGTATGCGTTTTTTCCTGAATATATTCAGGAAAAAACGCATACGCCCTTTTTGGCCAAGGGCATCATTGTCAACGATTTTCTGCTTTTCATGTGATTTAAAGGCGATTCGAATCTACCTCCTGAAATCTGTTTCCTGCAATTCTGCCTTGATTTCAAATCCTCTTCTTTGCCTTCCCTCAATATATTTGTGGATGAGAGTTATCATTTATAACTCTGCAGGTTTGTGAATTGCAGTGCCCTGAACCTCCATTTTACAACTCGCTTTTTAGGGAGCTGGCCGCAAAAGCGCAGGATGGCTTCAGGCCCGGTTCTGGTTCCGGGGGGCAGGCTGATCCTGTGGTTAATTCTTCTTCCTGATGGGAAAATAGAGTGACCTGTGCCTGTCCCAACACCAAGAGCTAGTCTCTCGTTGGTTCCACGTCTTCCCGTTCATCCTCAGGACAAATTGCAACCTGTACGGAACAGGAGGTTAAAGGTGCTGATTTTCCAAGGAGGGAGATTGCTAGTAAAGTGGCTGGAATGGCGAACCCGGGCACAAGCAGATGAGAAATGAGGTGCGTTTTAGAAACCTTTCCCCATCACACGGTGTACCATCTTCTGGGTATCTCATGCATGTTTTCGATGTAGGAAGATGCCCTTGAACCTGGAGATTTGGGACCCATGCGATGGGTACCACGCAGTATTACTTTAAAGGGTCTGCGTTTGCTCACCCAACCTCACCAAACCTCTCAGCCGCAACAGTGTCCACCCTTATGTCTCATCCAGCTGTGGGTCTAGATATGGTCAATCCAGGTTGCATCACAGCCCCTGAACGCATTGTGTAAGAATTTCTCTCTCTTTCACTGTCTTTGTTTCATGGGTTTTTCAAAGTAATTTATTTTTATAATGGGGTTTAGCTGCTTTTCACTGCTGTGTTTATGCCGCTTTTTACCCACTTGACACACTAACAGAGAGATATCAATACATAGGTTTTAAGATTATTACTAGTCAGATATATTCTTGTGCGGTGAATAGGGCGTGTTGAGTCCAGTTCTCTGAGCAAGGAGTAGGTCTTGTCTATTACATATTGGGTTTATGGAACGGTATCTGAGCTAATTTGAAACCCTTGTTTTATGTATCACCCCACCTCACCTTTCCCGTTAAGCAGGCATAGTGTGTTTTCTGCATGTGTGACTCTGTTCTGTTTTGTAATTCAGTTCAAGTGTAACGGTTTTTACATTCCCTCTATAAGTGATACCTTATGAGAAGTGCCCTTTTCTGTGTGACTTATTTCACTTAGAATCGTCGTACCTAAATCCACTCATCATGCTGGTACTAGCCTTATGACATTGATTTCACGGCTGAGTGATATTCCATTGTACATAAGGACCACAACTTCTTTATCCATTTTTCTCTTTCCTGGGATATTGAAGGTGGAATGAAGTGGAGGTCCTTGTCAACAGAGCAGCCCTAAACTTTGGGGTGCTTGTGTCTTGCTGATTTTTAATTTTCCCAATTTATAACCCCATGAGTGGAAGTGCCCTATGCTCTCTAAGCTTTGTTTTTTAGATGTTTCAGGACTCACCGTACGCTTCTCCAGAGTGGCTGTTGGCAATTTACATCCCGCCCATCAGTGTAGCAAGGCTCCCATTTCTCCATGGCCTGTCCTGCATTTCTGGTTTTGACACTTTATTCAGCATGGCCTTTTTAACCGATGGGAAGCGAGACATCTTTGTAGCGCTGATTTGCCTTTCCAGGTTGCTTGGTTGGCCAAAAAGGGCGTATGCGTTTTTTCCTGAATATATTCAGGAAAAAACGCATACGCCCTTTTTGGCCAAGGGCATCATTGTCAACGTTTTGCCGCTTTTCATGTGCTTTAAAGGCGATTCGAATCTACCTCCTGAAATATGTTTCCTGCAATTCTGCCTTGATTTCAAATCCTCTTCTTTGCCTTCCCTCAATATATTTGTGGACGAGAGTTATCATTTATAACTCTGCAGGTTTGTGAATTGCAGTGCCCTGAACCTCCATTTTACAACTCGCGTTTTGGGGAGATGGCCGCAAAAGCGCAGGATGGCTTCAGGCCCTGTTCTGGTTCCGGGGGGCAGGCTGAGCCTGTGGTTAATTCTTCTTCCTGATGGGAAAATAGAGTGACCTGTGCCTGTCCCAACACCAAGAGCTAGTCTTTCATTGGTTCCACGTCTTCCCGTTCATCCTCAGTACAAATTGCAACCTGTACGGAACAGGAGGTTAAAGGTGCTGATGCTCCAAGGAGGGAGATTGCTAGTAAAGTGGCTGGAATGGCGAACCCGGGCACAAGCAGATGAGAAATGAGGTGCGTTTTAGAAACCTTTCCCCATCACACGGTGTACCATCTTCTGGGTATCTCATGCATGTTTTCGATGTAGGAAGATGCCCTTGAACCTGGAGATTTGGGACCCATGCGATGGGTACCACGCAGTATTACTTTAAAGGGTCTGCGTTTGCTCACCCAACCTCACCAAACCTCTCAGCCGCAACAGTGTCCACCCTTATGTCTCATCCAGCTGTGGGTCTAGATATGGTCAATCCAGGTTGCATCACAGCCCCTGAACGCATTGTGTAAGAATTTCTCTCTCTTTCACTGTCTTTGTTTCATGGGTTTTTCAAAGTAATTTATTTTTATAATGGGGTTTAGCTGCTTTTCACTGCTGTGTTTATGCCGCTTTTTACCCACTTGACACACTAACAGAGAGATATCAATACATAGGTTTTAAGATTATTACTAGTCAGATATATTCTTGTGCGGTGAATAGGGCGTGTTGAGTCCAGTTCTCTGAGCAAGGAGTAGGTCTTGTCTATTACATATTGGGTTTATGGAACGGTATCTGAGCTAATTTGAAACCCTTGTTTTATGTATCACCCCACCTCACCTTTCCCGTTAAGCAGGCATAGTGTGTTTTCTGCATGTGTGACTCTGTTCTGTTTTGTAATTCAGTTCAAGTGTAACGGTTTTTACATTCCCTCTATAAGTGATACCTTATGAGAAGTGCCCTTTTCTGTGTGACTTATTTCACTTAGAATCGTCGTACCTAAATCCACTCATCATGCTGGTACTAGCCTTATGACATTGATTTCACGGCTGAGTGATATTCCATGGTACATAAGGACCACAACTTCTTTATCCATTTTTCTCTTTCCTGGGATATTGAAGGTGGAATGAAGTGGAGGTCCTTGTCAACAGAGCAGCCCTAAACTTTGGGGTGCTTGTGTCTTGCTGATTTTTAATTTTCCCAATTTATAACCCCATGAGTGGAAGTGCCCTATGCTCTCTAAGCTTTGTTTTTTAGATGTTTCAGGACTCACCGTACGCTTCTCCAGAGTGGCTGTTGGCAATTTACATCCCGCCCATCAGTGTAGCAAGGCTCCCATTTCTCCATGGCCTGTTCTGCATTTCTGGTTTTGACACTTTATTCAGCATGGCCTTTTTAACCGATGGGAAGCGAGACATCTTTGTAGCGCTGATTTGCCTTTCCAGGTTGCTTGGTTGGCCAAAAAGGGCGTATGCGTTTTTTCCTGAATATATTCAGGAAAAAACGCATACGCCCTTTTTGGCCAAGGGCATCATTGTCAACGTTTTGCCGCTTTTCATGTGCTTTAAAGGCGATTCGAATCTACCTCCTGAAATATGTTTCCTGCAATTCTGCCTTGATTTCAAATCCTCTTCTTTGCCTTCCCTCAATATATTTGTGGACGAGAGTTATCATTTATAACTCTGCAGGTTTGTGAATTGCAGTGCCCTGAACCTCCATTTTACAACTCGCGTTTTTGGGAGATGGCCGCAAAAGCACAGGATGGCTTCAGGCCCTGTTCTTGTTCCGGGGGGCAGGCTGAGCCTGTGGTTAATTCTTCTTCCTGATGGGAAAATAGAGTGACCTGTGCCTGTCCCAACACCAAGAGCTAGTCTTTCATTGGTTCCACGTCTTCCCGTTCATCCTCAGTACAAATTGCAACCTGTACGGAACAGGAGGTTAAAGGTGCTGATGCTCCAAGGAGGGAGATTGCTAGTAAAGTGGCTGGAATGGCGAACCCGGGCACAAGCAGATGAGAAATGAGGTGCGTTTTAGAAACCTTTCCCCATCATACGGTGTACCATCTTCTGGGTATCTCATGCATGTTTTCGATGTAGGAAGATGCCCTTGAACCTGGAGATTTGGGACCCATGCGATGGGTACCACGCAGTATTACTTTAAAGGGTCTGCGTTTGCTCACCCAACCTCACCAAACCTCTCAGCCGCAACAGTGTCCACCCTTATGTCTCATCCAGCTGTGGGTCTAGATATGGTCAATCCACTTTGCATCACAGCCCGTGAACGCATTGTGTAAGAATTTCGCTCTCTTTCACTGTCTTTGTTTCATGGGTTTTTCAAAGTAATTTATTTTTATAAATGGGTTTAGCTGCTTTTCACTGCTGTGTTTATGCCGCTTTTCACCCACTTGACACACTAACAGAGAGATATCAATACATAGGTTTTAAGATTATTACTAGTCAGATATATTCTTGTGTGGTGAATAGGGCGTGTTGAGTCCAGTTCTCTGAGCAAGGAGTAGGTCTTGTCTATTACATATTGGGTTTATGGAACGGTATCTGAGCTAATTTGATACCCTTGTTTTATGTATCACCCCACCTCACCTTTCCCGTTAAGCAGCCATAGTGTGTTTTCTGCATGTGTGACTCTGTTCTGTTTTGTAATTCAGTTCAAGTGTAACGGTTTTTACATTCCCTCTATCAGTGATACCTTATGAGAAGTGTCCTTTTCTGTGTGACTTATTTCACTTAGAGTCGTTGTACCTAAATCCACTCATCATGCTGCTACTAGCCTTATGACATTGATTTCACGGCTGAGTGATATTCCATTGTACATAAGGACCACAACTTCTTTATCCATTTTTCTCTTTCCTGGGATATTGAAGGTGGAATGAAGTGGAGGTCCTTGTCAACAGAGCAGCCCTAAACTTTGGGGTGCTTGTGTCTTGCTGATTTTTAATTTTCCCAATTTATAACCCCATGAGTGGAAGTGCCCTATGCTCTCTAAGCTTTGTTTTTTAGATGTTTCAGGACTCACCGTACGCTTCTCCAGAGTGGCTGCTGGCAATTTACATCCCGCCCATCAGTGTAGCAAGGCTCCCATTTCTCCATGGCCTGTCCTGCATTTCTGGTTTTGACACTTTATTCAGCATGGCCTTTTTAACCGATGGGAAGCGAGACATCTTTGTAGCGCTGATTTGCCTTTCCAGGTTGCTTGGTTGGCCAAAAAGGGCGTATGCGTTTTTTCCTGAATATATTCAGGAAAAAACGCATACGCCCTTTTTGGCCAAGGGCATCATTGTCAACGTTTTGCCGCTTTTCATGTGCTTTAAAGGCGATTCGAATCTACCTCCTGAAATATGTTTCCTGCAATTCTGCCTTGATTTCAAATCCTCTTCTTTGCCTTCCCTCAATATATTTGTGGACGAGAGTTATCATTTATAACTCTGCAGGTTTGTGAATTGCAGTGCCCTGAACCTCCATTTTACAACTCGCGTTTTTGGGAGATGGCCGCAAAAGCGCAGGATGGCTTCAGGCCCTGTTCTTGTTCCGGGGGGCAGGCTGAGCCTGTGGTTAATTCTTCTTCCTGATGGGAAAATAGAGTGACCTGTGCCTGTCCCAACACCAAGAGCTAGTCTTTCATTGGTTCCACGTCTTCCCGTTCATCCTCAGTACAAATTGCAACCTGTACGGAACAGGAGGTTAAAGGTGCTGATGCTCCAAGGAGGGAGATTGCTAATAAAGTGGCTGGAATGGCGAACCCGGGCACAAGCAGATGAGAAATGAGGTGCGTTTTAGAAACCTTTCCCCATCATACGGTTTACCATCTTCTGGGTATCTCATGCATGTTTTCGATGTAGGAAGATGCCCTTGAACCTGGAGATTTGGGACCCATGCGATGGGTACCACGCAGTATTACTTTAAAGGGTCTGCGTTTGCTCACCCAACCTCACCAAACCTCTCAGCCGCAACAGTGTCCACCCTTATGTCTCATCCAGCTGTGGGTCTAGATATGGTCAATCCAGGTTGCATCACAGCCCGTGAACGCATTGTGTAAGAATTTCTCTCTCTTTCACTGTCTTTGTTTCATGGGTTTTTCAAAGTAATTTATTTTTATAAATGGGTTTAGCTGCTTTTCACTGCTGTGTTTATGCCGCTTTTCACCCACTTGACACACTAACAGAGAGATATCAATACATAGGTTTTAAGATTATTACTAGTCAGATATATTCTTGTGCGGTGAATAGGGCGTGTTGAGTCCAGTTCTCTGAGCAAGGAGTAGGTCTTGTCTATTACATATTGGGTTTACGGAACGGTATCTGAGCTAATTTGATACCCTTGTTTTATGTATCACCCCACCTCACCTTTCCCGTTAAGCAGCCATAGTGTGTTTTCTGCATGTGTGACTCTGTTCTGTTTTGTAATTCAGTTCAAGTGTAACGGTTTTTACATTCCCTCTATCAGTGATACCTTATGAGAAGTGTCCTTTTCTGTGTGACTTATTTCACTTAGAGTCGTTGTACCTAAATCCACTCATCATGCTGCTACTAGCCTTATGACATTGATTTCACGGCTGAGTGATATTACATTGTACATAAGGACCACAACTTCTTTATCCATTTTTCTCTTTCCTGGGATATTGAAGGTGGAATGAAGTGGAGGTCCTTGTCAACAGAGCAGCCCTAAACTTTGGGGTTCTTGTGTCTTGCTGATTTTTCATTTTCCCAATTTATACCCCCATGAGTGGAAGTGCCCTATGCTCTCTAAGCTGTGTTTTTTAGATGTTTCAGGACACACCGTACACTTCTGCAGAGTGGCTGTTGGCAATTTACATCCCGCCCATCAGTATAGGAAGGCTCCCATTTCTCCATGGCCTGTCCTGCATTTCTGGTTTTGACATTTTTTTCAGCATGGCCCTTTTGACCGATGGGAAGCGAGACTTGTTTGTAGCGCTGATTTGCCTTTCCAGGTTGCTTGGTTGGCCAAAAAGGGCGTATGCGTTTTTTCCTGAATATATTCAGGAAAAAACGCATACGCCCTTTTTGGCCAAGGGCATCATTGTCAACGATTTTCTGCTTTTCATGTGATTTAAAGGCGATTCGAATCTACCTCCTGAAATCTGTTTCCTGCAATTCTGCCTTGATTTCAAATCCTCTTCTTTGCCTTCCCTCAATATATTTGTGGACGAGAGTTATCATTTATAACTCTGCAGGTTTGTGAATTGCAGTGCCCTGAACCTCCATTTTACAACTCGCTTTTTAGGGAGCTGGCCGCAAAAGCGCAGGATGGCTTCAGGCCCGGTTCTGGTTCCGGGGGGCAGGCTGATCCTGTGGTTAATTCTTCTTCCTGATGGGAAAATAGAGTGACCTGTGCCTGTCCCAACACCAAGAGCTAGTCTCTCGTTGGTTCCACGTCTTCCCGTTCATCCTCAGGACAAATTGCAACCTGTACGGAACAGGAGGTTAAAGGTGCTGATGCTCCAAGGAGGGAGATTGCTAGTAAAGTGGCTGGAATGGCGAACCCGGGCACAAGCAGATGAGAAATGAGGTGCGTTTTAGAAACCTTTCCCCATCACACGGTGTACCATCTTCTGGGTATCTCATGCATGTTTTCGATGTAGGAAGATGCCCTTGAACCTGGAGATTTGGGACCCATGCGATGGGTACCACGCAGTATTACTTTAAAGGGTCTGCGTTTGCTCACCCAACCTCACCAAACCTCTCAGCCGCAACAGTGTCCACCCTTATGTCTCATCCAGCTGTGGGTCTAGATATGGTCAATCCAGGTTGCATCACAGCCCCTGAACGCATTGTGTAAGAATTTCTCTCTCTTTCACTGTCTTTGTTTCATGGGTTTTTCAAAGTAATTTATTTTTATAATGGGGTTTAGCTGCTTTTCACTGCTGTGTTTATGCCGCTTTTTACCCACTTGACACACTAACAGAGAGATATCAATACATAGGTTTTAAGATTATTACTAGTCAGATATATTCTTGTGCGGTGAATAGGGCGTGTTGAGTCCAGTTCTCTGAGCAAGGAGTAGGTCTTGTCTATTACATATTGGGTTTATGGAACGGTATCTGAGCTAATTTGAAACCCTTGTTTTATGTATCACCCCACCTCACCTTTCCCGTTAAGCAGGCATAGTGTGTTTTCTGCATGTGTGACTCTGTTCTGTTTTGTAATTCAGTTCAAGTGTAACGGTTTTTACATTCCCTCTATAAGTGATACCTTATGAGAAGTGCCCTTTTCTGTGTGACTTATTTCACTTAGAATCGTCGTACCTAAATCCACTCATCATGCTGGTACTAGCCTTATGACATTGATTTCACGGCTGAGTGATATTCCATTGTACATAAGGACCACAACTTCTTTATCCATTTTTCTCTTTCCTGGGATATTGAAGGTGGAATGAAGTGGAGGTCCTTGTCAACAGAGCAGCCCTAAACTTTGGGGTGCTTGTGTCTTGCTGATTTTTAATTTTCCCAATTTATAACCCCATGAGTGGAAGTGCCCTATGCTCTCTAAGCTTTGTTTTTTAGATGTTTCAGGACTCACCGTACGCTTCTCCAGAGTGGCTGTTGGCAATTTACATCCCGCCCATCAGTGTAGCAAGGCTCCCATTTCTCCATGGCCTGTCCTGCATTTCTGGTTTTGACACTTTATTCAGCATGGCCTTTTTAACCGATGGGAAGCGAGACATCTTTGTAGCGCTGATTTGCCTTTCCAGGTTGCTTGGTTGGCCAAAAAGGGCGTATGCGTTTTTTCCTGAATATATTCAGGAAAAAACGCATACGCCCTTTTTGGCCAAGGGCATCATTGTCAACGTTTTGCCGCTTTTCATGTGCTTTAAAGGCGATTCGAATCTACCTCCTGAAATATGTTTCCTGCAATTCTGCCTTGATTTCAAATCCTCTTCTTTGCCTTCCCTCAATATATTTGTGGACGAGAGTTATCATTTATAACTCTGCAGGTTTGTGAATTGCAGTGCCCTGAACCTCCATTTTACAACTCGCGTTTTGGGGAGATGGCCGCAAAAGCGCAGGATGGCTTCAGGCCCTGTTCTGGTTCCGGGGGGCAGGCTGAGCCTGTGGTTAATTCTTCTTCCTGATGGGAAAATAGAGTGACCTGTGCCTGTCCCAACACCAAGAGCTAGTCTTTCATTGGTTCCACGTCTTCCCGTTCATCCTCAGTACAAATTGCAACCTGTACGGAACAGGAGGTTAAAGGTGCTGATGCTCCAAGGAGGGAGATTGCTAGTAAAGTGGCTGGAATGGCGAACCCGGGCACAAGCAGATGAGAAATGAGGTGCGTTTTAGAAACCTTTCCCCATCATACGGTGTACCATCTTCTGGGTATCTCATGCATGTTTTCGATGTAGGAAGATGCCCTTGAACCTGGAGATTTGGGACCCATGCGATGGGTACCACGCAGTATTACTTTAAAGGGTCTGCGTTTGCTCACCCAACCTCACCAAACCTCTCAGCCGCAACAGTGTCCACCCTTATGTCTCATCCAGCTGTGGGTCTAGATATGGTCAATCCAGGTTGCATCACAGCCCGTGAACGCATTGTGTAAGAATTTCTCTCTCTTTCACTGTCTTTGTTTCATGGGATTTTCAAAGTAATTTATTTTTATAAATGGGTTTAGCTGCTTTTCACTGCTGTCTTTATGCCGCTTTTCACCCACTTGACACACTAACAGAGAGATATCAATACATAGGTTTTAAGATTATTACTAGTCAGATATATTCTTGTGCGGTGAATAGGGCGTGTTGAGTCCAGTTCTCTGAGCAAGGAGTAGGTCTTGTCTACTACATATTGGGTTTATGGAACGGTATCTGAGCTAATTTGATACCCTTGTTTTATGTATCACCCCACCTCACCTTTCCCGTTAAGCAGCCATAGTGTGTTTTCTGCATGTGTGACTCTGTTCTGTTTTGTAATTCAGTTCAAGTGTAACGGTTTTTACATTCCCTCTATCAGTGATACCTTATGAGAAGTGTCCTTTTCTGTGTGACTTATTTCACTTAGAGTCGTTGTACCTAAATCCACTCATCATGCTGCTACTAGCCTTATGACATTGATTTCACGGCTGAGTGATATTCCATTGTACATAAGGACCACAACTTCTTTATCCATTTTTCTCTTTCCTGGGATATTGAAGGTGGAATGAAGTGGAGGTCCTTGTCAACAGAGCAGCCCTAAACTTTGGGGTGCTTGTGTCTTGCTGATTTTTCATTTTCCCAATTTATACCCCCATGAGTGGAAGTGCCCTATGCTCTCTAAGCTGTGTTTTTTAGATGTTTCAGGACACACCGTACACTTCTGCAGAGTGGCTGTTGGCAATTTACATCCCGCCCATCAGTATAGGAAGGCTCCCATTTCTCCATGGCCTGTCCTGCATTTCTGGTTTTGACATTTTTTTCAGCATGGCCCTTTTGACCGATGGGAAGCGAGACTTGTTTGTAGCGCTGATTTGCCTTTCCAGGTTGCTTGGTTGGCCAAAAAGGGCGTATGCGTTTTTTCCTGAATATATTCAGGAAAAAACGCATACGCCCTTTTTGGCCAAGGGCATCATTGTCAACGATTTTCTGCTTTTCATGTGATTTAAAGGCGATTCGAATCTACCTCCTGAAATCTGTTTCCTGCAATTCTGCCTTGATTTCAAATCCTCTTCTTTGCCTTCCCTCAATATATTTGTGGACGAGAGTTATCATTTATAACTCTGCAGGTTTGTGAATTGCAGTGCCCTGAACCTCCATTTTACAACTCGCTTTTTAGGGAGCTGGCCGCAAAAGCGCAGGATGGCTTCAGGCCCGGTTCTGGTTCCGGGGGGCAGGCTGATCCTGTGGTTAATTCTTCTTCCTGATGGGAAAATAGAGTGACCTGTGCCTGTCCCAACACCAAGAGCTAGTCTCTCGTTGGTTCCACGTCTTCCCGTTCATCCTCAGGACAAATTGCAACCTGTACGGAACAGGAGGTTAAAGGTGCTGATGCTCCAAGGAGGGAGATTGCTAGTAAAGTGGCTGGAATGGCGAACCCGGGCACAAGCAGATGAGAAATGAGGTGCGTTTTAGAAACCTTTCCCCATCACACGGTGTACCATCTTCTGGGTATCTCATGCATGTTTTCGATGTAGGAAGATGCCCTTGAACCTGGAGATTTGGGACCCATGCGATGGGTACCACGCAGTATTACTTTAAAGGGTCTGCGTTTGCTCACCCAACCTCACCAAACCTCTCAGCCGCAACAGTGTCCACCCTTATGTCTCATCCAGCTGTGGGTCTAGATATGGTCAATCCAGGTTGCATCACAGCCCCTGAACGCATTGTGTAAGAATTTCTCTCTCTTTCACTGTCTTTGTTTCATGGGTTTTTCAAAGTAATTTATTTTTATAATGGGGTTTAGCTGCTTTTCACTGCTGTGTTTATGCCGCTTTTTACCCACTTGACACACTAACAGAGAGATATCAATACATAGGTTTTAAGATTATTACTAGTCAGATATATTCTTGTGCGGTGAATAGGGCGTGTTGAGTCCAGTTCTCTGAGCAAGGAGTAGGTCTTGTCTATTACATATTGGGTTTATGGAACGGTATCTGAGCTAATTTGAAACCCTTGTTTTATGTATCACCCCACCTCACCTTTCCCGTTAAGCAGGCATAGTGTGTTTTCTGCATGTGTGACTCTGTTCTGTTTTGTAATTCAGTTCAAGTGTAACGGTTTTTACATTCCCTCTATAAGTGATACCTTATGAGAAGTGCCCTTTTCTGTGTGACTTATTTCACTTAGAATCGTCGTACCTAAATCCACTCATCATGCTGGTACTAGCCTTATGACATTGATTTCACGGCTGAGTGATATTCCATGGTACATAAGGACCACAACTTCTTTATCCATTTTTCTCTTTCCTGGGATATTGAAGGTGGAATGAAGTGGAGGTCCTTGTCAACAGAGCAGCCCTAAACTTTGGGGTGCTTGTGTCTTGCTGATTTTTAATTTTCCCAATTTATAACCCCATGAGTGGAAGTGCCCTATGCTCTCTAAGCTTTGTTTTTTAGATGTTTCAGGACTCACCGTACGCTTCTCCAGAGTGGCTGTTGGCAATTTACATCCCGCCCATCAGTGTAGCAAGGCTCCCATTTCTCCATGGCCTGTTCTGCATTTCTGGTTTTGACACTTTATTCAGCATGGCCTTTTTAACCGATGGGAAGCGAGACATCTTTGTAGCGCTGATTTGCCTTTCCAGGTTGCTTGGTTGGCCAAAAAGGGCGTATGCGTTTTTTCCTGAATATATTCAGGAAAAAACGCATACGCCCTTTTTGGCCAAGGGCATCATTGTCAACGTTTTGCCGCTTTTCATGTGCTTTAAAGGCGATTCGAATCTACCTCCTGAAATATGTTTCCTGCAATTCTGCCTTGATTTCAAATCCTCTTCTTTGCCTTCCCTCAATATATTTGTGGACGAGAGTTATCATTTATAACTCTGCAGGTTTGTGAATTGCAGTGCCCTGAACCTCCATTTTACAACTCGCGTTTTTGGGAGATGGCCGCAAAAGCACAGGATGGCTTCAGGCCCTGTTCTTGTTCCGGGGGGCAGGCTGAGCCTGTGGTTAATTCTTCTTCCTGATGGGAAAATAGAGTGACCTGTGCCTGTCCCAACACCAAGAGCTAGTCTTTCATTGGTTCCACGTCTTCCCGTTCATCCTCAGTACAAATTGCAACCTGTACGGAACAGGAGGTTAAAGGTGCTGATGCTCCAAGGAGGGAGATTGCTAGTAAAGTGGCTGGAATGGCGAACCCGGGCACAAGCAGATGAGAAATGAGGTGCGTTTTAGAAACCTTTCCCCATCATACGGTGTACCATCTTCTGGGTATCTCATGCATGTTTTCGATGTAGGAAGATGCCCTTGAACCTGGAGATTTGGGACCCATGCGATGGGTACCACGCAGTATTACTTTAAAGGGTCTGCGTTTGCTCACCCAACCTCACCAAACCTCTCAGCCGCAACAGTGTCCACCCTTATGTCTCATCCAGCTGTGGGTCTAGATATGGTCAATCCACTTTGCATCACAGCCCGTGAACGCATTGTGTAAGAATTTCGCTCTCTTTCACTGTCTTTGTTTCATGGGTTTTTCAAAGTAATTTATTTTTATAAATGGGTTTAGCTGCTTTTCACTGCTGTGTTTATGCCGCTTTTCACCCACTTGACACACTAACAGAGAGATATCAATACATAGGTTTTAAGATTATTACTAGTCAGATATATTCTTGTGCGGTGAATAGGGCGTGTTGAGTCCAGTTCTCTGAGCAAGGAGTAGGTCTTGTCTATTACATATTGGGTTTATGGAACGGTATCTGAGCTAATTTGATACCCTTGTTTTATGTATCACCCCACCTCACCTTTCCCGTTAAGCAGCCATAGTGTGTTTTCTGCATGTGTGACTCTGTTCTGTTTTGTAATTCAGTTCAAGTGTAACGGTTTTTACATTCCCTCTATCAGTGATACCTTATGAGAAGTGTCCTTTTCTGTGTGACTTATTTCACTTAGAGTCGTTGTACCTAAATCCACTCATCATGCTGCTACTAGCCTTATGACATTGATTTCACGGCTGAGTGATATTCCATTGTACATAAGGACCACAACTTCTTTATCCATTTTTCTCTTTCCTGGGATATTGAAGGTGGAATGAAGTGGAGGTCCTTGTCAACAGAGCAGCCCTAAACTTTGGGGTGCTTGTGTCTTGCTGATTTTTAATTTTCCCAATTTATAACCCCATGAGTGGAAGTGCCCTATGCTCTCTAAGCTTTGTTTTTTAGATGTTTCAGGACTCACCGTACGCTTCTCCAGAGTGGCTGCTGGCAATTTACATCCCGCCCATCAGTGTAGCAAGGCTCCCATTTCTCCATGGCCTGTCCTGCATTTCTGGTTTTGACACTTTATTCAGCATGGCCTTTTTAACCGATGGGAAGCGAGACATCTTTGTAGCGCTGATTTGCCTTTCCAGGTTGCTTGGTTGGCCAAAAAGGGCGTATGCGTTTTTTCCTGAATATATTCAGGAAAAAACGCATACGCCCTTTTTGGCCAAGGGCATCATTGTCAACGTTTTGCCGCTTTTCATGTGCTTTAAAGGCGATTCGAATCTACCTCCTGAAATATGTTTCCTGCAATTCTGCCTTGATTTCAAATCCTCTTCTTTGCCTTCCCTCAATATATTTGTGGACGAGAGTTATCATTTATAACTCTGCAGGTTTGTGAATTGCAGTGCCCTGAACCTCCATTTTACAACTCGCGTTTTTGGGAGATGGCCGCAAAAGCGCAGGATGGCTTCAGGCCCTGTTCTTGTTCCGGGGGGCAGGCTGAGCCTGTGGTTAATTCTTCTTCCTGATGGGAAAATAGAGTGACCTGTGCCTGTCCCAACACCAAGAGCTAGTCTTTCATTGGTTCCACGTCTTCCCGTTCATCCTCAGTACAAATTGCAACCTGTACGGAACAGGAGGTTAAAGGTGCTGATGCTCCAAGGAGGGAGATTGCTAATAAAGTGGCTGGAATGGCGAACCCGGGCACAAGCAGATGAGAAATGAGGTGCGTTTTAGAAACCTTTCCCCATCATACGGTTTACCATCTTCTGGGTATCTCATGCATGTTTTCGATGTAGGAAGATGCCCTTGAACCTGGAGATTTGGGACCCATGCGATGGGTACCACGCAGTATTACTTTAAAGGGTCTGCGTTTGCTCACCCAACCTCACCAAACCTCTCAGCCGCAACAGTGTCCACCCTTATGTCTCATCCAGCTGTGGGTCTAGATATGGTCAATCCAGGTTGCATCACAGCCCGTGAACGCATTGTGTAAGAATTTCTCTCTCTTTCACTGTCTTTGTTTCATGGGTTTTTCAAAGTAATTTATTTTTATAAATGGGTTTAGCTGCTTTTCACTGCTGTGTTTATGCCGCTTTTCACCCACTTGACACACTAACAGAGAGATATCAATACATAGGTTTTAAGATTATTACTAGTCAGATATATTCTTGTGCGGTGAATAGGGCGTGTTGAGTCCAGTTCTCTGAGCAAGGAGTAGGTCTTGTCTATTACATATTGGGTTTACGGAACGGTATCTGAGCTAATTTGATACCCTTGTTTTATGTATCACCCCACCTCACCTTTCCCGTTAAGCAGCCATAGTGTGTTTTCTGCATGTGTGACTCTGTTCTGTTTTGTAATTCAGTTCAAGTGTAACGGTTTTTACATTCCCTCTATCAGTGATACCTTATGAGAAGTGTCCTTTTCTGTGTGACTTATTTCACTTAGAGTCGTTGTACCTAAATCCACTCATCATGCTGCTACTAGCCTTATGACATTGATTTCACGGCTGAGTGATATTACATTGTACATAAGGACCACAACTTCTTTATCCATTTTTCTCTTTCCTGGGATATTGAAGGTGGAATGAAGTGGAGGTCCTTGTCAACAGAGCAGCCCTAAACTTTGGGGTTCTTGTGTCTTGCTGATTTTTCATTTTCCCAATTTATACCCCCATGAGTGGAAGTGCCCTATGCTCTCTAAGCTGTGTTTTTTAGATGTTTCAGGACACACCGTACACTTCTGCAGAGTGGCTGTTGGCAATTTACATCCCGCCCATCAGTATAGGAAGGCTCCCATTTCTCCATGGCCTGTCCTGCATTTCTGGTTTTGACATTTTTTTCAGCATGGCCCTTTTGACCGATGGGAAGCGAGACTTGTTTGTAGCGCTGATTTGCCTTTCCAGGTTGCTTGGTTGGCCAAAAAGGGCGTATGCGTTTTTTCCTGAATATATTCAGGAAAAAACGCATACGCCCTTTTTGGCCAAGGGCATCATTGTCAACGATTTTCTGCTTTTCATGTGATTTAAAGGCGATTCGAATCTACCTCCTGAAATCTGTTTCCTGCAATTCTGCATTGATTTCAAATCCTCTTCTTTGCCTTCCCTCAATATATTTGTGGACGAGAGTTATCATTTATAACTCTGCAGGTTTGTGAATTGCAGTGCCCTGAACCTCCATTTTACAACTCGCTTTTTAGGGAGCTGGCCGCAAAAGCGCAGGATGGCTTCAGGCCCGGTTCTGGTTCCGGGGGGCAGGCTGATCCTGTGGTTAATTCTTCTTCCTGATGGGAAAATAGAGTGACCTGTGCCTGTCCCAACACCAAGAGCTAGTCTCTCGTTGGTTCCACGTCTTCCCGTTCATCCTCAGGACAAATTGCAACCTGTACGGAACAGGAGGTTAAAGGTGCTGATGCTCCAAGGAGGGAGATTGCTAGTAAAGTGGCTGGAATGGCGAACCCGGGCACAAGCAGATGAGAAATGAGGTGCGTTTTAGAAACCTTTCCCCATCACACGGTGTACCATCTTCTGGGTATCTCATGCATGTTTTCGATGTAGGAAGATGCCCTTGAACCTGGAGATTTGGGACCCATGCGATGGGTACCACGCAGTATTACTTTAAAGGGTCTGCGTTTGCTCACCCAACCTCACCAAACCTCTCAGCCGCAACAGTGTCCACCCTTATGTCTCATCCAGCTGTGGGTCTAGATATGGTCAATCCAGGTTGCATCACAGCCCCTGAACGCATTGTGTAAGAATTTCTCTCTCTTTCACTGTCTTTGTTTCATGGGTTTTTCAAAGTAATTTATTTTTATAATGGGGTTTAGCTGCTTTTCACTGCTGTGTTTATGCCGCTTTTTACCCACTTGACACACTAACAGAGAGATATCAATACATAGGTTTTAAGATTATTACTAGTCAGATATATTCTTGTGCGGTGAATAGGGCGTGTTGAGTCCAGTTCTCTGAGCAAGGAGTAGGTCTTGTCTATTACATATTGGGTTTATGGAACGGTATCTGAGCTAATTTGAAACCCTTGTTTTATGTATCACCCCACCTCACCTTTCCCGTTAAGCAGGCATAGTGTGTTTTCTGCATGTGTGACTCTGTTCTGTTTTGTAATTCAGTTCAAGTGTAACGGTTTTTACATTCCCTCTATAAGTGATACCTTATGAGAAGTGCCCTTTTCTGTGTGACTTATTTCACTTAGAATCATCGTACCTAAATCCACTCATCATGCTGGTACTAGCCTTATGACATTGATTTCACGGCTGAGTGATATTCCATTGTACATAAGGACCACAACTTCTTTATCCATTTTTCTCTTTCCTGGGATATTGAAGGTGGAATGAAGTGGAGGTCCTTGTCAACAGAGCAGCCCTAAACTTTGGGGTGCTTGTGTCTTGCTGATTTTTAATTTTCCCAATTTATAACCCCATGAGTGGAAGTGCCCTATGCTCTCTAAGCTTTGTTTTTTAGATGTTTCAGGACTCACCGTACGCTTCTCCAGAGTGGCTGTTGGCAATTTACATCCCGCCCATCAGTGTAGCAAGGCTCCCATTTCTCCATGGCCTGTCCTGCATTTCTGGTTTTGACACTTTATTCAGCATGGCCTTTTTAACCGATGGGAAGCGAGACATCTTTGTAGCGCTGATTTGCCTTTCCAGGTTGCTTGGTTGGCCAAAAAGGGCGTATGCGTTTTTTCCTGAATATATTCAGGAAAAAACGCATACGCCCTTTTTGGCCAAGGGCATCATTGTCAACGTTTTGCCGCTTTTCATGTGCTTTAAAGGCGATTCGAATCTACCTCCTGAAATATGTTTCCTGCAATTCTGCCTTGATTTCAAATCCTCTTCTTTGCCTTCCCTCAATATATTTGTGGACGAGAGTTATCATTTATAACTCTGCAGGTTTGTGAATTGCAGTGCCCTGAACCTCCATTTTACAACTCGCGTTTTTGGGAGATGGCCGCAAAAGCACAGGATGGCTTCAGGCCCTGTTCTTGTTCCGGGGGGCAGGCTGAGCCTGTGGTTAATTCTTCTTCCTGATGGGAAAATAGAGTGACCTGTGCCTGTCCCAACACCAAGAGCTAGTCTTTCATTGGTTCCACGTCTTCCCGTTCATCCTCAGTACAAATTGCAACCTGTACGGAACAGGAGGTTAAAGGTGCTGATGCTCCAAGGAGGGAGATTGCTAGTAAAGTGGCTGGAATGGCGAACCCGGGCACAAGCAGATGAGAAATGAGGTGCGTTTTAGAAACCTTTCCCCATCATACGGTGTACCATCTTCTGGGTATCTCATGCATGTTTTCGATGTAGGAAGATGCCCTTGAACCTGGAGATTTGGGACCCATGCGATGGGTACCACGCAGTATTACTTTAAAGGGTCTGCGTTTGCTCACCCAACCTCACCAAACCTCTCAGCCGCAACAGTGTCCACCCTTATGTCTCATCCAGCTGTGGGTCTAGATATGGTCAATCCACTTTGCATCACAGCCCGTGAACGCATTGTGTAAGAATTTCGCTCTCTTTCACTGTCTTTGTTTCATGGGTTTTTCAAAGTAATTTATTTTTATAAATGGGTTTAGCTGCTTTTCACTGCTGTGTTTATGCCGCTTTTCACCCACTTGACACACTAACAGAGAGATATCAATACATAGGTTTTAAGATTATTACTAGTCAGATATATTCTTGTGCGGTGAATAGGGCGTGTTGAGTCCAGTTCTCTGAGCAAGGAGTAGGTCTTGTCTATTACATATTGGGTTTATGGAACGGTATCTGAGCTAATTTGATACCCTTGTTTTATGTATCACCCCACCTCACCTTTCCCGTTAAGCAGCCATAGTGTGTTTTCTGCATGTGTGACTCTGTTCTGTTTTGTAATTCAGTTCAAGTGTAACGGTTTTTACATTCCCTCTATCAGTGATACCTTATGAGAAGTGTCCTTTTCTGTGTGACTTATTTCACTTAGAGTCGTTGTACCTAAATCCACTCATCATGCTGCTACTAGCCTTATGACATTGATTTCACGGCTGAGTGATATTCCATTGTACATAAGGACCACAACTTCTTTATCCATTTTTCTCTTTCCTGGGATATTGAAGGTGGAATGAAGTGGAGGTCCTTGTCAACAGAGCAGCCCTAAACTTTGGGGTGCTTGTGTCTTGCTGATTTTTAATTTTCCCAATTTATAACCCCATGAGTGGAAGTGCCCTATGCTCTCTAAGCTTTGTTTTTTAGATGTTTCAGGACTCACCGTACGCTTCTCCAGAGTGGCTGTTGGCAATTTACATCCCGCCCATCAGTGTAGCAAGGCTCCCATTTCTCCATGGTCTGTCCTGCATTTCTGGTTTTGACACTTTATTCAGCATGGCCTTTTTAACCGATGGGAAGCGAGACATCTTTGTAGCGCTGATTTGCCTTTCCAGGTTGCTTGGTTGGCCAAAAAGGGCGTATGCGTTTTTTCCTGAATATATTCAGGAAAAAACGCATACGCCCTTTTTGGCCAAGGGCATCATTGTCAACGTTTTGCCGCTTTTCATGTGCTTTAAAGGCGATTCGAATCTACCTCCTGAAATCTGTTTCCTGCAATTCTGCCTTGATTTCAAATCCTCTTCTTTGCCTTCCCTCAATATATTTGTGGACGAGAGTTATCATTTATAACTCTGCAGGTTTGTGAATTGCAGTGCCCTGAACCTCCATTTTACAACTCGCGTTTTTGGGAGATGGCCGCAAAAGCGCAGGATGGCTTCAGGCCCTCTTCTTGTTCCGGGGGGCAGGCTGAGCCTGTGGTTAATTCTTCTTCCTGATGGGAAAATAGAGTGACCTGTGCCTGTCCCAACACCAAGAGCTAGTCTTTCATTGGTTCCACGTCTTCCCGTTCATCCTCAGTACAAATTGCAACCTGTACGGAACAGGAGGTTAAAGGTGCTGATGCTCCAAGGAGGGAGATTGCTAATAAAGTGGCTGGAATGGCGAACCCGGGCACAAGCAGATGAGAAATGAGGTGCGTTTTAGAAACCTTTCCCCATCATACGGTGTACCATCTTCTGGGTATCTCATGCATGTTTTCGATGTAGGAAGATGCCCTTGAACCTGGAGATTTGGGACCCATGCGATGGGTACCACGCAGTATTACTTTAAAGGGTCTGCGTTTGCTCACCCAACCTCACCAAACCTCTCAGCCGCAACAGTGTCCACCCTTATGTCTCATCCAGCTGTGGGTCTAGATATGGTCAATCCAGGTTGCATCACAGCCCGTGAACGCATTGTGTAAGAATTTCTCTCTCTTTCACTGTCTTTGTTTCATGGGTTTTTCAAAGTAATTTATTTTTATAAATGGGTTTAGCTGCTTTTCACTGCTGTGTTTATGCCGCTTTTCACCCACTTGACACACTAACAGAGAGATATCAATACATAGGTTTTAAGATTATTACTAGTCAGATATATTCTTGTGCGGTGAATAGGGCGTGTTGAGTCCAGTTCTCTGAGCAAGGAGTAGGTCTTGTCTATTACATATTGGGTTTATGGAACGGTATCTGAGCTAATTTGATACCCTTGTTTTATGTATCACCCCACCTCACCTTTCCCGTTAAGCAGCCATAGTGTGTTTTCTGCATGTGTGACTCTGTTCTGTTTTGTAATTCAGTTCAAGTGTAACGGTTTTTACATTCCCTCTATCAGTGATACCTTATGAGAAGTGTCCTTTTCTGTGTGACTTATTTCACTTAGAATCGTTGTACCTAAATCCACTCATCATGCTGCTACTAGCCTTATGACATTGATTTCACGGCTGAGTGATATTACATTGTACATAAGGACCACAACTTCTTTATCCATTTTTCTCTTTCCTGGGATATTGAAGGTGGAATGAAGTGGAGGTCCTTGTCAACAGAGCAGCCCTAAACTTTGGGGTTCTTGTGTCTTGCTGATTTTTCATTTTCCCAATTTATACCCCCATGAGTGGAAGTGCCCTATGCTCTCTAAGCTGTGTTTTTTAGATGTTTCAGGACACACCGTACACTTCTGCAGAGTGGCTGTTGGCAATTTACATCCCGCCCATCAGTATAGGAAGGCTCCCATTTCTCCATGGCCTGTCCTGCATTTCTGGTTTTGACATTTTTTTCAGCATGGCCCTTTTGACCGATGGGAAGCGAGACTTGTTTGTAGCGCTGATTTGCCTTTCCAGGTTGCTTGGTTGGCCAAAAAGGGCGTATGCGTTTTTTCCTGAATATATTCAGGAAAAAACGCATACGCCCTTTTTGGCCAAGGGCATCATTGTCAACGATTTTCTGCTTTTCATGTGATTTAAAGGCGATTCGAATCTACCTCCTGAAATATGTTTCCTGCAATTCTGCCTTGATTTCAAATCCTCTTCTTTGCCTTCCCTCAATATATTTGTGGACGAGAGTTATCATTTATAACTCTGCAGGTTTGTGAATTGCAGTGCCCTGAACCTCCATTTTACAACTCGCTTTTTAGGGAGCTGGCCGCAAAAGCGCAGGATGGCTTCAGGCCCGGTTCTGGTTCCGGGGGGCAGGCTGATCCTGTGGTTAATTCTTCTTCCTGATGGGAAAATAGAGTGACCTGTGCCTGTCCCAACACCAAGAGCTAGTCTCTCGTTGGTTCCACGTCTTCCCGTTCATCCTCAGGACAAATTGCAACCTGTACGGAACAGGAGGTTAAAGGTGCTGATGCTCCAAGGAGGGAGATTGCTAGTAAAGTGGCTGGAATGGCAAACCCGGGCACAAGCAGATGAGAAATGAGGTGCGTTTTAGAAACCTTTCCCCATCACACGGTGTACCATCTTCTGGGTATCTCATGCATGTTTTCGATGTAGGAAGATGCCCTTGAACCTGGAGATTTGGGACCCATGCGATGGGTACCACGCAGTATTACTTTAAAGGGTCTGCGTTTGCTCACCCAACCTCACCAAACCTCTCAGCCGCAACAGTGTCCACCCTTATGTCTCATCCAGCTGTGGGTCTAGATATGGTCAATCCAGGTTGCATCACAGCCCCTGAACGCATTGTGTAAGAATTTCTCTCTCTTTCACTGTCTTTGTTTCATGGGTTTTTCAAAGTAATTTATTTTTATAATGGGGTTTAGCTGCTTTTCACTGCTGTGTTTATGCCGCTTTTTACCCACTTGACACACTAACAGAGAGATATCAATACATAGGTTTTAAGATTATTACTAGTCAGATATATTCTTGTGCGGTGAATAGGGCGTGTTGAGTCCAGTTCTCTGAGCAAGGAGTAGGTCTTGTCTATTACATATTGGGTTTATGGAACGGTATCTGAGCTAATTTGAAACCCTTGTTTTATGTATCACCCCACCTCACCTTTCCCGTTAAGCAGCCATAGTGTGTTTTCTGCATGTGTGACTCTGTTCTGTTTTGTAATTCAGTTCAAGTGTAACGGTTTTTACATTCCCTCTATCAGTGATACCTTATGAGAAGTGTCCTTTTCTGTGTGACTTATTTCACTTAGAGTCGTCGTACCTAAATCCACTCATCATGCTGCTACTAGCCTTATGACATTGATTTCATGGCTGAGTGATATTCCATTGTACATAAGGACCACAACTTCTTTATCCATTTTTCTCTTTCCTGGGATATTGAAGGTGGAATGAAGTGGAGGTCCTTGTCAACAGAGCAGCCCTAAACTTTGGGGTGCTTGTGTCTTGCTGATTTTTCATTTTCCCAATTTATACCCCCATGAGTGGAAGTGCCCTATGCTCTCTAAGCTTTGCTTTTTAGACGTTTCAGGACTCACCGTACACTTCTCCAGAGTGGCTGTTGACAATTTACATCCCGCCCATCAGTGTAGCGAGGCTCCCATTTCTCCATGGCCTGTCCTGCATTTCTGGTTTTGACACTTTTTTCAGCATGGCCCTTTTGACCGATGGGAAGCGAGACATCTTTCTAGCACTGATTTGCCTTTCCAGGTTGCTTGGTTGGCCAAAAAGGGCGTATGTGTTTTTTCCTGAATATATTCAGGAAAAAACGCATACGCCCTTTTTGGCCAAGGGCATCATTGTCAACGTTTTGCCGTTTTCATGTGCTTTAAAGGCGATTCGAATCTACCTCCTGAAATCTGTTTCCTGCAATTCTGCCTTGATTTCAAATCCTCTTCTTTGCCTTCCCTCAATATATTTGTGGATGAGAGTTATCATTTATAACTCTGCAGGTTTGTGAATTGCAGTGCCCTGAACCTCCATTTTACAACTCGCTTTTTAGGGAGCTGGCCGCAAAAGCGCAGGATGGCTTCAGGCCCGGTTCTGGTTCCGGGGGGCAGGCTGATCCTGTGGTTAATTCTTCTTCCTGATGGGAAAATAGAGTGACCTGTGCCTGTCCCAACACCAAGAGCTAGTCTTTCATTGGTTCCACGTCTTCCCGTTCATCCTCAGTACAAATTGCAACCTGTATGGAACAGGAGGTTAAAGGTGCTGATGCTCCAAGGAGGGAGATTGCTAGTAAAGTGGCTGGAATGGCGAACCCGGGCACAAGCAGATGAGAAATGAGGTGCGTTTTAGAAACCTTTCCCCATCACACGGTGTACCATCTTCTGGGTATCTCATGCATGTTTTCGATGTAGGAAGATGCCCTTGAACCTGGAGATTTGGGACCCATGCGATGGGTACCACGCAGTATTACTTTAAAGGGTCTGCGTTTGCTCACCCAACCTCACCAAACCTCTCAGCCGCAACAGTGTCCACCCTTATGTCTCATCCAGCTGTGGGTCTAGATATGGTCAATCCAGGTTGCATCACAGCCCCTGAACGCATTGTGTAAGAATTTCTCTCTCTTTCACTGTCTTTGTTTCATGGGTTTTTCAAAATAATTTATTTTTATAATGGGGTTTAGCTGCTTTTCACTGCTGTGTTTATGCCGCTTTTTACCCACTTGACACACTAACAGAGAGATATCAATACATAGGTTTTAAGATTATTACTAGTCAGATATATTCTTGTGCGGTGAATAGGGCGTGTTGAGTCCAGTTCTCTGAGCAAGGAGTAGGTCTTGTCTATTACATATTGGGTTTATGGAACGGTATCTGAGCTAATTTGAATCCCTTGTTTTATGTATCACCCCACCTCACCTTTCCCGTTAAGCAGCCATAGTGTGTTTTCTGCATGTGTGACTCTGTTCTGTTTTCTGATTCAGTTCAAGTGTAACGGTTTTTACATTCCCTCTATAAGTGATACCGTATGAGAAGTGTCCTTTTCTGTGTGACTTATTTCACTTAGAATCGTCGTACCTAAATCCACTCATCATGCTGCTACTAGCCTTATGACATTGATTTCATGGCTGAGTGATATTCCATTGTACATAAGGACCACAACTTCTTTATCCATTTTTCTCTTTCCTGGGATATTGAAGGTGGAATGAAGTGGAGGTCCTTGTCAACAGAGCAGCCCTAAACTTTGGGGTGCTTGTGTCTTGCTGATTTTTCATTTTGCCAATTTATACCCCCTTGAGTGGAAGTGCCCTATGCTCTCTAAGCTGTGTTTTTTAGATGTTTCAGGACACACCGTACACTTCTGCAGAGTGGCTGTTGGCAGTTTACATCCCGCCCATCAGTATAGGAAGGCTCCCATTTCTCCATGGCCTGTCCTGCATTTCTGGTTTTGACATTGTTTTCAGCATGGCCCTTTTGACCGATGGGAAGCGAGACTTGTTTGTAGCGCTGATTTGCCTTTCCAGGTTGCTTGGTTGGCCAAAAAGGGCGTATGCGTTTTTTCCTGAATATATTCAGGAAAAAACGCATACGCCCTTTTTGGCCAAGGGCATCATTGTCAACGATTTTCTGCTTTTCATGTGATTTAAAGGCGATTCGAATCTACCTCCTGAAATATGTTTCCTGCAATTCTGCCTTGATTTCAAATCCTCTTCTTTGCCTTCCCTCAAAATATTTGTGGATGAGAGGTATCATTTATAACTCTGCAGGTTTGTGAATTGCAGTGCCCTGAACCTCCATTTTACAACTCGCTTTTTAGGGAGCTGGCCGCAAAAGCGCAGGATGGCTTCAGGCCCGGTTCTGGTTCTGGGGGGCAGGCTGATCCTGTGGTTAATTCTTCTTCCTGATGGGAAAATAGAGTGACCTGTGCCTGTCCCAACACCAAGAGCTAGTCTCTCGTTGGTTCCACGTCTTCCCGTTCATCCTCAGGACAAATTGCAACCTGTACGGAACAGGAGGTTAAAGGTGCTGATGCTCCAAGGAGGGAGATTGCTAGTAAAGTGGCTGGAATGGCGAACCCGGGCACAAGCAGATGAGAAATGAGGTGCGTTTTAGAAACCTTTCCCCATCACACGGTGTACCATCTTCTGGGTATCTCATGCATGTTTTCGATGTAGGAAGATGCCCTTGAACCTGGAGATTTGGGACCCATGCGATGGGTACCACGCAGTATTACTTTAAAGGGTCTGTGTTTGCTCACCCAACCTCACCAAACCTCTCAGCCGCAACAGTGTCCACCCTTATGTCTCATCCAGCTGTGGGTCTAGATATGGTCAATCCAGGTTGCATCACAGCCCCTGAACGCATTGTGTAAGAATTTCTCTCTCTTTCACTGTCTTTGTTTCATGGGTTTTTCAAAGTAATTTATTTTTATAATGGGGTTTAGCTGCTTTTCACTGCTGTGTTTATGCCGCTTTTTACCCACTTGACACACTAACAGAGAGATATCAATACATAGGTTTTAAGATTATTACTAGTCAGATATATTCTTGTGCGGTGAATAGGGCGTGTTGAGTCCAGTTCTCTGAGCAAGGAGTAGGTCTTGTCTATTACATATTGGGTTTATGGAACGGTATCTGCGCTAATTTGAAACCCTTGTTTTATGTATCACCCCACCTCACCTTTCCCGTTAAGCAGCCATAGTGTGTTTTCTGCATGTGTGACTCTGTTCTGTTTTGTAATTCAGTTCAAGTGTAACGGTTTTTACATTCCCTCTATAAGTGATACCTTATGAGAAGTGCCCTTTTCTGTGTGACTTATTTCACTTAGAGTCGTCGTACCTAAATCCACTCATCATGCTGGTACTAGCCTTATGACATTGATTTCACGGCTGAGTGATATTCCATTGTACATAAGGACCACAACTTCTTTATCCATTTTTCTCTTTCCTGGGATATTGAAGGTGGAATGAAGTGGAGGTCCTTGTCAACAGAGCAGCCCTAAACTTTGGGGTGCTTGTGTCTTGCTGATTTTTAATTTTCCCAATTTATAACCCCATGAGTGGAAGTGCCCTATGCTCTCTAAGCTTTGTTTTTTAGATGTTTCAGGACTCACCGTACGCTTCTCCAGAGTGGCTGTTGGCAATTTACATCCCGCCCATCAGTGTAGCAAGGCTCCCATTTCTCCATGGCCTGTCCTGCATTTCTGGTTTTGACACTTTATTCAGCATGGCCTTTTTAACCGATGGGAAGCGAGACATCTTTGTAGCACTGATTTGCCTTTCCAGGTTGCTTGGTTGGCCAAAAAGGGCGTATGCGTTTTTTCCTGAATATATTCAGGAAAAAACGCATACGCCCTTTTTGGCCAAGGGCATCATTGTCAACGTTTTGCCGCTTTTCATGTGCTTTAAAGGCGATTCGAATCTACCTCCTGAAATATGTTTCCTGCAATTCTGCCTTGATTTCAAATCCTCTTCTTTGCCTTCCCTCAATATATTTGTGGAAGAGAGTTATCATTTATAACTCTGCAGGTTTGTGAATTGCAGTGCCCTGAACCTCCATTTTATAACTCGCGTTTTTGGGAGATGGCCGCAAAAGCGCAGGATGGCTTCAGGCCCTGTTCTTGTTCCGGGGGGCAGGCTGAGCCTGTGGTTAATTCTTCTTCCTGATGGGAAAATAGAGTGACCTGTGCCTGTCCCAACACCAAGAGCTAGTCTTTCATTGCTTCCACGTCTTCCCGTTCATCCTCAGTACAAATTGCAACCTGTACGGAACAGGAGGTTAAAGGTGCTGATGCTCCAAGGAGGGAGATTGCTAGTAAAGTGGCTGGAATGGCGAACCCGGGCACAAGCAGATGAGAAATGAGGTGCGTTTTAGAAACCTTTCCCCATCATACGGTGTACCATCTTCTGGGTATCTCATGCATGTTTTCGATGTAGGAAGATGCCCTTGAACCTGGAGATTTGGGACCCATGCGATGGGTACCACGCAGTATTACTTTAAAGGGTCTGCGTTTGCTCACCCAACCTCACCAAACCTCTCAGCCGCAACAGTGTCCACCTTTATGTCTCATCCAGCTGTGGGTCTAGATATGGTCAATCCAGGTTGCATCACAGCCCCTGAACGCATTGTGTAAGAATTTCTCTCTCTTTCACTGTCTTTGTTTCATGGGTTTTTCAAAATAATTTATTTTTATAATGGGGTTTAGCTGCTTTTCACTGCTGTGTTTATGCCGCTTTTTACCCACTTGACACACTAACAGAGAGATATCAATACATAGGTTTTAAGATTATTACTAGTCAGATATATTCTTGTGTGGTGAATACGGCGTGTTGAGTCCAGTTCTCTGAGCAAGGAGTAGGTCTTGGCTATTACATATTGGGTTTATGGAACTGTATCTGAGCTAATTTGAATCCCTTGTTTTATGTATCACCCCACCTCACCTTTCCCGTTAAGCAGCCATAGTGTGTTTTCTGCATGTGTGACTCTGTTCTGTTTTCTGATTCAGTTCAAGTGTAACGGTTTTTACATTCCCTCTATAAGTGATACCTTATGAGAAGTGTCCTTTTCTCTGTGACTTATTTCACTTAGAATCGTCGTACCTAAATCCACTCATCATGCTGCTACTAGCCTTATGACATTGATTTCATGGCTGAGTGATATTCCATTGTACATAAGGACCACAACTTCTTTATCCATTTTTCTCTTTCCTGGGATATTGAAGGTGGAATGAAGTGGAGGTCCTTGTCAACAGAGCAGCCCTAAACTTTGGGGTGCTTGTGTCTTGCTGATTTTTAATTTTCCCAATTTATACCCCCAGGAGTGGAAGTGCCCTATGCTCTCTAAGCTGTGTTTTTTAGATGTTTCAGGACACACCGTACACTTCTGCAGAGTGGCTGTTGGCAATTTACATCCCGCCCATCAGTATAGGAAGGCTCCCATTTCTCCATGGCCTGTCCTGCATTTCTGGTTTTGACATTTTTTTCAGCATGGCCCTTTTGACCGATGGGAAGCGAGACTTGTTTGTAGCGCTGATTTGCCTTTCCAGTTTGCTTGGTTGGCCAAAAAGGGCGTATGCGTTTTTTCCTGAATATATTCAGGAAAAAACGCATACGCCCTTTTTGGCCAAGGGCATCATTGTCAACGATTTTCTGCTTTTCATGTGATTTAAAGGCGATTCGAATCTACCTCCTGAAATATGTTTCCTGCAATTCTGCCTTGATTTCAAATCCTCTTCTTTGCCTTCCCTCAAAATATTTGTGGATGAGAGGTATCATTTATAACTCTGCAGGTTTGTGAATTGCAGTGCCCTGAACCTCCATTTTACAACTCGCTTTTTAGGGAGCTGGCCGCAAAAGCGCAGGATGGCTTCAGGCCCGGTTCTGGTTCTGGGGGGCAGGCTGATCCTGTGGTTAATTCTTCTTCCTGATGGGAAAATAGAGTGACCTGTGCCTGTCCCAACACCAAGAGCTAGTCTCTCGTTGGTTCCACGTCTTCCCGTTCATCCTCAGGACAAATTGCAACCTGTACGGAACAGGAGGTTAAAGGTGCTGATGCTCCAAGGAGGGAGATTGCTAGTAAAGTGGCTGGAATGGCGAACCCGGGCACAAGCAGATGAGAAATGAGGTGCGTTTTAGAAACCTTTCCCCATCACACGGTGTACCATCTTCTGGGTATCTCATGCATGTTTTCGATGTAGGAAGATGCCCTTGAACCTGGAGATTTGGGACCCATGCGATGGGTACCACGCAGTATTACTTTAAAGGGTCTGTGTTTGCTCACCCAACCTCACCAAACCTCTCAGCCGCAACAGTGTCCACCCTTATGTCTCATCCAGCTGTGGGTCTAGATATGGTCAATCCAGGTTGCATCACAGCCCCTGAACGCATTGTGTAAGAATTTCTCTCTCTTTCACTGTCTTTGTTTCATGGGTTTTTCAAAGTAATTTATTTTTATAATGGGGTTTAGCTGCTTTTCACTGCTGTGTTTATGCCGCTTTTTACCCACTTGACACACTAACAGAGAGATATCAATACATAGGTTTTAAGATTATTACTAGTCAGATATATTCTTGTGCGGTGAATAGGGCGTGTTGAGTCCAGTTCTCTGAGCAAGGAGTAGGTCTTGTCTATTACATATTGGGTTTATGGAACGGTATCTGCGCTAATTTGAAACCCTTGTTTTATGTATCACCCCACCTCACCTTTCCCGTTAAGCAGCCATAGTGTGTTTTCTGCATGTGTGACTCTGTTCTGTTTTGTAATTCAGTTCAAGTGTAACGGTTTTTACATTCCCTCTATAAGTGATACCTTATGAGAAGTGCCCTTTTCTGTGTGACTTATTTCACTTAGAGTCGTCGTACCTAAATCCACTCATCATGCTGGTACTAGCCTTATGACATTGATTTCACGGCTGAGTGATATTCCATTGTACATAAGGACCACAACTTCTTTATCCATTTTTCTCTTTCCTGGGATATTGAAGGTGGAATGAAGTGGAGGTCCTTGTCAACAGAGCAGCCCTAAACTTTGGGGTGCTTGTGTCTTGCTGATTTTTAATTTTCCCAATTTATAACCCCATGAGTGGAAGTGCCCTATGCTCTCTAAGCTTTGTTTTTTAGATGTTTCAGGACTCACCGTACGCTTCTCCAGAGTGGCTGTTGGCAATTTACATCCCGCCCATCAGTGTAGCAAGGCTCCCATTTCTCCATGGCCTGTCCTGCATTTCTGGTTTTGACACTTTATTCAGCATGGCCTTTTTAACCGATGGGAAGCGAGACATCTTTGTAGCACTGATTTGCCTTTCCAGGTTGCTTGGTTGGCCAAAAAGGGCGTATGCGTTTTTTCCTGAATATATTCAGGAAAAAACGCATACGCCCTTTTTGGCCAAGGGCATCATTGTCAACGTTTTGCCGCTTTTCATGTGCTTTAAAGGCGATTCGAATCTACCTCCTGAAATATGTTTCCTGCAATTCTGCCTTGATTTCAAATCCTCTTCTTTGCCTTCCCTCAATATATTTGTGGAAGAGAGTTATCATTTATAACTCTGCAGGTTTGTGAATTGCAGTGCCCTGAACCTCCATTTTATAACTCGCGTTTTTGGGAGATGGCCGCAAAAGCGCAGGATGGCTTCAGGCCCTGTTCTTGTTCCGGGGGGCAGGCTGAGCCTGTGGTTAATTCTTCTTCCTGATGGGAAAATAGAGTGACCTGTGCCTGTCCCAACACCAAGAGCTAGTCTTTCATTGCTTCCACGTCTTCCCGTTCATCCTCAGTACAAATTGCAACCTGTACGGAACAGGAGGTTAAAGGTGCTGATGCTCCAAGGAGGGAGATTGCTAGTAAAGTGGCTGGAATGGCGAACCCGGGCACAAGCAGATGAGAAATGAGGTGCGTTTTAGAAACCTTTCCCCATCATACGGTGTACCATCTTCTGGGTATCTCATGCATGTTTTCGATGTAGGAAGATGCCCTTGAACCTGGAGATTTGGGACCCATGCGATGGGTACCACGCAGTATTACTTTAAAGGGTCTGCGTTTGCTCACCCAACCTCACCAAACCTCTCAGCCGCAACAGTGTCCACCTTTATGTCTCATCCAGCTGTGGGTCTAGATATGGTCAATCCAGGTTGCATCACAGCCCCTGAACGCATTGTGTAAGAATTTCTCTCTCTTTCACTGTCTTTGTTTCATGGGTTTTTCAAAATAATTTATTTTTATAATGGGGTTTAGCTGCTTTTCACTGCTGTGTTTATGCCGCTTTTTACCCACTTGACACACTAACAGAGAGATATCAATACATAGGTTTTAAGATTATTACTAGTCAGATATATTCTTGTGTGGTGAATACGGCGTGTTGAGTCCAGTTCTCTGAGCAAGGAGTAGGTCTTGGCTATTACATATTGGGTTTATGGAACTGTATCTGAGCTAATTTGAATCCCTTGTTTTATGTATCACCCCACCTCACCTTTCCCGTTAAGCAGCCATAGTGTGTTTTCTGCATGTGTGACTCTGTTCTGTTTTCTGATTCAGTTCAAGTGTAACGGTTTTTACATTCCCTCTATAAGTGATACCTTATGAGAAGTGTCCTTTTCTCTGTGACTTATTTCACTTAGAATCGTCGTACCTAAATCCACTCATCATGCTGCTACTAGCCTTATGACATTGATTTCATGGCTGAGTGATATTCCATTGTACATAAGGACCACAACTTCTTTATCCATTTTTCTCTTTCCTGGGATATTGAAGGTGGAATGAAGTGGAGGTCCTTGTCAACAGAGCAGCCCTAAACTTTGGGGTGCTTGTGTCTTGCTGATTTTTAATTTTCCCAATTTATACCCCCATGAGTGGAAGTGCCCTATGCTCTCTAAGCTGTGTTTTTTAGATGTTTCAGGACACACCGTACACTTCTGCAGAGTGGCTGTTGGCAATTTACATCCCGCCCATCAGTATAGGAAGGCTCCCATTTCTCCATGGCCTGTCCTGCATTTCTGGTTTTGACATTTTTTTCAGCATGGCCCTTTTGACCGATGGGAAGCGAGACTTGTTTGTAGCGCTGATTTGCCTTTCCAGTTTGCTTGGTTGGCCAAAAAGGGCGTATGCGTTTTTTCCTGAATATATTCAGGAAAAAACGCATACGCCCTTTTTGGCCAAGGGCATCATTGTCAACGATTTTCTGCTTTTCATGTGATTTAAAGGCGATTCGAATCTACCTCCTGAAATCTGTTTCCTGCAATTCTGCCTTGATTTCAAATCCTCTTCTTTGCCTTCCCTCAATATATTTGTGGATGAGAGTTATCATTTATAACTCTGCAGGTTTGTGAATTGCAGTGCCCTGAACCTCCATTTTACAACTCGCTTTTTAGGGAGCTGGCCGCAAAAGCGCAGGATGGCTTCAGGCCCGGTTCTGGTTCCGGGGGGCAGGCTGATCCTGTGGTTAATTCTTCTTCCTGATGGGAAAATAGAGTGACCTGTGCCTGTCCCAACACCAAGAGCTAGTCTCTCGTTGGTTCCACGTCTTCCCGTTCATCCTCAGGACAAATTGCAACCTGTACGGAACAGGAGGTTAAAGGTGCTGATGCTCCAAGGAGGGAGATTGCTAGTAAAGTGGCTGGAATGGCGAACCCGGGCACAAGCAGATGAGAAATGAGGTGCGTTTTAGAAACCTTTCCCCATCACACGGTGTACCATCTTCTGGGTATCTCATGCATGTTTTCGATGTAGGAAGATGCCCTTGAACCTGGAGATTTGGGACCCATGCGATGGGTACCACGCAGTATTACTTTAAAGGGTCTGTGTTTGCTCACCCAACCTCACCAAACCTCTCAGCCGCAACAGTGTCCACCCTTATGTCTCATCCAGCTGTGGGTCTAGATATGGTCAATCCAGTTTGCATCACAACCCCTGAACGCATTGTGTAAGAATTTCTCTCTCTTTCACTGTCTTTGTTTCATGGGTTTTTCAAAGAAATTTATTTTTATAATGGGGTTTAGCTGCTTTTCACTGCTGTGTTTATGCCGCTTTACACCCACTTGACACACTAACAGAGAGATATCAATACATAGGTTTTAAGATTATTACTAGTCAGATATATTCTTGTGCGGTGAATAGGGCGTGTTGAGTCCAGTTCTCTGAGCAAGGAGTAGGTCTTGTCTATTACATATTGGGTTTATGGAACGGTATCTGAGCTAATTTGAAACCCTTGTTTTATGTATCACCCCACCTCACCTTTCCCGTTAAGCAGCCATAGTGTGTTTTCTGCATGTGTGACTCTGTTCTGTTTTGTAATTCAGTTCAAGTGTAACGGTTTTTACATTCCCTCTATAAGTGATACCTTATGAGAAGTGCCCTTTTCTGTGTGACTTATTTCACTTAGAGTCGTCGTACCTAAATCCACTCATCATGCTGGTACTAGCCTTATGACATTGATTTCACGGCTCAGTGATATTCCATTGTACATAAGGACCACAACTTCTTTATCCATTTTTCTCTTTCCTGGGATATTGAAGGTGGAATGAAGTGGAGGTCCTTGTCAACAGAGCAGCCCTAAACTTTGGGGTGCTTGTGTCTTGCTGATTTTTAATTTTCCCAATTTATAACCCCATGAGTGGAAGTGCCCTATGCTCTCTAAGCTTTGTTTTTTAGATGTTTCAGGACTCACCGTACGCTTCTCCAGAGTGGCTGTTGGCAATTTACATCCCGCCCATCAGTGTAGCAAGGCTCCCATTTCTCCATGGCCTGTCCTGCATTTCTGGTTTTGACACTTTATTCAGCATGGCCTTTTTAACCGATGGGAAGCGAGACATCTTTGTAGCGCTGATTTGCCTTTCCAGGTTGCTTGGTTGGCCAAAAAGGGCGTATGCGTTTTTTCCTGAATATATTCAGGAAAAAACGCATACGCCCTTTTTGGCCAAGGGCATCATTGTCAACGTTTTGCCGCTTTTCATGTGCTTTAAAGGCGATTCGAATCTACCTCCTGAAATATGTTTCCTGCAATTCTGCCTTGATTTCAAATCCTCTTCTTTGCCTTCCCTCAATATATTTGTGGACGAGAGTTATCATTTATAACTCTGCAGGTTTGTGAATTGCAGTGCCCTGAACCTCCATTTTATAACTCGCGTTTTTGGGAGATGGCCGCAAAAGCGCAGGATGGCTTCAGGCCCTGTTCTTGTTCCGGGGGGCAGGCTGAGCCTGTGGTTAATTCTTCTTCCTGATGGGAAAATAGAGTGACCTGTGCCTGTCCCAACACCAAGAGCTAGTCTTTCATTGGTTCCACGTCTTCCCGTTCATCCTCAGTACAAATTGCAACCTGTACGGAACAGGAGGTTAAAGGTGCTGATGCTCCAAGGAGGGAGATTGCTAGTAAAGTGGCTGGAATGGCGAACCCGGGCACAAGCAGATGAGAAATGAGGTGCGTTTTAGAAACCTTTCCCCATCATACGGTGTACCATCTTCTGGGTATCTCATGCATGTTTTCGATGTAGGAAGATGCCCTTGAACCTGGAGATTTGGGACCCATGCGATGGGTACCACGCAGTATTACTTTAAAGGGTCTGCGTTTGCTCACCCAACCTCACCAAACCTCTCAGCCGCAACAGTGTCCACCTTTATGTCTCATCCAGCTGTGGGTCTAGATATGGTCAATCCAGGTTGCATCACAGCCCCTGAACGCATTGTGTAAGAATTTCTCTCTCTTTCACTGTCTTTGTTTCATGGGTTTTTCAAAATAATTTATTTTTATAATGGGGTTTAGCTGCTTTTCACTGCTGTGTTTATGCCGCTTTTTACCCACTTGACACACTAACAGAGAGATATCAATACATAGGTTTTAAGATTATTACTAGTCAGATATATTCTTGTGTGGTGAATAGGGCGTGTTGAGTCCAGTTCTCTGAGCAAGGAGTAGGTCTTGGCTATTACATATTGGGTTTATGGAACTGTATCTGAGCTAATTTGAATCCCTTGTTTTATGTATCACCCCACCTCACCTTTCCCGTTAAGCAGCCATAGTGTGTTTTCTGCATGTGTGACTCTGTTCTGTTTTCTGATTCAGTTCAAGTGTAACGGTTTTTACATTCCCTCTATAAGTGATACCTTATGAGAAGTGTCCTTTTCTCTGTGACTTATTTCACTTAGAATCGTCGTACCTAAATCCACTCATCATGCTGCTACTAGCCTTATGACATTGATTTCATGGCTGAGTGATATTCCATTGTACATAAGGACCACAACTTCTTTATCCATTTTTCTCTTTCCTGGGATATTGAAGGTGGAATGAAGTGGAGGTCCTTGTCAACAGAGCAGCCCTAAACTTTGGGGTGCTTGTGTCTTGCTGATTTTTAATTTTCCCAATTTATACCCCCATGATTGGAAGTGCCCTATGCTCTCTAAGCTGTGTTTTTTAGATGTTTCAGGACACACCGTACACTTCTGCAGAGTGGCTGTTGGCAATTTACATCCCGCCCATCAGTATAGGAAGGCTCCCATTTCTCCATGGCCTGTCCTGCATTTCTGGTTTTGACATTTTTTTCAGCATGGCCCTTTTGACCGATGGGAAGCGAGACTTGTTTGTAGCGCTGATTTGCCTTTCCAGGTTGCTTGGTTGGCCAAAAAGGGCGTATGCGTTTTTTCCTGAATATATTCAGGAAAAAACGCATACGCACTTTTTGGCCAAGGGCATCATTGTCAACGATTTTCTGCTTTTCATGTGATTTAAAGGCGATTCGAATCTACCTCCTGAAATCTGTTTCCTGCAATTCTGCCTTGATTTCAAATCCTCTTCTTTGCCTTCCCTCAATATATTTGTGGATGAGAGTTATCATTTATAACTCTGCAGGTTTGTGAATTGCAGTGCCCTGAACCTCCATTTTACAACTCGCTTTTTAGGGAGCTGGCCGCAAAAGCGCAGGATGGCTTCAGGCCCGGTTCTGGTTCCGGGGGGCAGGCTGATCCTGTGGTTAATTCTTCTTCCTGATGGGAAAATAGAGTGACCTGTGCCTGTCCCAACACCAAGAGCTAGTCTCTCGTTGGTTCCACGTCTTCCCGTTCATCCTCAGGACAAATTGCAACCTGTACGGAACAGGAGGTTAAAGGTGCTGATGCTCCAAGGAGGGAGATTGCTAGTAAAGTGGCTGGAATGGCGAACCCGGGCACAAGCAGATGAGAAATGAGGTGCGTTTTAGAAACCTTTCCCCATCACACGGTGTACCATCTTCTGGGTATCTCATGCATGTTTTCGATGTAGGAAGATGCCCTTGAACCTGGAGATTTGGGACCCATGCGATGGGTACCACGCAGTATTACTTTAAAGGGTCTGTGTTTGCTCACCCAACCTCACCAAACCTCTCAGCCGCAACAGTGTCCACCCTTATGTCTCATCCAGCTGTGGGTCTAGATATGGTCAATCCAGTTTGCATCACAGCCCCTGAACGCATTGTGTAAGAATTTCTCTCTCTTTCACTGTCTTTGTTTCATGGGTTTTTCAAAGAAATTTATTTTTATAATGGGGTTTAGCTGCTTTTCACTGCTGTGTTTATGCCGCTTTACACCCACTTGACACACTAACAGAGAGATATCAATACATAGGTTTTAAGATTATTACTAGTCAGATATATTCTTGTGCGGTGAATAGGGCGTGTTGAGTCCAGTTCTCTGAGCAAGGAGTAGGTCTTGTCTATTACATATTGGGTTTATGGAACGGTATCTGAGCTAATTTGAAACCCTTGTTTTATGTATCACCCCACCTCACCTTTCCCGTTAAGCAGCCATAGTGTGTTTTCTGCATGTGTGACTCTGTTCTGTTTTGTAATTCAGTTCAAGTGTAACGGTTTTTACATTCCCTCTATAAGTGATACCTTATGAGAAGTGCCCTTTTCTGTGTGACTTATTTCACTTAGAGTCGTCGTACCTAAATCCACTCATCATGCTGGTACTAGCCTTATGACATTGATTTCACGGCTGAGTGATATTCCATTGTACATAAGGACCACAACTTCTTTATCCATTTTTCTCTTTCCTGGGATATTGAAGGTGGAATGAAGTGGAGGTCCTTGTCAACAGAGCAGCCCTAAACTTTGGGGTGCTTGTGTCTTGCTGATTTTTAATTTTCCCAATTTATAACCCCATGAGTGGAAGTGCCCTATGCTCTCTAAGCTTTGTTTTTTAGATGTTTCAGGACTCACCGTACGCTTCTCCAGAGTGGCTGTTGGCAATTTACATCCCGCCCATCAGTGTAGCAAGGCTCCCATTTCTCCATGGCCTGTCCTGCATTTCTGGTTTTGACACTTTATTCAGCATGGCCTTTTTAACCGATGGGAAGCGAGACATCTTTGTAGCGCTGATTTGCCTTTCCAGGTTGCTTGGTTGGCCAAAAAGGGCGTATGCGTTTTTTCCTGAATATATTCAGGAAAAAACGCATACGCCCTTTTTGGCCAAGGGCATCATTGTCAACGTTTTGCCGCTTTTCATGTGCTTTAAAGGCGATTCGAATCTACCTCCTGAAATCTGTTTCCTGCAATTCTGCCTTGATTTCAAATCCTCTTCTTTGCCTTCCCTCAATATATTTGTGGACGAGAGTTATCATTTATAACTCTGCAGGTTTGTGAATTGCAGTGCCCTGAACCTCCATTTTACAACTCGCGTTTTTGGGAGATGGCCGCAAAAGCGCAGGATGGCTTCAGGCCCTCTTCTTGTTCCGGGGGGCAGGCTGAGCCTGTGGTTAATTCTTCTTCCTGATGGGAAAATAGAGTGACCTGTGCCTGTCCCAACACCAAGAGCTAGTCTTTCATTGGTTCCACGTCTTCCCGTTCATCCTCAGTACAAATTGCAACCTGTACGGAACAGGAGGTTAAAGGTGCTGATGCTCCAAGGAGGGAGATTGCTAGTAAAGTGGCTGGAATGGCGAACCCGGGCACAAGCAGATGAGAAATGAGGTGCGTTTTAGAAACCTTTCCCCATCATACGGTGTACCATCTTCTGGGTATCTCATGCATGTTTTCGATGTAGGAAGATGCCCTTGAACCTGGAGATTTGGGACCCATGCGATGGGTACCACGCAGTATTACTTTAAAAGGTCTGCGTTTGCTCACCCAACCTCACCAAACCTCTCAGCCGCAACAGTGTCCACCCTTATGTCTCATCCAGCTGTGGGTCTAGATATGGTCAATCCAGGTTGCATCACAGCCCGTGAACGCATTGTGTAAGAATTTCTCTCTCTTTCACTGTCTTTGTTTCATGGGTTTTTCAAAGTAATTTATTTTTATAAATGGGTTTAGCTGCTTTTCACTGCTGTGTTTATGCCGCTTTTCACCCACTTGACACACTAACAGAGAGATATCAATACATAGGTTTTAAGATTATTACTATTCAGATATATTCTTGTGCGGTGAATAGGGCGTGTTGAGTCCAGTTCTCTGAGCAAGGAGTAGGTCTTGTCTATTACATATTGGTTTTATGGAACGGTATCTGAGCTAATTTGAAACCCTTGTTTTATGTATCACCCCACCTCACCTTTCCCGTTAAGCAGCCATAGTGTGTTTTCTGCATGTGTGACTCTGTTCTGTTTTGTAATTCAGTTCAAGTGTAACGGTTTTTACATTCCCTCTATCAGTGATACCTTATGAGAAGTGTCCTTTTCTGTGTGACTTATTTCACTTAGAGTCGTTGTACCTAAATCCACTCATCATGCTGCTACTAGCCTTATGACATTGATTTCACGGCTGAGTGATATTCCATTGTACATAAGGACCACAACTTCTTTATCCATTTTTCTCTTTCCTGGGATATTGAAGGTGGAATGAAGTGGAGGTCCTTGTCAACAGAGCAGCCCTAAACTTTGGGGTGCTTGTGTCTTGCTGATTTTTAATTTTCCCAATTTATACCCCCATGAGTGGAAGTGCCCTATGCTCTCTAAGCTGTGTTTTTTAGATGTTTCAGGACACACCGTACACTTCTGCAGAGTGGCTGTTGGCAATTTACATCCCGCCCATCAGTATAGGAAGGCTCCCATTTCTCCATGGCCTGTCCTGCATTTCTGGTTTTGACATTTTTTTCAGCATGGCCCTTTTGACCGATGGGAAGCGAGACTTGTTTGTAGCGCTGATTTGCCTTTCCAGGTTGCTTGGTTGGCCAAAAAGGGCGTATGCGTTTTTTCCTGAATATATTCAGGAAAAAACGCATACGCCCTTTTTGGCCAAGGGCATCATTGTCAACGATTTTCTGCTTTTCATGTGATTTAAAGGCGATTCGAATCTACCTCCTGAAATCTGTTTCCTGCAATTCTGCCTTGATTTCAAATCCTCTTCTTTGCCTTCCCTCAATATATTTGTGGACGAGAGTTATCATTTATAACTCTGCAGGTTTGTGAATTGCAGTGCCCTGAACCTCCATTTTACAACTCGCTTTTTAGGGAGCTGGCCGCAAAAGCGCAGGATGGCTTCAGGCCCGGTTCTGGTTCCGGGGGGCAGGCTGAGCCTGTGGTTAATTCTTCTTCCTGATGGGAAAATAGAGTGACCTGTGCCTGTCCCAACACCAAGAGCTAGTCTCTCGTTGGTTCCCCGTCTTCCCGTTCATCCTCAGGACAAATTGCAACCTGTACGGAACAGGAGGTTAAAGGTGCTGATGCTCCAAGGAGGGAGATTTCTAGTAAAGTGGCTGGAATGGCGAACCCGGGCACAAGCAGATGAGAAATGAGGTGCGTTTTAGAAACCTTTCCCCATCACACGGTGTACCATCTTCTGGGTATCTCATGCATGTTTTCGATGTAGGAAGATGCCCTTGAACCTGGAGATTTGGGACCCATGCGATGGGTACCACGCAGTATTACTTTAAAGGGTCTGCGTTTGCTCACCCAACCTCACCAAACCTCTCAGCCGCAACAGTGTCCACCCTTATGTCTCATCCAGCTGTGGGTCTAGATATGGTCAATCCACGTTGCATCACAGCCCGTGAACGCATTGTGTAAGAATTTCTCTCTCTTTCACTGTCTTTGTTTCATGGGTTTTTCAAAGTAATTTATTTTTATAAATGGGTTTAGCTGCTTTTCACTGCTGTGTTTATGCCGCTTTTCACCCACTTGACCCACTAACAGAGAGATATCAATACATAGGTTTTAAGATTATTACTAGTCAAATATATTCTTGTGCGGTGAATAGGGCGTGTTGAGTCCAGTTCTCTGAGCAAGGAGTAGGTCTTGTCTATTACATATTGGGTTTATGGAACGGTATCTGAGCTAATTTGATACCCTTGTTTTATGTATCACCCCACCTCACCTTTCCCGTTAAGCAGCCATAGTGTGTTTTCTGCATGTGTGACTCTGTTCTGTTTTGTAATTCAGTTCAAGTGTAACGGTTTTTACATTCCCTCTATCAGTGATACCTTATGAGAAGTGTCCTTTTCTGTGTGACTTATTTCACTTAGAGTCGTTGTACCTAAATCCACTCATCATGCTGCTACTAGCCTTATGACATTGATTTCACGGCTGAGTGATATTCCATTGTACATAAGGACCACAACTTCTTTATCCATTTTTCTCTTTCCTGGGATATTGAAGGTGGAATGAAGTGGAGGTCCTTGTCAACAGAGCAGCCCTAAACTTTGGGGTGCTTGTGTCTTGCTGATTTTTAATTTTCCCAATTTATAACCCCATGAGTGGAAGTGCCCTATGCTCTCTAAGCTTTGTTTTTTAGATGTTTCAGGACTCACCGTACGCTTCTCCAGAGTGGCTGTTGGCAATTTACATCCCGCCCATCAGTGTAGCAAGGCTCCCATTTCTCCATGGCCTGTCCTGCATTTCTGGTTTTGACACTTTATTCAGCATGGCCTTTTTAACCGATGGGAAGCGAGACATCTTTGTAGCGCTGATTTGCCTTTCCAGGTTGCTTGGTTGGCCAAAAAGGGCGTATGCGTTTTTTCCTGAATATATTCAGGAAAAAACGCATACGCCCTTTTTTGCCAAGGGCATCATTGTCAACGTTTTGCCGCTTTTCATGTGCTTTAAAGGCGATTCGAATCTACCTCCTGAAATATGTTTCCTGCAATTCTGCCTTGATTTCAAATCCTCTTCTTTGCCTTCCCTCAATATATTTGTGGACGAGAGTTATCATTTATAACTCTGCAGGTTTGTGAATTGCAGTGCCCTGAACCTCCATTTTACAACTCGCGTTTTTGGGAGATGGCCGCAAAAGCGCAGGATGGCTTCAGGCCCTGTTCTTGTTCCGGGGGGCAGGCTGAGCCTGTGGTTAATTCTTCTTCCTGATGGGAAAATAGAGTGACCTGTGCCTGTCCCAACACCAAGAGCTAGTCTTTCATTGGTTCCACGTCTTCCCGTTCATCCTCAGTACAAATTGCAACCTGTACGGAACAGGAGGTTAAAGGTGCTGATGCTCCAAGGAGGGAAATTGCTAGTAAAGTGGCTGGAATGGCGAACCCGGGCACAAGCAGATGAGAAATGAGGTGCGTTTTAGAAACCTTTCCCCATCATACGGTGTACCATCTTCTGGGTATCTCATGCATGTTTTCGATGTAGGAAGATGCCCTTGAACCTGGAGATTTGGGACCCATGCGATGGGTACCACGCAGTATTACTTTAAAGGGTCTGCGTTTGCTCACCCAACCTCACCAAACCTCTCAGCCGCAACAGTGTCCACCCTTATGTCTCATCCAGCTGTGGGTCTAGATATGGTCAATCCAGGTTGCATCACAGCCCGTGAACGCATTGTGTAAGAATTTCTCTCTCTTTCACTGTCTTTGTTTCATGGGATTTTCAAAGTAATTTATTTTTATAAATGGGTTTAGCTGCTTTTCACTGCTGTCTTTATGCCGCTTTTCACCCACTTGACACACTAACAGAGAGATATCAATACATAGGTTTTAAGATTATTACTAGTCAGATATATTCTTGTGTGGTGAATAGGGCGTGTTGAGTCCAGTTCTCTGAGCAAGGAGTAGGTCTTGTCTACTACATATTGGGTTTATGGAACGGTATCTGAGCTAATTTGATACCCTTGTTTTATGTATCACCCCACCTCACCTTTCCCGTTAAGCAGCCATAGTGTGTTTTCTGCATGTGTGACTCTGTTCTGTTTTGTAATTCAGTTCAAGTGTAACGGTTTTTACATTCCCTCTATCAGTGATACCTTATGAGAAGTGTCCTTTTCTGTGTGACTTATTTCACTTAGAGTCGTTGTACCTAAATCCATTCATCATGCTGCTACTAGCCTTATGACATTGATTTCACGGCTGAGTGATATTCCATTGTACATAAGGACCACAACTTCTTTATCCATTTTTCTCTTTCCTGGGATATTGAAGGTGGAATGAAGTGGAGGTCCTTGTCAACAGAGCAGCCCTAAACTTTGGGGTGCTTGTGTCTTGCTGATTTTTCATTTTCCCAATTTATACCCCCATGAGTGGAAGTGCCCTATGCTCTCTAAGCTGTGTTTTTTAGATGTTTCAGGACACACCGTACACTTCTGCAGAGTGGCTGTTGGCAATTTACATCCCGCCCATCAGTATAGGAAGGCTCCCATTTCTCCATGGCCTGTCCTGCATTTCTGGTTTTGACATTTTTTTCAGCATGGCCCTTTTGACCGATGGGAAGCGAGACTTGTTTGTAGCGCTGATTTGCCTTTCCAGGTTGCTTGGTTGGCCAAAAAGGGCGTATGCGTTTTTTCCTGAATATATTCAGGAAAAAACGCATACGCCCTTTTTGGCCAAGGGCATCATTGTCAACGATTTTCTGCTTTTCATGTGATTTAAAGGCGATTCGAATCTACCTCCTGAAATCTGTTTCCTGCAATTCTGCCTTGATTTCAAATCCTCTTCTTTGCCTTCCCTCAATATATTTGTGGACGAGAGTTATCATTTATAACTCTGCAGGTTTGTGAATTGCAGTGCCCTGAACCTCCATTTTACAACTCGCTTTTTAGGGAGCTGGCCGCAAAAGCGCAGGATGGCTTCAGGCCCGGTTCTGGTTCCGGGGGGCAGGCTGATCCTGTGGTTAATTCTTCTTCCTGATGGGAAAATAGAGTGACCTGTGCCTGTCCCAACACCAAGAGCTAGTCTCTCGTTGGTTCCACGTCTTGCCGTTCATCCTCAGGACAAATTGCAACCTGTACGGAACAGGAGGTTAAAGGTGCTGATGCTCCAAGGAGGGAGATTGCTAGTAAAGTGGCTGGAATGGCGAACCCGGGCACAAGCAGATGAGAAATGAGGTGCGTTTTAGAAACCTTTCCCCATCACACGGTGTACCATCTTCTGGGTATCTCATGCATGTTTTCGATGTAGGAAGATGCCCTTGAACCTGGAGATTTGGGACCCATGCGATGGGTACCACGCAGTATTACTTTAAAGGGTCTGCGTTTGCTCACCCAACCTCACCAAACCTCTCAGCCGCAACAGTGTCCACCCTTATGTCTCATCCAGCTGTGGGTCTAGATATGGTCAATCCAGGTTGCATCACAGCCCCTGAACGCATTGTGTAAGAATTTCTCTCACTTTCACTGTCTTTGTTTCATGGGTTTTTCAAAGTAATTTATTTTTATAATGGGGTTTAGCTGCTTTTCACTGCTGTGTGTATGCCGCTTTTTACCCACTTGACACACTAACAGAGAGATATCAATACATAGGTTTTAAGATTATTACTAGTCAGATATATTCTTGTGCGGTGAATAGGGCGTGTTGAGTCCAGTTCTCTGAGCAAGGAGTAGGTCTTGTCTATTACATATTGGGTTTATGGAACGGTATCTGAGCTAATTTGAAACCCTTGTTTTATGTATCACCCCACCTCACCTTTCCCGTTAAGCAGGCATAGTGTGTTTTCTGCATGTGTGACTCTGTTCTGTTTTGTAATTCAGTTCAAGTGTAACGGTTTTTACATTCCCTCTATAAGTGATACCTTATGAGAAGTGCCCTTTTCTGTGTGACTTATTTCACTTAGAATCGTCGTACCTAAATCCACTCATCATGCTGGTACTAGCCTTATGACATTGATTTCACGGCTGAGTGATATTCCATTGTACATAAGGACCACAACTTCTTTATCCATTTTTCTCTTTCCTGGGATATTGAAGGTGGAATGAAGTGGAGGTCCTTGTCAACAGAGCAGCCCTAAACTTTGGGGTGCTTGTGTCTTGCTGATTTTTAATTTTCCCAATTTATAACCCCATGAGTGGAAGTGCCCTATGCTCTCTAAGCTTTGTTTTTTAGATGTTTCAGGACTCACCGTACGCTTCTCCAGAGTGGCTGTTGGCAATTTACATCCCGCCCATCAGTGTAGCAAGGCTCCCATTTCTCCATGGCCTGTCCTGCATTTCTGGTTTTGACACTTTATTCAGCATGGCCTTTTTAACCGATGGGAAGCGAGACATCTTTGTAGCGCTGATTTGCCTTTCCAGGTTGCTTGGTTGGCCAAAAAGGGCGTATGCGTTTTTTCCTGAATATATTCAGGAAAAAACGCATACGCCCTTTTTGGCCAAGGGCATCATTGTCAACGTTTTGCCGCTTTTCATGTGCTTTAAAGGCGATTCGAATCTACCTCCTGAAATATGTTTCCTGCAATTCTGCCTTGATTTCAAATCCTCTTCTTTGCCTTCCCTCAATATATTTGTGGACGAGAGTTATCATTTATAACTCTGCAGGTTTGTGAATTGCAGTGCCCTGAACCTCCATTTTACAACTCGCGTTTTTGGGAGATGGCCGCAAAAGCACAGGATGGCTTCAGGCCCTGTTCTTGTTCCGGGGGGCAGGCTGATCCTGTGGTTAATTCTTCTTCCTGATGGGAAAATAGAGTGACCTGTGCCTGTCCCAACACCAAGAGCTAGTCTTTCATTGGTTCCACGTCTTCCCGTTCATCCTCAGTACAAATTGCAACCTGTACGGAACAGGAGGTTAAAGGTGCTGATGCTCCAAGGAGGGAGATTGCTAGTAAAGTGGCTGGAATGGCGAACCCGGGCACAAGCAGATGAGAAATGAGGTGCGTTTTAGAAACCTTTCCCCATCATACGGTGTACCATCTTCTGGGTATCTCATGCATGTTTTCAATGTAGGAAGATGCCCTTGAACCTGGAGATTTGGGACCCATGCGATGGGTACCACGCAGTATTACTTTAAAGGGTCTGCGTTTGCTCACCCAACCTCACCAAACCTCTCAGCCGCAACAGTGTCCACCCTTATGTCTCATCCAGCTGTGGGTCTAGATATGGTCAATCCACTTTGCATCACAGCCCGTGAACGCATTGTGTAAGAATTTCGCTCTCTTTCACTGTCTTTGTTTCATGGGTTTTTCAAAGTAATTTATTTTTATAAATGGGTTTAGCTGCTTTTCACTGCTGTGTTTATGCCGCTTTTCACCCACTTGACACACTAACAGAGAGATATCAATACATAGGTTTTAAGATTATTACTAGTCAGATATATTCTTGTGCGGTGAATAGGGCGTGTTGAGTCCAGTTCTCTGAGCAAGGAGTAGGTCTTGTCTATTACATATTGGGTTTATGGAACGGTATCTGAGCTAATTTGATACCCTTGTTTTATGTATCACCCCACCTCACCTTTCCCGTTAAGCAGCCATAGTGTGTTTTCTGCATGTGTGACTCTGTTCTGTTTTGTAATTCAGTTCAAGTGTAACGGTTTTTACATTCCCTCTATCAGTGATACCTTATGAGAAGTGTCTTTTTCTGTGTGACTTATTTCACTTAGAGTCGTTGTACCTAAATCCACTCATCATGCTGCTACTAGCCTTATGACATTGATTTCACGGCTGAGTGATATTCCATTGTACATAAGGACCACAACTTCTTTATCCATTTTTCTCTTTCCTGGGATATTGAAGGTGGAATGAAGTGGAGGTCCTTGTCAACAGAGCAGCCCTAAACTTTGGGGTGCTTGTGTCTTGCTGATTTTTAATTTTCCCAATTTGTAACCCCATGAGTGGAAGTGCCCTATGCTCTCTAAGCTTTGTTTTTTAGATGTTTCAGGACTCACCGTACGCTTCTCCAGAGTGGCTGCTGGCAATTTACATCCCGCCCATCAGTGTAGCAAGGCTCCCATTTCTCCATGGCCTGTCCTGCATTTCTGGTTTTGACACTTTATTCAGCATGGCCTTTTTAACCGATGGGAAGCGAGACATCTTTGTAGCGCTGATTTGCCTTTCCAGGTTGCTTGGTTGGCCAAAAAGGGCGTATGCGTTTTTTCCTGAATATATTCAGGAAAAAACGCATACGCCCTTTTTGGCCAAGGGCATCATTGTCAACGTTTTGCCGCTTTTCATGTGCTTTAAAGGCGATTCGAATCTACCTCCTGAAATATGTTTCCTGCAATTCTGCCTTGATTTCAAATCCTCTTCTTTGCCTTCCCTCAATATATTTGTGGACGAGAGTTATCATTTATAACTCTGCAGGTTTGTGAATTGCAGTGCCCTGAACCTCCATTTTACAACTCGCGTTTTTGGGAGATGGCCGCAAAAGCGCAGGATGGCTTCAGGCCCTGTTCTTGTTCCGGGGGGCAGGCTGAGCCTGTGGTTAATTCTTCTTCCTGATGGGAAAATAGAGTGACCTGTGCCTGTCCCAACACCAAGAGCTAGTCTTTCATTGGTTCCACGTCTTCCCGTTCATCCTCAGTACAAATTGCAACCTGTACGGAACAGGAGGTTAAAGGTGCTGATGCTCCAAGGAGGGAGATTGCTAATAAAGTGGCTGGAATGGCGAACCCGGGCACAAGCAGATGAGAAATGAGGTGCGTTTTAGAAACCTTTCCCCATCATACGGTTTACCATCTTCTGGGTATCTCATGCATGTTTTCGATGTAGGAAGATGCCCTTGAACCTGGAGATTTGGGACCCATGCGATGGGTACCACGCAGTATTACTTTAAAGGGTCTGCGTTTGCTCACCCAACCTCACCAAACCTCTCAGCCGCAACAGTGTCCACCCTTATGTCTCATCCAGCTGTGGGTCTAGATATGGTCAATCCAGGTTGCATCACAGCCCGTGAACGCATTGTGTAAGAATTTCTCTCTCTTTCACTGTCTTTGTTTCATGGGTTTTTCAAAGTAATTTATTTTTATAAATGGGTTTAGCTGCTTTTCACTGCTGTGTTTATGCCGCTTTTCACCCACTTGACACACTAACAGAGAGATATCAATACATAGGTTTTAAGATTATTACTAGTCAGATATATTCTTGTGCGGTGAATAGGGCGTGTTGAGTCCAGTTCTCTGAGCAAGGAGTAGGTCTTGTCTATTACATATTGGGTTTACGGAACGGTATCTGAGCTAATTTGATACCCTTGTTTTATGTATCACCCCACCTCACCTTTCCCGTTAAGCAGCCATAGTGTGTTTTCTGCATGTGTGACTCTGTTCTGTTTTGTAATTCAGTTCAAGTGTAACGGTTTTTACATTCCCTCTATCAGTGATACCTTATGAGAAGTGTCCTTTTCTGTGTGACTTATTTCACTTAGAGTCGTTGTACCTAAATCCACTCATCATGCTGCTACTAGCCTTATGACATTGATTTCACGGCTGAGTGATATTCCATTGTACATAAGGACCACAACTTCTTTATCCATTTTTCTCTTTCCTGGGATATTGAAGGTGGAATGAAGTGGAGGTCCTTGTCAACAGAGCAGCCCTAAACTTTGGGGTTCTTGTGTCTTGCTGATTTTTCATTTTCCCAATTTATACCCCCATGAGTGGAAGTGCCCTATGCTCTCTAAGCTGTGTTTTTTAGATGTTTCAGGACACACCGTACACTTCTGCAGAGTGGCTGTTGGCAATTTACATCCCGCCCATCAGTATAGGAAGGCTCCCATTTCTCCATGGCCTGTCCTGCATTTCTGGTTTTGACATTTTTTTCAGCATGGCCCTTTTGACCGATGGGAAGCGAGACTTGTTTGTAGCGCTGATTTGCCTTTCCAGGTTGCTTGGTTGGCCAAAAAGGGCGTATGCGTTTTTTCCTGAATATATTCAGGAAAAAACGCATACGCCCTTTTTGGCCAAGGGCATCATTGTCAACGATTTTCTGCTTTTCATGTGATTTAAAGGCGATTCGAATCTACCTCCTGAAATCTGTTTCCTGCAATTCTGCCTTGATTTCAAATCCTCTTCTTTGCCTTCCCTCAATATATTTGTGGACGAGAGTTATCATTTATAACTCTGCAGGTTTGTGAATTGCAGTGCCCTGAACCTCCATTTTACAACTCGCTTTTTAGGGAGCTGGCCGCAAAAGCGCAGGATGGCTTCAGGCCCGGTTCTGGTTCCGGGGGGCAGGCTGATCCTGTGGTTAATTCTTCTTCCTGATGGGAAAATAGAGTGACCTGTGCCTGTCCCAACACCAAGAGCTAGTCTCTCGTTGGTTCCACGTCTTCCCGTTCATCCTCAGGACAAATTGCAACCTGTACGGAACAGGAGGTTAAAGGTGCTGATGCTCCAAGGAGGGAGATTGCTAGTAAAGTGGCTGGAATGGCGAACCCGGGCACAAGCAGATGAGAAATGAGGTGCGTTTTAGAAACCTTTCCCCATCACACGGTGTACCATCTTCTGGGTATCTCATGCATGTTTTCGATGTAGGAAGATGCCCTTGAACCTGGAGATTTGGGACCCATGCGATGGGTACCACGCAGTATTACTTTAAAGGGTCTGCGTTTGCTCACCCAACCTCACCAAACCTCTCAGCCGCAACAGTGTCCACCCTTATGTCTCATCCAGCTGTGGGTCTAGATATGGTCAATCCAGGTTGCATCACAGCCCCTGAACGCATTGTGTAAGAATTTCTCTCTCTTTCACTGTCTTTGTTTCATGGGTTTTTCAAAGTAATTTATTTTTATAATGGGGTTTAGCTGCTTTTCACTGCTGTGTTTATGCCGCTTTTTACCCACTTGACACACTAACAGAGAGATATCAATACATAGGTTTTAAGATTATTACTAGTCAGATATATTCTTGTGCGGTGAATAGGGCGTGTTGAGTCCAGTTCTCTGAGCAAGGAGTAGGTCTTGTCTATTACATATTGGGTTTATGGAACGGTATCTGAGCTAATTTGAAACCCTTGTTTTATGTATCACCCCACCTCACCTTTCCCGTTAAGCAGGCATAGTGTGTTTTCTGCATGTGTGACTCTGTTCTGTTTTGTAATTCAGTTCAAGTGTAACGGTTTTTACATTCCCTCTATAAGTGATACCTTATGAGAAGTGCCCTTTTCTGTGTGACTTATTTCACTTAGAATCATCGTACCTAAATCCACTCATCATGCTGGTACTAGCCTTATGACATTGATTTCACGGCTGAGTGATATTCCATTGTACATAAGGACCACAACTTCTTTATCCATTTTTCTCTTTCCTGGGATATTGAAGGTGGAATGAAGTGGAGGTCCTTGTCAACAGAGCAGCCCTAAACTTTGGGGTGCTTGTGTCTTGCTGATTTTTAATTTTCCCAATTTATAACCCCATGAGTGGAAGTGCCCTATGCTCTCTAAGCTTTGTTTTTTAGATGTTTCAGGACTCACCGTACGCTTCTCCAGAGTGGCTGTTGGCAATTTACATCCCGCCCATCAGTGTAGCAAGGCTCCCATTTCTCCATGGCCTGTCCTGCATTTCTGGTTTTGACACTTTATTCAGCATGGCCTTTTTAACCGATGGGAAGCGAGACATCTTTGTAGCGCTGATTTGCCTTTCCAGGTTGCTTGGTTGGCCAAAAAGGGCGTATGCGTTTTTTCCTGAATATATTCAGGAAAAAACGCATACGCCCTTTTTGGCCAAGGGCATCATTGTCAACGTTTTGCCGCTTTTCATGTGCTTTAAAGGCGATTCGAATCTACCTCCTGAAATATGTTTCCTGCAATTCTGCCTTGATTTCAAATCCTCTTCTTTGCCTTCCCTCAATATATTTGTGGACGAGAGTTATCATTTATAACTCTGCAGGTTTGTGAATTGCAGTGCCCTGAACCTCCATTTTACAACTCGCGTTTTTGGGAGATGGCCGCAAAAGCACAGGATGGCTTCAGGCCCTGTTCTTGTTCCGGGGGGCAGGCTGAGCCTGTGGTTAATTCTTCTTCCTGATGGGAAAATAGAGTGACCTGTGCCTGTCCCAACACCAAGAGCTAGTCTTTCATTGGTTCCACGTCTTCCCGTTCATCCTCAGTACAAATTGCAACCTGTACGGAACAGGAGGTTAAAGGTGCTGATGCTCCAAGGAGGGAGATTGCTAGTAAAGTGGCTGGAATGGCGAACCCGGGCACAAGCAGATGAGAAATGAGGTGCGTTTTAGAAACCTTTCCCCATCATACGGTGTACCATCTTCTGGGTATCTCATGCATGTTTTCGATGTAGGAAGATGCCCTTGAACCTGGAGATTTGGGACCCATGCGATGGGTACCACGCAGTATTACTTTAAAGGGTCTGCGTTTGCTCACCCAACCTCACCAAACCTCTCAGCCGCAACAGTGTCCACCCTTATGTCTCATCCAGCTGTGGGTCTAGATATGGTCAATCCACTTTGCATCACAGCCCGTGAACGCATTGTGTAAGAATTTCGCTCTCTTTCACTGTCTTTGTTTCATGGGTTTTTCAAAGTAATTTATTTTTATAAATGGGTTTAGCTGCTTTTCACTGCTGTGTTTATGCCGCTTTTCACCCACTTGACACACTAACAGAGAGATATCAATACATAGGTTTTAAGATTATTACTAGTCAGATATATTCTTGTGCGGTGAATAGGGCGTGTTGAGTCCAGTTCTCTGAGCAAGGAGTAGGTCTTGTCTATTACATATTGGGTTTATGGAACGGTATCTGAGCTAATTTGAAACCCTTGTTTTATGTATCACCCCACCTCACCTTTCCCGTTAAGCAGCCATAGTGTGTTTTCTGCATGTGTGACTCTGTTCTGTTTTGTAATTCAGTTCAAGTGTAACGGTTTTTACATTCCCTCTATCAGTGATACCTTATGAGAAGTGTCCTTTTCTGTGTGACTTATTTCACTTAGAGTCGTTGTACCTAAATCCACTCATCATGCTGCTACTAGCCTTATGACATTGATTTCACGGCTGAGTGATATTCCATTGTACATAAGGACCACAACTTCTTTATCCATTTTTCTCTTTCCTGGGATATTGAAGGTGGAATGAAGTGGAGGTCCTTGTCAACAGAGCAGCCCTAAACTTTGGGGTGCTTGTGTCTTGCTGATTTTTAATTTTCCCAATTTATAACCCCATGAGTGGAAGTGCCCTTTGCTCTCTAAGCTTTGTTTTTTAGATGTTTCAGGACTCACCGTACGCTTCTCCAGAGTGGCTGTTGGCAATTTACATCCCGCCCATCAGTGTAGCAAGGCTCCCATTTCTCCATGGCCTGTCCTGCATTTCTGGTTTTGACACTTTATTCAGCATGGCCTTTTTAACCGATGGGAAGCGAGACATCTTTGTAGCGCTGATTTGCCTTTCCAGGTTGCTTGGTTGGCCAAAAAGGGCGTATGCGTTTTTTCCTGAATATATTCAGGAAAAAACGCATACGCCCTTTTTGGCCAAGGGCATCATTGTCAACGTTTTGCCGCTTTTCATGTGCTTTAAAGGCGATTCGAATCTACCTCCTGAAATCTGTTTCCTGCAATTCTGCCTTGATTTCAAATCCTCTTCTTTGCCTTCCCTCAATATATTTGTGGACGAGAGTTATCATTTATAACTCTGCAGGTTTGTGAATTGCAGTGCCCTGAACCTCCATTTTACAACTCGCGTTTTTGGGAGATGGCCGCAAAAGCGCAGGATGGCTTCAGGCCCTCTTCTTGTTCCGGGGGGCAGGCTGAGCCTGTGGTTAATTCTTCTTCCTGATGGGAAAATAGAGTGACCTGTGCCTGTCCCAACACCAAGAGCTAGTCTTTCATTGGTTCCACGTCTTCCCGTTCATCCTCAGTACAAATTGCAACCTGTACGGAACAGGAGGTTAAAGGTGCTGATGCTCCAAGGAGGGAGATTGCTAATAAAGTGGCTGGAATGGCGAACCCGGGCACAAGCAGATGAGAAATGAGGTGCGTTTTAGAAACCTTTCCCCATCATACGGTGTACCATCTTCTGGGTATCTCATGCATGTTTTCGATGTAGGAAGATGCCCTTGAACCTGGAGATTTGGGACCCATGCGATGGGTACCACGCAGTATTACTTTAAAGGGTCTGCGTTTGCTCACCCAACCTCACCAAACCTCTCAGCCGCAACAGTGTCCACCCTTATGTCTCATCCAGCTGTGGGTCTAGATATGGTCAATCCAGGTTGCATCACAGCCCGTGAACGCATTGTGTAAGAATTTCTCTCTCTTTCACTGTCTTTGTTTCATGGGTTTTTCAAAGTAATTTATTTTTATAAATGGGTTTAGCTGCTTTTCACTGCTGTGTTTATGCCGCTTTTCACCCACTTGACACACTAACAGAGAGATATCAATACATAGGTTTTAAGATTATTACTAGTCAGATATATTCTTGTGCGGTGAATAGGGCGTGTTGAGTCCAGTTCTCTGAGCAAGGAGTAGGTCTTGTCTATTACATATTGGGTTTATGGAACGGTATCTGAGCTAATTTGATACCCTTGTTTTATGTATCACCCCACCTCACCTTTCCCGTTAAGCAGCCATAGTGTGTTTTCTGCATGTGTGACTCTGTTCTGTTTTGTAATTCAGTTCAAGTGTAACGGTTTTTACATTCCCTCTATCAGTGATACCTTATGAGAAGTGTCCTTTTCTGTGTGACTTATTTCACTTAGAATCGTTGTACCTAAATCCACTCATCATGCTGCTACTAGCCTTATGACATTGATTTCACGGCTGAGTGATATTACATTGTACATAAGGACCACAACTTCTTTATCCATTTTTCTCTTTCCTGGGATATTGAAGGTGGAATGAAGTGGAGGTCCTTGTCAACAGAGCAGCCCTAAACTTTGGGGTTCTTGTGTCTTGCTGATTTTTCATTTTCCCAATTTATACCCCCATGAGTGGAAGTGCCCTATGCTCTCTAAGCTGTGTTTTTTAGATGTTTCAGGACACACCGTACACTTCTGCAGAGTGGCTGTTGGCAATTTACATCCCGCCCATCAGTATAGGAAGGCTCCCATTTCTCCATGGCCTGTCCTGCATTTCTGGTTTTGACATTTTTTTCAGCATGGCCCTTTTGACCGATGGGAAGCGAGACTTGTTTGTAGCGCTGATTTGCCTTTCCAGGTTGCTTGGTTGGCCAAAAAGGGCGTATGCGTTTTTTCCTGAATATATTCAGGAAAAAACGCATACGCCCTTTTTGGCCAAGGGCATCATTGTCAACGATTTTCTGCTTTTCATGTGATTTAAAGGCGATTCGAATCTACCTCCTGAAATCTGTTTCCTGCAATTCTGCCTTGATTTCAAATCCTCTTCTTTGCCTTCCCTCAATATATTTGTGGACGAGAGTTATCATTTATAACTCTGCAGGTTTGTGAATTGCAGTGCCCTGAACCTCCATTTTACAACTCGCTTTTTAGGGAGCTGGCCGCAAAAGCGCAGGATGGCTTCAGGCCCGGTTCTGGTTCCGGGGGGCAGGCTGATCCTGTGGTTAATTCTTCTTCCTGATGGGAAAATAGAGTGACCTGTGCCTGTCCCAACACCAAGAGCTAGTCTCTCGTTGGTTCCACGTCTTCCCGTTCATCCTCAGGACAAATTGCAACCTGTACGGAACAGGAGGTTAAAGGTGCTGGTGCTCCAAGGAGGGAGATTGCTAGTAAAGTGGCTGGAATGGCAAACCCGGGCACAAGCAGATGAGAAATGAGGTGCGTTTTAGAAACCTTTCCCCATCACACGGTGTACCATCTTCTGGGTATCTCATGCATGTTTTCGATGTAGGAAGATGCCCTTGAACCTGGAGATTTGGGACCCATGCGATGGGTACCACGCAGTATTACTTTAAAGGGTCTGCGTTTGCTCACCCAACCTCACCAAACCTCTCAGCCGCAACAGTGTCCACCCTTATGTCTCATCCAGCTGTGGGTCTAGATATGGTCAATCCAGGTTGCATCACAGCCCGTGAACGCATTGTGTAAGAATTTCTCTCTCTTTCACTGTCTTTGTTTCATGGGTTTTTCAAAGTAATTTATTTTTATAATGGGGTTTAGCTGCTTTTCACTGCTGTGTTTATGCCGCTTTTTACCCACTTGACACATTAACAGAGAGATATCAATACATAGGTTTTAAGATTATTACTAGTCAGATATATTCTTGTGCGGTGAATAGGGCGTGTTGAGTCCAGTTCTCTGAGCAAGGAGTAGGTCTTGTCTATTACATATTGGGTTTATGGAACGGTATCTGAGCTAATTTGAAACCCTTGTTTTATGTATCACCCCACCTCACCTTTCCCGTTAAGCAGCCATAGTGTGTTTTCTGCATGTGTGACTCTGTTCTGTTTTGTAATTCAGTTCAAGTGTAACGGTTTTTACATTCCCTCTATCAGTGATACCTTATGAGAAGTGTCCTTTTCTGTGTGACTTATTTCACTTAGAGTCGTTGTACCTAAATCCACTCATCATGCTGCTACTAGCCTTATGACATTGATTTCACGGCTGAGTGATATTCCATTGTACATAAGGACCACAACTTCTTTATCCATTTTTCTCTTTCCTGGGATATTGAAGGTGGAATGAAGTGGAGGTCCTTGTCAACAGAGCAGCCCTAAACTTTGGGGTTCTTGTGTCTTGCTGATTTTTCATTTTCCCAATTTATACCCCCATGAGTGGAAGTGCCCTATGCTCTCTAAGCTGTGTTTTTTAGATGTTTCAGGACACACCGTACACTTCTGCAGAGTGGCTGTTGGCAATTTACATCCCGCCCATCAGTATAGGAAGGCTCCCATTTCTCCATGGCCTGTCCTGCATTTCTGGTTTTGACATTTTTTTCAGCATGGCCCTTTTGACCGATGGGAAGCGAGACTTGTTTGTAGCGCTGATTTGCCTTTCCAGGTTGCTTGGTTGGCCAAAAAGGGCGTATGCGTTTTTTCCTGAATATATTCAGGAAAAAACGCATACGCCCTTTTTGGCCAAGGGCATCATTGTCAACGATTTTCTGCTTTTCATGTGATTTAAAGGCGATTCGAATCTACCTCCTGAAATCTGTTTCCTGCAATTCTGCCTTGATTTCAAATCCTCTTCTTTGCCTTCCCTCAATATATTTGTGGACGAGAGTTATCATTTATAACTCTGCAGGTTTGTGAATTGCAGTGCCCTGAACCTCCATTTTACAACTCGCTTTTTAGGGAGCTGGCCGCAAAAGCGCAGGATGGCTTCAGGCCCGGTTCTGGTTCCGGGGGGCAGGCTGATCCTGTGGTTAATTCTTCTTCCTGATGGGAAAATAGAGTGACCTGTGCCTGTCCCAACACCAAGAGCTAGTCTCTCGTTGGTTCCACGTCTTGCCGTTCATCCTCAGGACAAATTGCAACCTGTACGGAACAGGAGGTTAAAGGTGCTGATGCTCCAAGGAGGGAGATTGCTAGTAAAGTGGCTGGAATGGCGAACCCGGGCACAAGCAGATGAGAAATGAGGTGCGTTTTAGAAACCTTTCCCCATCACACGGTGTACCATCTTCTGGGTATCTCATGCATGTTTTCGATGTAGGAAGATGCCCTTGAACCTGGAGATTTGGGACCCATGCGATGGGTACCACGCAGTATTACTTTAAAGGGTCTGCGTTTGCTCACCCAACCTCACCAAACCTCTCAGCCGCAACAGTGTCCACCCTTATGTCTCATCCAGCTGTGGGTCTAGATATGGTCAATCCAGGTTGCATCACAGCCCCTGAACGCATTGTGTAAGAATTTCTCTCACTTTCACTGTCTTTGTTTCATGGGTTTTTCAAAGTAATTTATTTTTATAATGGGGTTTAGCTGCTTTTCACTGCTGTGTTTATGCCGCTTTTTACCCACTTGACACACTAACAGAGAGATATCAATACATAGGTTTTAAGATTATTACTAGTCAGATATATTCTTGTGCGGTGAATAGGGCGTGTTGAGTCCAGTTCTCTGAGCAAGGAGTAGGTCTTGTCTATTACATATTGGGTTTATGGAACGGTATCTGAGCTAATTTGAAACCCTTGTTTTATGTATCACCCCACCTCACCTTTCCCGTTAAGCAGGCATAGTGTGTTTTCTGCATGTGTGACTCTGTTCTGTTTTGTAATTCAGTTCAAGTGTAACGGTTTTTACATTCCCTCTATAAGTGATACCTTATGAGAAGTGCCCTTTTCTGTGTGACTTATTTCACTTAGAATCGTCGTACCTAAATCCACTCATCATGCTGGTACTAGCCTTATGACATTGATTTCACGGCTGAGTGATATTCCATTGTACATAAGGACCACAACTTCTTTATCCATTTTTCTCTTTCCTGGGATATTGAAGGTGGAATGAAGTGGAGGTCCTTGTCAACAGAGCAGCCCTAAACTTTGGGGTGCTTGTGTCTTGCTGATTTTTAATTTTCCCAATTTATAACCCCATGAGTGGAAGTGCCCTATGCTCTCTAAGCTTTGTTTTTTAGATGTTTCAGGACTCACCGTACGCTTCTCCAGAGTGGCTGTTGGCAATTTACATCCCGCCCATCAGTGTAGCAAGGCTCCCATTTCTCCATGGCCTGTCCTGCATTTCTGGTTTTGACACTTTATTCAGCATGGCCTTTTTAACCGATGGGAAGCGAGACATCTTTGTAGCGCTGATTTGCCTTTCCAGGTTGCTTGGTTGGCCAAAAAGGGCGTATGCGTTTTTTCCTGAATATATTCAGGAAAAAACGCATACGCCCTTTTTGGCCAAGGGCATCATTGTCAACGTTTTGCCGCTTTTCATGTGCTTTAAAGGCGATTCGAATCTACCTCCTGAAATATGTTTCCTGCAATTCTGCCTTGATTTCAAATCCTCTTCTTTGCCTTCCCTCAATATATTTGTGGACGAGAGTTATCATTTATAACTCTGCAGGTTTGTGAATTGCAGTGCCCTGAACCTCCATTTTACAACTCGCGTTTTTGGGAGATGGCCGCAAAAGCACAGGATGGCTTCAGGCCCTGTTCTTGTTCCGGGGGGCAGGCTGATCCTGTGGTTAATTCTTCTTCCTGATGGGAAAATAGAGTGACCTGTGCCTGTCCCAACACCAAGAGCTAGTCTTTCATTGGTTCCACGTCTTCCCGTTCATCCTCAGTACAAATTGCAACCTGTACGGAACAGGAGGTTAAAGGTGCTGATGCTCCAAGGAGGGAGATTGCTAGTAAAGTGGCTGGAATGGCGAACCCGGGCACAAGCAGATGAGAAATGAGGTGCGTTTTAGAAACCTTTCCCCATCATACGGTGTACCATCTTCTGGGTATCTCATGCATGTTTTCAATGTAGGAAGATGCCCTTGAACCTGGAGATTTGGGACCCATGCGATGGGTACCACGCAGTATTACTTTAAAGGGTCTGCGTTTGCTCACCCAACCTCACCAAACCTCTCAGCCGCAACAGTGTCCACCCTTATGTCTCATCCAGCTGTGGGTCTAGATATGGTCAATCCACTTTGCATCACAGCCCGTGAACGCATTGTGTAAGAATTTCGCTCTCTTTCACTGTCTTTGTTTCATGGGTTTTTCAAAGTAATTTATTTTTATAAATGGGTTTAGCTGCTTTTCACTGCTGTGTTTATGCCGCTTTTCACCCACTTGACACACTAACAGAGAGATATCAATACATAGGTTTTAAGATTATTACTAGTCAGATATATTCTTGTGCGGTGAATAGGGCGTGTTGAGTCCAGTTCTCTGAGCAAGGAGTAGGTCTTGTCTATTACATATTGGGTTTATGGAACGGTATCTGAGCTAATTTGATACCCTTGTTTTATGTATCACCCCACCTCACCTTTCCCGTTAAGCAGCCATAGTGTGTTTTCTGCATGTGTGACTCTGTTCTGTTTTGTAATTCAGTTCAAGTGTAACGGTTTTTACATTCCCTCTATCAGTGATACCTTATGAGAAGTGTCTTTTTCTGTGTGACTTATTTCACTTAGAGTCGTTGTACCTAAATCCACTCATCATGCTGCTACTAGCCTTATGACATTGATTTCACGGCTGAGTGATATTCCATTGTACATAAGGACCACAACTTCTTTATCCATTTTTCTCTTTCCTGGGATATTGAAGGTGGAATGAAGTGGAGGTCCTTGTCAACAGAGCAGCCCTAAACTTTGGGGTGCTTGTGTCTTGCTGATTTTTAATTTTCCCAATTTGTAACCCCATGAGTGGAAGTGCCCTATGCTCTCTAAGCTTTGTTTTTTAGATGTTTCAGGACTCACCGTACGCTTCTCCAGAGTGGCTGCTGGCAATTTACATCCCGCCCATCAGTGTAGCAAGGCTCCCATTTCTCCATGGCCTGTCCTGCATTTCTGGTTTTGACACTTTATTCAGCATGGCCTTTTTAACCGATGGGAAGCGAGACATCTTTGTAGCGCTGATTTGCCTTTCCAGGTTGCTTGGTTGGCCAAAAAGGGCGTATGCGTTTTTTCCTGAATATATTCAGGAAAAAACGCATACGCCCTTTTTGGCCAAGGGCATCATTGTCAACGTTTTGCCGCTTTTCATGTGCTTTAAAGGCGATTCGAATCTACCTCCTGAAATATGTTTCCTGCAATTCTGCCTTGATTTCAAATCCTCTTCTTTGCCTTCCCTCAATATATTTGTGGACGAGAGTTATCATTTATAACTCTGCAGGTTTGTGAATTGCAGTGCCCTGAACCTCCATTTTACAACTCGCGTTTTTGGGAGATGGCCGCAAAAGCGCAGGATGGCTTCAGGCCCTGTTCTTGTTCCGGGGGGCAGGCTGAGCCTGTGGTTAATTCTTCTTCCTGATGGGAAAATAGAGTGACCTGTGCCTGTCCCAACACCAAGAGCTAGTCTTTCATTGGTTCCACGTCTTCCCGTTCATCCTCAGTACAAATTGCAACCTGTACGGAACAGGAGGTTAAAGGTGCTGATGCTCCAAGGAGGGAGATTGCTAATAAAGTGGCTGGAATGGCGAACCCGGGCACAAGCAGATGAGAAATGAGGTGCGTTTTAGAAACCTTTCCCCATCATACGGTTTACCATCTTCTGGGTATCTCATGCATGTTTTCGATGTAGGAAGATGCCCTTGAACCTGGAGATTTGGGACCCATGCGATGGGTACCACGCAGTATTACTTTAAAGGGTCTGCGTTTGCTCACCCAACCTCACCAAACCTCTCAGCCGCAACAGTGTCCACCCTTATGTCTCATCCAGCTGTGGGTCTAGATATGGTCAATCCAGGTTGCATCACAGCCCGTGAACGCATTGTGTAAGAATTTCTCTCTCTTTCACTGTCTTTGTTTCATGGGTTTTTCAAAGTAATTTATTTTTATAAATGGGTTTAGCTGCTTTTCACTGCTGTGTTTATGCCGCTTTTCACCCACTTGACACACTAACAGAGAGATATCAATACATAGGTTTTAAGATTATTACTAGTCAGATATATTCTTGTGCGGTGAATAGGGCGTGTTGAGTCCAGTTCTCTGAGCAAGGAGTAGGTCTTGTCTATTACATATTGGGTTTACGGAATGGTATCTGAGCTAATTTGATACCCTTGTTTTATGTATCACCCCACCTCACCTTTCCCGTTAAGCAGCCATAGTGTGTTTTCTGCATGTGTGACTCTGTTCTGTTTTGTAATTCAGTTCAAGTGTAACGGTTTTTACATTCCCTCTATCAGTGATACCTTATGAGAAGTGTCCTTTTCTGTGTGACTTATTTCACTTAGAGTCGTTGTACCTAAATCCACTCATCATGCTGCTACTAGCCTTATGACATTGATTTCACGGCTGAGTGATATTCCATTGTACATAAGGACCACAACTTCTTTATCCATTTTTCTCTTTCCTGGGATATTGAAGGTGGAATGAAGTGGAGGTCCTTGTCAACAGAGCAGCCCTAAACTTTGGGGTTCTTGTGTCTTGCTGATTTTTCATTTTCCCAATTTATACCCCCATGAGTGGAAGTGCCCTATGCTCTCTAAGCTGTGTTTTTTAGATGTTTCAGGACACACCGTACACTTCTGCAGAGTGGCTGTTGGCAATTTACATCCCGCCCATCAGTATAGGAAGGCTCCCATTTCTCCATGGCCTGTCCTGCATTTCTGGTTTTGACATTTTTTTCAGCATGGCCCTTTTGACCGATGGGAAGCGAGACTTGTTTGTAGCGCTGATTTGCCTTTCCAGGTTGCTTGGTTGGCCAAAAAGGGCGTATGCGTTTTTTCCTGAATATATTCAGGAAAAAACGCATACGCCCTTTTTGGCCAAGGGCATCATTGTCAACGATTTTCTGCTTTTCATGTGATTTAAAGGCGATTCGAATCTACCTCCTGAAATCTGTTTCCTGCAATTCTGCCTTGATTTCAAATCCTCTTCTTTGCCTTCCCTCAATATATTTGTGGACGAGAGTTATCATTTATAACTCTGCAGGTTTGTGAATTGCAGTGCCCTGAACCTCCATTTTACAACTCGCTTTTTAGGGAGCTGGCCGCAAAAGCGCAGGATGGCTTCAGGCCCGGTTCTGGTTCCGGGGGGCAGGCTGATCCTGTGGTTAATTCTTCTTCCTGATGGGAAAATAGAGTGACCTGTGCCTGTCCCAACACCAAGAGCTAGTCTCTCGTTGGTTCCACGTCTTCCCGTTCATCCTCAGGACAAATTGCAACCTGTACGGAACAGGAGGTTAAAGGTGCTGATGCTCCAAGGAGGGAGATTGCTAGTAAAGTGGCTGGAATGGCGAACCCGGGCACAAGCAGATGAGAAATGAGGTGCGTTTTAGAAACCTTTCCCCATCACACGGTGTACCATCTTCTGGGTATCTCATGCATGTTTTCGATGTAGGAAGATGCCCTTGAACCTGGAGATTTGGGACCCATGCGATGGGTACCACGCAGTATTACTTTAAAGGGTCTGCGTTTGCTCACCCAACCTCACCAAACCTCTCAGCCGCAACAGTGTCCACCCTTATGTCTCATCCAGCTGTGGGTCTAGATATGGTCAATCCAGGTTGCATCACAGCCCCTGAACGCATTGTGTAAGAATTTCTCTCTCTTTCACTGTCTTTGTTTCATGGGTTTTTCAAAGTAATTTATTTTTATAATGGGGTTTAGCTGCTTTTCACTGCTGTGTTTATGCCGCTTTTTACCCACTTGACACACTAACAGAGAGATATCAATACATAGGTTTTAAGATTATTACTAGTCAGATATATTCTTGTGCGGTGAATAGGGCGTGTTGAGTCCAGTTCTCTGAGCAAGGAGTAGGTCTTGTCTATTACATATTGGGTTTATGGAACGGTATCTGAGCTAATTTGAAACCCTTGTTTTATGTATCACCCCACCTCACCTTTCCCGTTAAGCAGGCATAGTGTGTTTTCTGCATGTGTGACTCTGTTCTGTTTTGTAATTCAGTTCAAGTGTAACGGTTTTTACATTCCCTCTATAAGTGATACCTTATGAGAAGTGCCCTTTTCTGTGTGACTTATTTCACTTAGAATCATCGTACCTAAATCCACTCATCATGCTGGTACTAGCCTTATGACATTGATTTCACGGCTGAGTGATATTCCATTGTACATAAGGACCACAACTTCTTTATCCATTTTTCTCTTTCCTGGGATATTGAAGGTGGAATGAAGTGGAGGTCCTTGTCAACAGAGCAGCCCTAAACTTTGGGGTGCTTGTGTCTTGCTGATTTTTAATTTTCCCAATTTATAACCCCATGAGTGGAAGTGCCCTATGCTCTCTAAGCTTTGTTTTTTAGATGTTTCAGGACTCACCGTACGCTTCTCCAGAGTGGCTGTTGGCAATTTACATCCCGCCCATCAGTGTAGCAAGGCTCCCATTTCTCCATGGCCTGTCCTGCATTTCTGGTTTTGACACTTTATTCAGCATGGCCTTTTTAACCGATGGGAAGCGAGACATCTTTGTAGCGCTGATTTGCCTTTCCAGGTTGCTTGGTTGGCCAAAAAGGGCGTATGCGTTTTTTCCTGAATATATTCAGGAAAAAACGCATACGCCCTTTTTGGCCAAGGGCATCATTGTCAACGTTTTGCCGCTTTTCATGTGCTTTAAAGGCGATTCGAATCTACCTCCTGAAATATGTTTCCTGCAATTCTGCCTTGATTTCAAATCCTCTTCTTTGCCTTCCCTCAATATATTTGTGGACGAGAGTTATCATTTATAACTCTGCAGGTTTGTGAATTGCAGTGCCCTGAACCTCCATTTTACAACTCGCGTTTTTGGGAGATGGCCGCAAAAGCACAGGATGGCTTCAGGCCCTGTTCTTGTTCCGGGGGGCAGGCTGAGCCTGTGGTTAATTCTTCTTCCTGATGGGAAAATAGAGTGACCTGTGCCTGTCCCAACACCAAGAGCTAGTCTTTCATTGGTTCCACGTCTTCCCGTTCATCCTCAGTACAAATTGCAACCTGTACGGAACAGGAGGTTAAAGGTGCTGATGCTCCAAGGAGGGAGATTGCTAGTAAAGTGGCTGGAATGGCGAACCCGGGCACAAGCAGATGAGAAATGAGGTGCGTTTTAGAAACCTTTCCCCATCATACGGTGTACCATCTTCTGGGTATCTCATGCATGTTTTCGATGTAGGAAGATGCCCTTGAACCTGGAGATTTGGGACCCATGCGATGGGTACCACGCAGTATTACTTTAAAGGGTCTGCGTTTGCTCACCCAACCTCACCAAACCTCTCAGCCGCAACAGTGTCCACCCTTATGTCTCATCCAGCTGTGGGTCTAGATATGGTCAATCCACTTTGCATCACAGCCCGTGAACGCATTGTGTAAGAATTTCGCTCTCTTTCACTGTCTTTGTTTCATGGGTTTTTCAAAGTAATTTATTTTTATAAATGGGTTTAGCTGCTTTTCACTGCTGTGTTTATGCCGCTTTTCACCCACTTGACACACTAACAGAGAGATATCAATACATAGGTTTTAAGATTATTACTAGTCAGATATATTCTTGTGCGGTGAATAGGGCGTGTTGAGTCCAGTTCTCTGAGCAAGGAGTAGGTCTTGTCTATTACATATTGGGTTTATGGAACGGTATCTGAGCTAATTTGAAACCCTTGTTTTATGTATCACCCCACCTCACCTTTCCCGTTAAGCAGCCATAGTGTGTTTTCTGCATGTGTGACTCTGTTCTGTTTTGTAATTCAGTTCAAGTGTAACGGTTTTTACATTCCCTCTATCAGTGATACCTTATGAGAAGTGTCCTTTTCTGTGTGACTTATTTCACTTAGAGTCGTTGTACCTAAATCCACTCATCATGCTGCTACTAGCCTTATGACATTGATTTCACGGCTGAGTGATATTCCATTGTACATAAGGACCACAACTTCTTTATCCATTTTTCTCTTTCCTGGGATATTGAAGGTGGAATGAAGTGGAGGTCCTTGTCAACAGAGCAGCCCTAAACTTTGGGGTGCTTGTGTCTTGCTGATTTTTAATTTTCCCAATTTATAACCCCATGAGTGGAAGTGCCCTTTGCTCTCTAAGCTTTGTTTTTTAGATGTTTCAGGACTCACCGTACGCTTCTCCAGAGTGGCTGTTGGCAATTTACATCCCGCCCATCAGTGTAGCAAGGCTCCCATTTCTCCATGGCCTGTCCTGCATTTCTGGTTTTGACACTTTATTCAGCATGGCCTTTTTAACCGATGGGAAGCGAGACATCTTTGTAGCGCTGATTTGCCTTTCCAGGTTGCTTGGTTGGCCAAAAAGGGCGTATGCGTTTTTTCCTGAATATATTCAGGAAAAAACGCATACGCCCTTTTTGGCCAAGGGCATCATTGTCAACGTTTTGCCGCTTTTCATGTGCTTTAAAGGCGATTCGAATCTACCTCCTGAAATCTGTTTCCTGCAATTCTGCCTTGATTTCAAATCCTCTTCTTTGCCTTCCCTCAATATATTTGTGGACGAGAGTTATCATTTATAACTCTGCAGGTTTGTGAATTGCAGTGCCCTGAACCTCCATTTTACAACTCGCGTTTTTGGGAGATGGCCGCAAAAGCGCAGGATGGCTTCAGGCCCTCTTCTTGTTCCGGGGGGCAGGCTGAGCCTGTGGTTAATTCTTCTTCCTGATGGGAAAATAGAGTGACCTGTGCCTGTCCCAACACCAAGAGCTAGTCTTTCATTGGTTCCACGTCTTCCCGTTCATCCTCAGTACAAATTGCAACCTGTACGGAACAGGAGGTTAAAGGTGCTGATGCTCCAAGGAGGGAGATTGCTAATAAAGTGGCTGGAATGGCGAACCCGGGCACAAGCAGATGAGAAATGAGGTGCGTTTTAGAAACCTTTCCCCATCATACGGTGTACCATCTTCTGGGTATCTCATGCATGTTTTCGATGTAGGAAGATGCCCTTGAACCTGGAGATTTGGGACCCATGCGATGGGTACCACGCAGTATTACTTTAAAGGGTCTGCGTTTGCTCACCCAACCTCACCAAACCTCTCAGCCGCAACAGTGTCCACCCTTATGTCTCATCCAGCTGTGGGTCTAGATATGGTCAATCCAGGTTGCATCACAGCCCGTGAACGCATTGTGTAAGAATTTCTCTCTCTTTCACTGTCTTTGTTTCATGGGTTTTTCAAAGTAATTTATTTTTATAAATGGGTTTAGCTGCTTTTCACTGCTGTGTTTATGCCGCTTTTCACCCACTTGACACACTAACAGAGAGATATCAATACATAGGTTTTAAGATTATTACTAGTCAGATATATTCTTGTGCGGTGAATAGGGCGTGTTGAGTCCAGTTCTCTGAGCAAGGAGTAGGTCTTGTCTATTACATATTGGGTTTATGGAACGGTATCTGAGCTAATTTGATACCCTTGTTTTATGTATCACCCCACCTCACCTTTCCCGTTAAGCAGCCATAGTGTGTTTTCTGCATGTGTGACTCTGTTCTGTTTTGTAATTCAGTTCAAGTGTAACGGTTTTTACATTCCCTCTATCAGTGATACCTTATGAGAAGTGTCCTTTTCTGTGTGACTTATTTCACTTAGAATCGTTGTACCTAAATCCACTCATCATGCTGCTACTAGCCTTATGACATTGATTTCACGGCTGAGTGATATTACATTGTACATAAGGACCACAACTTCTTTATCCATTTTTCTCTTTCCTGGGATATTGAAGGTGGAATGAAGTGGAGGTCCTTGTCAACAGAGCAGCCCTAAACTTTGGGGTTCTTGTGTCTTGCTGATTTTTCATTTTCCCAATTTATACCCCCATGAGTGGAAGTGCCCTATGCTCTCTAAGCTGTGTTTTTTAGATGTTTCAGGACACACCGTACACTTCTGCAGAGTGGCTGTTGGCAATTTACATCCCGCCCATCAGTATAGGAAGGCTCCCATTTCTCCATGGCCTGTCCTGCATTTCTGGTTTTGACATTTTTTTCAGCATGGCCCTTTTGACCGATGGGAAGCGAGACTTGTTTGTAGCGCTGATTTGCCTTTCCAGGTTGCTTGGTTGGCCAAAAAGGGCGTATGCGTTTTTTCCTGAATATATTCAGGAAAAAACGCATACGCCCTTTTTGGCCAAGGGCATCATTGTCAACGATTTTCTGCTTTTCATGTGATTTAAAGGCGATTCGAATCTACCTCCTGAAATCTGTTTCCTGCAATTCTGCCTTGATTTCAAATCCTCTTCTTTGCCTTCCCTCAATATATTTGTGGACGAGAGTTATCATTTATAACTCTGCAGGTTTGTGAATTGCAGTGCCCTGAACCTCCATTTTACAACTCGCTTTTTAGGGAGCTGGCCGCAAAAGCGCAGGATGGCTTCAGGCCCGGTTCTGGTTCCGGGGGGCAGGCTGATCCTGTGGTTAATTCTTCTTCCTGATGGGAAAATAGAGTGACCTGTGCCTGTCCCAACACCAAGAGCTAGTCTCTCGTTGGTTCCACGTCTTCCCGTTCATCCTCAGGACAAATTGCAACCTGTACGGAACAGGAGGTTAAAGGTGCTGGTGCTCCAAGGAGGGAGATTGCTAGTAAAGTGGCTGGAATGGCAAACCCGGGCACAAGCAGATGAGAAATGAGGTGCGTTTTAGAAACCTTTCCCCATCACACGGTGTACCATCTTCTGGGTATCTCATGCATGTTTTCGATGTAGGAAGATGCCCTTGAACCTGGAGATTTGGGACCCATGCGATGGGTACCACGCAGTATTACTTTAAAGGGTCTGCGTTTGCTCACCCAACCTCACCAAACCTCTCAGCCGCAACAGTGTCCACCCTTATGTCTCATCCAGCTGTGGGTCTAGATATGGTCAATCCAGGTTGCATCACAGCCCGTGAACGCATTGTGTAAGAATTTCTCTCTCTTTCACTGTCTTTGTTTCATGGGTTTTTCAAAGTAATTTATTTTTATAATGGGGTTTAGCTGCTTTTCACTGCTGTGTTTATGCCGCTTTTTACCCACTTGACACATTAACAGAGAGATATCAATACATAGGTTTTAAGATTATTACTAGTCAGATATATTCTTGTGCGGTGAATAGGGCGTGTTGAGTCCAGTTCTCTGAGCAAGGAGTAGGTCTTGTCTATTACATATTGGGTTTATGGAACGGTATCTGAGCTAATTTGAAACCCTTGTTTTATGTATCACCCCACCTCACCTTTCCCGTTAAGCAGCCATAGTGTGTTTTCTGCATGTGTGACTCTGTTCTGTTTTGTAATTCAGTTCAAGTGTAACGGTTTTTACATTCCCTCTATCAGTGATACCTTATGAGAAGTGTCCTTTTCTGTGTGACTTATTTCACTTAGAGTCGTCGTACCTAAATCCACTCATCATGCTGCTACTAGCCTTATGACATTGATTTCATGGCTGAGTGATATTCCATTGTACATAAGGACCACAACTTCTTTATCCATTTTTCTCTTTCCTGGGATATTGAAGGTGGAATGAAGTGGAGGTCCTTGTCAACAGAGCAGCCCTCAACTTTGGGGTGCTTGTGTCTTGCTGATTTTTCATTTTCCCAATTTATACCCCCATGAGTGGAAGTGCCCTATGCTCTCTAAGCTTTGCTTTTTAGACGTTTCAGGACTCACCGTACACTTCTCCAGAGTGGCTGTTGACAATTTACATCCCGCCCATCACTGTAGCGAGGCTCCCATTTCTCCATGGCCTGTCCTGCATTTCTGGTTTTGACACTTTTTTCAGCATGGCCCTTTTGACCGATGGGAAGCGAGACATCTTTCTAGCACTGATTTGCCTTTCCAGGTTGCTTGGTTGGCCAAAAAGGGCGTATGCGTTTTTTCCTGAATATATTCAGGAAAAAACGCATACGCCCTTTTTGGCCAAGGGCATCATTGTCAACGTTTTGCCGTTTTCATGTGCTTTAAAGGCGATTCGAATCTACCTCCTGAAATCTGTTTCCTGCAATTCTGCCTTGATTTCAAATCCTCTTCTTTGCCTTCCCTCAATATATTTGTGGATGAGAGTTATCATTTATAACTCTGCAGGTTTGTGAATTGCAGTGCCCTGAACCTCCATTTTACAACTCGCTTTTTAGGGAGCTGGTCGCAAAAGCGCAGGATGGCTTCAGGCCCGGTTCTGGTTCCGGGGGGCAGGCTGATCCTGTGGTTAATTCTTCTTCCTGATGGGAAAATAGAGTGACCTGTGCCTGTCCCAACACCAAGAGCTAGTCTTTCATTGGTTCCACGTCTTCCCGTTCATCCTCAGTACAAATTGCAACCTGTATGGAACAGGAGGTTAAAGGTGCTGATGCTCCAAGGAGGGAGATTGCTAGTAAAGTGGCTGGAATGGCGAACCCGGGCACAAGCAGATGAGAAATGAGGTGCGTTTTAGAAACCTTTCCCCATCACACGGTGTACCATCTTCTGGGTATCTCATGCATGTTTTCGATGTAGGAAGATGCCCTTGAACCTGGAGATTTGGGACCCATGCGATGGGTACCACGCAGTATTACTTTAAAGGGTCTGCGTTTGCTCACCCAACCTCACCAAACCTCTCAGCCGCAACAGTGTCCACCCTTATGTCTCATCCAGCTGTGGGTCTAGATATGGTCAATCCAGGTTGCATCACAGCCCCTGAACGCATTGTGTAAGAATTTCTCTCTCTTTCACTGTCTTTGTTTCATGGGTTTTTCAAAATAATTTATTTTTATAATGGGGTTTAGCTGCTTTTCACTGCTGTGTTTATGCCGCTTTTTACCCACTTGACACACTAACAGAGAGATATCAATACATAGGTTTTAAGATTATTACTAGTCAGATATATTCTTGTGCGGTGAATAGGGCGTGTTGAGTCCAGTTCTCTGAGCAAGGAGTAGGTCTTGTCTATTACATATTGGGTTTATGGAACAGTATCTGAGCTAATTTGAATCCCTTGTTTTATGTATCACCCCACCTCACCTTTCCCGTTAAGCAGCCATAGTGTGTTTTCTGCATGTGTGACTCTGTTCTGTTTTCTGATTCAGTTCAAGTGTAACGGTTTTTACATTCCCTCTATAAGTGATACCGTATGAGAAGTGTCCTTTTCTGTGTGACTTATTTCACTTAGAATCGTCGTACCTAAATCCACTCATCATGCTGCTACTAGCCTTATGACATTGATTTCATGGCTGAGTGATATTCCATTGTACATAAGGACCACAACTTCTTTATCCATTTTTCTCTTTCCTGGGATATTGAAGGTGGAATGAAGTGGAGGTCCTTGTCAACAGAGCAGCCCTAAACTTTGGGGTGCTTGTGTCTTGCTGATTTTTCATTTTGCCAATTTATACCCCCTTGAGTGGAAGTGCCCTATGCTCTCTAAGCTGTGTTTTTTAGATGTTTCAGGACACACCGTACACTTCTGCAGAGTGGCTGTTGGCAGTTTACATCCCGCCCATCAGTATAGGAAGGCTCCCATTTCTCCATGGCCTGTCCTGCATTTCTGGTTTTGACATTGTTTTCAGCATGGCCCTTTTGACCGATGGGAAGCGAGACTTGTTTGTAGCGCTGATTTGCCTTTCCAGGTTGCTTGGTTGGCCAAAAAGGGCGTATGCGTTTTTTCCTGAATATATTCAGGAAAAAACGCATACGCCCTTTTTGGCCAAGGGCATCATTGTCAACGATTTTCTGCTTTTCATGTGATTTAAAGGCGATTCGAATCTACCTCCTGAAATCTGTTTCCTGCAATTCTGCCTTGATTTCAAATCCTCTTCTTTGCCTTCCCTCAAAATATTTGTGGATGAGAGGTATCATTTATAACTCTGCAGGTTTGTGAATTGCAGTGCCCTGAACCTCCATTTTACAACTCGCTTTTTAGGGAGCTGGCCGCAAAAGCGCAGGATGGCTTCAGGCCCGGTTCTGGTTCTGGGGGGCAGGCTGATCCTGTGGTTAATTCTTCTTCCTGATGGGAAAATAGAGTGACCTGTGCCTGTCCCAACACCAAGAGCTAGTCTCTCGTTGGTTCCACGTCTTCCCGTTCATCCTCAGGACAAATTGCAACCTGTACGGAACAGGAGGTTAAAGGTGCTGATGCTCCAAGGAGGGAGATTGCTAGTAAAGTGGCTGGAATGGCGAACCCGGGCACAAGCAGATGAGAAATGAGGTGCGTTTTAGAAACCTTTCCCCATCACACGGTGTACCATCTTCTGGGTATCTCATGCATGTTTTCGATGTAGGAAGATGCCCTTGAACCTGGAGATTTGGGACCCATGCGATGGGTACCACGCAGTATTACTTTAAAGGGTCTGTGTTTGCTCACCCAACCTCACCAAACCTCTCAGCCGCAACAGTGTCCACCCTTATGTCTCATCCAGCTGTGGGTCTAGATATGGTCAATCCAGGTTGCATCACAGCCCCTGAACGCATTGTGTAAGAATTTCTCTCTCTTTCACTGTCTTTGTTTCATGGGTTTTTCAAAGTAATTTATTTTTATAATGGGGTTTAGCTGCTTTTCACTGCTGTGTTTATGCCGCTTTTTACCCACTTGACACACTAACAGAGAGATATCAATACATAGGTTTTAAGATTATTACTAGTCAGATATATTCTTGTGCGGTGAATAGGGCGTGTTGAGTCCAGTTCTCTGAGCAAGGAGTAGGTCTTGTCTATTACATATTGGGTTTATGGAACGGTATCTGAGCTAATTTGAAACCCTTGTTTTATGTATCACCCCACCTCACCTTTCCCGTTAAGCAGCCATAGTGTGTTTTCTGCATGTGTGACTCTGTTCTGTTTTGTAATTCAGTTCAAGTGTAACGGTTTTTACATTCCCTCTATAAGTGATACCTTATGAGAAGTGCCCTTTTCTGTGTGACTTATTTCACTTAGAGTCGTCGTACCTAAATCCACTCATCATGCTGGTACTAGCCTTATGACATTGATTTCACGGCTGAGTGATATTCCATTGTACATAAGGACCACAACTTCTTTATCCATTTTTCTCTTTCCTGGGATATTGAAGGTGGAATGAAGTGGAGGTCCTTGTCAACAGAGCAGCCCTAAAATTTGGGGTGCTTGTGTCTTGCTGATTTTTAATTTTCCCAATTTATAACCCCATGAGTGGAAGTGCCCTATGCTCTCTAAGCTTTGTTTTTTAGATGTTTCAGGACTCACCGTACGCTTCTCCAGAGTGGCTGTTGGCAATTTACATCCCGCCCATCAGTGTAGCAAGGCTCCCATTTCTCCATGGCCTGTCCTGCATTTCTGGTTTTGACACTTTATTCAGCATGGCCTTTTTAACCGATGGGAAGCGAGACATCTTTGTAGCACTGATTTGCCTTTCCAGGTTGCTTGGTTGGCCAAAAAGGGCGTATGCGTTTTTTCCTGAATATATTCAGGAAAAAACGCATACGCCCTTTTTGGCCAAGGGCATCATTGTCAACGTTTTGCCGCTTTTCATGTGCTTTAAAGGCGATTCGAATCTACCTCCTGAAATATGTTTCCTGCAATTCTGCCTTGATTTCAAATTCTCTTCTTTGCCTTCCCTCAATATATTTGTGGACGAGAGTTATCATTTATAACTCTGCAGGTTTGTGAATTGCAGTGCCCTGAACCTCCATTTTATAACTCGCGTTTTTGGGAGATGGCCGCAAAAGCGCAGGATGGCTTCAGGCCCTGTTCTTGTTCCGGGGGGCAGGCTGAGCCTGTGGTTAATTCTTCTTCCTGATGGGAAAATAGAGTGACCTGTGCCTGTCCCAACACCAAGAGCTAGTCTTTCATTGCTTCCACGTCTTCCCGTTCATCCTCAGTACAAATTGCAACCTGTACGGAACAGGAGGTTAAAGGTGCTGATGCTCCAAGGAGGGAGATTGCTAGTAAAGTGGCTGGAATGGCGAACCCGGGCACAAGCAGATGAGAAATGAGGTGCGTTTTAGAAACCTTTCCCCATCATACGGTGTACCATCTTCTGGGTATCTCATGCATGTTTTCGATGTAGGAAGATGCCCTTGAACCTGGAGATTTGGGACCCATGCGATGGGTACCACGCAGTATTACTTTAAAGGGTCTGCGTTTGCTCACCCAACCTCACCAAACCTCTCAGCCGCAACAGTGTCCACCTTTATGTCTCATCCAGCTGTGGGTCTAGATATGGTCAATCCAGGTTGCATCACAGCCCCTGAACGCATTGTGTAAGAATTTCTCTCTCTTTCACTGTCTTTGTTTCATGGGTTTTTCAAAATAATTTATTTTTATAATGGGGTTTAGCTGCTTTTCACTGCTGTGTTTATGCCGCTTTTTACCCACTTGACACACTAACAGAGAGATATCAATACATAGGTTTTAAGATTATTACTAGTCAGATATATTCTTGTGTGGTGAATACGGCGTGTTGAGTCCAGTTCTCTGAGCAAGGAGTAGGTCTTGGCTATTACATATTGGGTTTATGGAACTGTATCTGAGCTAATTTGAATCCCTTGTTTTATGTATCACCCCACCTCACCTTTCCCGTTAAGCAGCCATAGTGTGTTTTCTGCATGTGTGACTCTGTTCTGTTTTCTGATTCAGTTCAAGTGTAACGGTTTTTACATTCCCTCTATAAGTGATACCTTATGAGAAGTGTCCGTTTCTCTGTGACTTATTTCACTTAGAATCGTCGTACCTAAATCCACTCATCATGCTGCTACTAGCCTTATGACATTGATTTCATGGCTGAGTGATATTCCATTGTACATAAGGACCACAACTTCTTTATCCATTTTTCTCTTTCCTGGGATATTGAAGGTGGAATGAAGTGGAGGTCCTTGTCAACAGAGCAGCCCTAAACTTTGGGGTGCTTGTGTCTTGCTGATTTTTAATTTTCCCAATTTATACCCCCATGAGTGGAAGTGCCCTATGCTCTCTAAGCTGTGTTTTTTAGATGTTTCAGGACACACCGTACACTTCTGCAGAGTGGCTGTTGGCAATTTACATCCCACCCATCAGTATAGGAAGGCTCCCATTTCTCCATGGCCTGTCCTGCATTTCTGGTTTTGACATTTTTTTCAGCATGGCCCTTTTGACCGATGGGAAGCGAGACTTGTTTGTAGCGCTGATTTGCCTTTCCAGGTTGCTTGGTTGGCCAAAAAGGGCGTATGCGTTTTTTCCTGAATATATTCAGGAAAAAACGCATACGCCCTTTTTGGCCAAGGGCATCATTGTCAACGATTTTCTGCTTTTCATGTGATTTAAAGGCGATTCGAATCTACCTCCTGAAATCTGTTTCCTGCAATTCTGCCTTGATTTCAAATCCTCTTCTTTGCCTTCCCTCAATATATTTGTGGATGAGAGTTATCATTTATAACTCTGCAGGTTTGTGAATTGCAGTGCCCTGAACCTCCATTTTACAACTCGCTTTTTAGGGAGCTGGCCGCAAAAGCGCAGGATGGCTTCAGGCCCGGTTCTGGTTCCGGGGGGCAGGCTGATCCTGTGGTTAATTCTTCTTCCTGATGGGAAAATAGAGTGACCTGTGCCTGTCCCAACACCAAGAGCTAGTCTCTCGTTGGTTCCACGTCTTCCCGTTCATCCTCAGGACAAATTGCAACCTGTACGGAACAGGAGGTTAAAGGTGCTGATGCTCCAAGGAGGGAGATTGCTAGTAAAGTGGCTGGAATGGCGAACCCGGGCACAAGCAGATGAGAAATGAGGTGCGTTTTAGAAACCTTTCCCCATCACACGGTGTACCATCTTCTGGGTATCTCATGCATGTTTTCGATGTAGGAAGATGCCCTTGAACCTGGAGATTTGGGACCCATGCGATGGGTACCACGCAGTATTACTTTAAAGGGTCTGCGTTTGCTCACCCAACCTCACCAAACCTCTCAGCCGCAACAGTGTCCACCCTTATGTCTCATCCAGCTGTGGGTCTAGATATGGTCAATCCAGGTTGCATCACAGCCCCTGAACGCATTGTGTAAGAATTTCTCTCTCTTTCACTGTCTTTGTTTCATGGGTTTTTCAAAATAATTTATTTTTATAATGGGGTTTAGCTGCTTTTCACTGCTGTGTTTATGCCGCTTTTTACCCACTTGACACACTAACAGAGAGATATCAATACATAGGTTTTAAGATTATTACTAGTCAGATATATTCTTGTGCGGTGAATAGGGCGTGTTGAGTCCAGTTCTCTGAGCAAGGAGTAGGTCTTGTCTATTACATATTGGGTTTATGGAACGGTATCTGAGCTAATTTGAATCCCTTGTTTTATGTATCACCCCACCTCACCTTTCCCGTTAAGCAGCCATAGTGTGTTTTCTGCATGTGTGACTCTGTTCTGTTTTCTGATTCAGTTCAAGTGTAACGGTTTTTACATTCCCTCTATAAGTGATACCGTATGAGAAGTGTCCTTTTCTGTGTGACTTATTTCACTTAGAATCGTCGTACCTAAATCCACTCATCATGCTGCTACTAGCCTTATGACATTGATTTCATGGCTGAGTGATATTCCATTGTACATAAGGACCACAACTTCTTTATCCATTTTTCTCTTTCCTGGGATATTGAAGGTGGAATGAAGTGGAGGTCCTTGTCAACAGAGCAGCCCTAAACTTTGGGGTGCTTGTGTCTTGCTGATTTTTCATTTTGCCAATTTATACCCCCTTGAGTGGAAGTGCCCTATGCTCTCTAAGCTGTGTTTTTTAGATGTTTCAGGACACACCGTACACTTCTGCAGAGTGGCTGTTGGCAGTTTACATCCCGCCCATCAGTATAGGAAGGCTCCCATTTCTCCATGGCCTGTCCTGCATTTCTGGTTTTGACATTGTTTTCAGCATGGCCCTTTTGACCGATGGGAAGCGAGACTTGTTTGTAGCGCTGATTTGCCTTTCCAGGTTGCTTGGTTGGCCAAAAAGGGCGTATGCGTTTTTTCCTGAATATATTCAGGAAAAAACGCATACGCCCTTTTTGGCCAAGGGCATCATTGTCAACGTTTTGCCGCTTTTCATGTGCTTTAAAGGCGATTCGAATCTACCTCCTGAAATATGTTTCCTGCAATTCTGCCTTGATTTCAAATCCTCTTCTTTGCCTTCCCTCAATATATTTGTGGACGAGAGTTATCATTTATAACTCTGCAGGTTTGTGAATTGCAGTGCCCTGAACCTCCATTTTATAACTCGCGTTTTTGGGAGATGGCCGCAAAAGCGCAGGATGGCTTCAGGCCCTGTTCTTGTTCCGGGGGGCAGGCTGAGCCTGTGGTTAATTCTTCTTCCTGATGGGAAAATAGAGTGACCTGTGCCTGTCCCAACACCAAGAGCTAGTCTTTCATTGCTTCCACGTCTTCCCGTTCATCCTCAGTACAAATTGCAACCTGTACGGAACAGGAGGTTAAAGGTGCTGATGCTCCAAGGAGGGAGATTGCTAGTAAAGTGGCTGGAATGGCGAACCCGGGCACAAGCAGATGAGAAATGAGGTGCGTTTTAGAAACCTTTCCCCATCATACGGTGTACCATCTTCTGGGTATCTCATGCATGTTTTCGATGTAGGAAGATTCCCTTGAACCTGGAGATTTGGGACCCATGCGATGGGTACCACGCAGTATTACTTTAAAGGGTCTGCGTTTGCTCACCCAACCTCACCAAACCTCTCAGCCGCAACAGTGTCCACCTTTATGTCTCATCCAGCTGTGGGTCTAGATATGGTCAATCCAGGTTGCATCACAGCCCCTGAACGCATTGTGTAAGAATTTCTCTCTCTTTCACTGTCTTTGTTTCATGGGTTTTTCAAAATAATTTATTTTTATAATGGGGTTTAGCTGCTTTTCACTGCTGTGTTTATGCCGCTTTTTACCCACTTGACACACTAACAGAGAGATATCAATACATAGGTTTTAAGATTATTACTAGTCAGATATATTCTTGTGTGGTGAATACGGCGTGTTGAGTCCAGTTCTCTGAGCAAGGAGTAGGTCTTGGCTATTACATATTGGGTTTATGGAACTGTATCTGAGCTAATTTGAATCCCTTGTTTTATGTATCACCCCACCTCACCTTTCCCGTTAAGCAGCCATAGTGTGTTTTCTGCATGTGTGACTCTGTTCTGTTTTCTGATTCAGTTCAAGTGTAACGGTTTTTACATTCCCTCTATAAGTGATACCTTATGAGAAGTGTCCTTTTCTCTGTGACTTATTTCACTTAGAATCGTCGTACCTAAATCCACTCATCATGCTGCTACTAGCCTTATGACATTGATTTCATGGCTGAGTGATATTCCATTGTACATAAGGACCACAACTTCTTTATCCATTTTTCTCTTTCCTGGGATATTGAAGGTGGAATGAAGTGGAGGTCCTTGTCAACAGAGCAGCCCTAAACTTTGGGGTGCTTGTGTCTTGCTGATTTTTAATTTTCCCAATTTATACCCCCATGAGTGGAAGTGCCCTATGCTCTCTAAGCTGTGTTTTTTAGATGTTTCAGGACACACCGTACACTTCTGCAGAGTGGCTGTTGGCAATTTACATCCCGCCCATCAGTATAGGAAGGCTCCCATTTCTCCATGGCCTGTCCTGCATTTCTGGTTTTGACATTTTTTTCACCATGGCCCTTTTGACCGATGGGAAGCGAGACTTGTTTGTAGCGCTGATTTGCCTTTCCAGGTTGCTTGGTTGGCCAAAAAGGGCGTATGCGTTTTTTCCTGAATATATTCAGGAAAAAACGCATACGCCCTTTTTGGCCAAGGGCATCATTGTCAACGATTTTCTGCTTTTCATGTGATTTAAAGGCGATTCGAATCTACCTCCTGAAATCTGTTTCCTGCAATTCTGCCTTGATTTCAAATCCTATTCTTTGCCTTCCCTCAATATATTTGTGGATGAGAGTTATCATTTATAACTCTGCAGGTTTGTGAATTGCAGTGCCCTGAACCTCCATTTTACAACTCGCTTTTTAGGGAGCTGGCCGCAAAAGCGCAGGATGGCTTCAGGCCCGGTTCTGGTTCCGGGGGGCAGGCTGATCCTGTGGTTAATTCTTCTTCCTGATGGGAAAATAGAGTGACCTGTGCCTGTCCCAACACCAAGAGCTAGTCTCTCGTTGGTTCCACGTCTTCCCGTTCATCCTCAGGACAAATTGCAACCTGTACGGAACAGGAGGTTAAAGGTGCTGATGCTCCAAGGAGGGAGATTGCTAGTAAAGTGGCTGGAATGGCGAACCCGGGCACAAGCAGATGAGAAATGAGGTGCGTTTTAGAAACCTTTCCCCATCACACGGTGTACCATCTTCTGGGTATCTCATGCATGTTTTCGATGTAGGAAGATGCCCTTGAACCTGGAGATTTGGGACCCATGCGATGGGTACCACGCAGTATTACTTTAAAGGGTCTGTGTTTGCTCACCCAACCTCACCAAACCTCTCAGCCGCAACAGTGTCCACCCTTATGTCTCATCCAGCTGTGGGTCTAGATATGGTCAATCCAGTTTGCATCACAGCCCCTGAACGCATTGTGTAAGAATTTCTCTCTCTTTCACTGTCTTTGTTTCATGGGTTTTTCAAAGAAATTTATTTTTATAATGGGGTTTAGCTGCTTTTCACTGCTGTGTTTATGCCGCTTTACACCCACTTGACACACTAACAGAGAGATATCAATACATAGGTTTTAAGATTATTACTAGTCAGATATATTCTTGTGCGGTGAATAGGGCGTGTTGAGTCCAGTTCTCTGAGCAAGGAGTAGGTCTTGTCTATTACATATTGGGTTTATGGAACGGTATCTGAGCTAATTTGAAACCCTTGTTTTATGTATCACCCCACCTCACCTTTCCCGTTAAGCAGCCATAGTGTGTTTTCTGCATGTGTGACTCTGTTCTGTTTTGTAATTCAGTTCAAGTGTAACGGTTTTTACATTCCCTCTATAAGTGATACCTTATGAGAAGTGCCCTTTTCTGTGTGACTTATTTCACTTAGAGTCGTCGTACCTAAATCCACTCATCATGCTGGTACTAGCCTTATGACATTGATTTCACGGCTCAGTGATATTCCATTGTACATAAGGACCACAACTTCTTTATCCATTTTTCTCTTTCCTGGGATATTGAAGGTGGAATGAAGTGGAGGTCCTTGTCAACAGAGCAGCCCTAAACTTTGGGGTGCTTGTGTCTTGCTGATTTTTAATTTTCCCAATTTATAACCCCATGAGTGGAAGTGCCCTATGCTCTCTAAGCTTTGTTTTTTAGATGTTTCAGGACTCACCGTACGCTTCTCCAGAGTGGCTGTTGGCAATTTACATCCCGCCCATCAGTGTAGCAAGGCTCCCATTTCTCCATGGCCTGTCCTGCATTTCTGGTTTTGACACTTTATTCAGCATGGCCTTTTTAACCGATGGGAAGCGAGACATCTTTGTAGCGCTGATTTGCCTTTCCAGGTTGCTTGGTTGGCCAAAAAGGGCGTATGCGTTTTTTCCTGAATATATTCAGGAAAAAACGCATACGCCCTTTTTGGCCAAGGGCATCATTGTCAACGTTTTGCCGCTTTTCATGTGCTTTAAAGGCGATTCGAATCTACCTCCTGAAATATGTTTCCTGCAATTCTGCCTTGATTTCAAATCCTCTTCTTTGCCTTCCCTCAATATATTTGTGGACGAGAGTTATCATTTATAACTCTGCAGGTTTGTGAATTGCAGTGCCCTGAACCTCCATTTTATAACTCGCGTTTTTGGGAGATGGCCGCAAAAGCGCAGGATGGCTTCAGGCCCTGTTCTGGTTCCGGGGGGCAGGCTGAGCCTGTGGTTAATTCTTCTTCCTGATGGGAAAATAGAGTGACCTGTGCCTGTCCCAACACCAAGAGCTAGTCTTTCATTGGTTCCACGTCTTCCCGTTCATCCTCAGTACAAATTGCAACCTGTACGGAACAGGAGGTTAAAGGTGCTGATGCTCCAAGGAGGGAGATTGCTAGTAAAGTGGCTGGAATGGCGAACCCGGGCACAAGCAGATGAGAAATGAGGTGCGTTTTAGAAACCTTTCCCCATCATACGGTGTACCATCTTCTGGGTATCTCATGCATGTTTTCGATGTAGGAAGATGCCCTTGAACCTGGAGATTTGGGACCCATGCGATGGGTACCACGCAGTATTACTTTAAAGGGTCTGCGTTTGCTCACCCAACCTCACCAAACCTCTCAGCCGCAACAGTGTCCACCTTTATGTCTCATCCAGCTGTGGGTCTAGATATGGTCAATCCAGGTTGCATCACAGCCCCTGAACGCATTGTGTAAGAATTTCTCTCTCTTTCACTGTCTTTGTTTCATGGGTTTTTCAAAATAATTTATTTTTATAATGGGGTTTAGCTGCTTTTCACTGCTGTGTTTATGCCGCTTTTTACCCACTTGACACACTAACAGAGAGATATCAATACATAGGTTTTAAGATTATTACTAGTCAGATATATTCTTGTGTGGTGAATAGGGCGTGTTGAGTCCAGTTCTCTGAGCAAGGAGTAGGTCTTGGCTATTACATATTGGGTTTATGGAACTGTATCTGAGCTAATTTGAATCCCTTGTTTTATGTATCACCCCACCTCACCTTTCCCGTTAAGCAGCCATAGTGTGTTTTCTGCATGTGTGACTCTGTTCTGTTTTCTGATTCAGTTCAAGTGTAACGGTTTTTACATTCCCTCTATAAGTGATACCTTATGAGAAGTGTCCTTTTCTCTGTGACTTATTTCACTTAGAATCGTCGTACCTAAATCCACTCATCATGCTGCTACTAGCCTTATGACATTGATTTCATGGCTGAGTGATATTCCATTGTACATAAGGACCACAACTTCTTTATCCATTTTTCTCTTTCCTGGGATATTGAAGGTGGAATGAAGTGGAGGTCCTTGTCAACAGAGCAGCCCTAAACTTTGGGGTGCTTGTGTCTTGCTGATTTTTAATTTTCCCAATTTATACCCCCATGATTGGAAGTGCCCTATGCTCTCTAAGCTGTGTTTTTTAGATGTTTCAGGACACACCGTACACTTCTGCAGAGTGGCTGTTGGCAATTTACATCCCGCCCATCAGTATAGGAAGGCTCCCATTTCTCCATGGCCTGTCCTGCATTTCTGGTTTTGACATTTTTTTCAGCATGGCCCTTTTGACCGATGGGAAGCGAGACTTGTTTGTAGCGCTGATTTGCCTTTCCAGGTTGCTTGGTTGGCCAAAAAGGGCGTATGCGTTTTTTCCTGAATATATTCAGGAAAAAACGCATACGCCCTTTTTGGCCAAGGGCATCATTGTCAACGATTTTCTGCTTTTCATGTGATTTAAAGGCGATTCGAATCTACCTCCTGAAATCTGTTTCCTGCAATTCTGCCTTGATTTCAAATCCTCTTCTTTGCCTTCCCTCAATATATTTGTGGATGAGAGTTATCATTTATAACTCTGCAGGTTTGTGAATTGCAGTGCCCTGAACCTCCATTTTACAACTCGCTTTTTAGGGAGCTGGCCGCAAAAGCGCAGGATGGCTTCAGGCCCGGTTCTGGTTCCGGGGGGCAGGCTGATCCTGTGGTTAATTCTTCTTCCTGATGGGAAAATAGAGTGACCTGTGCCTGTCCCAACACCAAGAGCTAGTCTCTCGTTGGTTCCACGTCTTCCCGTTCATCCTCAGGACAAATTGCAACCTGTACGGAACAGGAGGTTAAAGGTGCTGATGCTCCAAGGAGGGAGATTGCTAGTAAAGTGGCTGGAATGGCGAACCCGGGCACAAGCAGATGAGAAATGAGGTGCGTTTTAGAAATCTTTCCCCATCACACGGTGTACCATCTTCTGGGTATCTCATGCATGTTTTCGATGTAGGAAGATGCCCTTGAACCTGGAGATTTGGGACCATGCGATGGGTACCACGCAGTATTACTTTAAAGGGTCTGTGTTTGCTCACCCAACCTCACCAAACCTCTCAGCCGCAACAGTGTCCACCCTTATGTCTCATCCAGCTGTGGGTCTAGATATGGTCAATCCAGTTTGCATCACAGCCCCTGAACGCATTGTGTAAGAATTTCTCTCTCTTTCACTGTCTTTGTTTCATGGGTTTTTCAAAGAAATTTATTTTTATAATGGGGTTTAGCTGCTTTTCACTGCTGTGTTTATGCCGCTTTACACCCACTTGACACACTAACAGAGAGATATCAATACATAGGTTTTAAGATTATTACTAGTCAGATATATTCTTGTGCGGTGAATAGGGCGTGTTGAGTCCAGTTCTCTGAGCAAGGAGTAGGTCTTGTCTATTACATATTGGGTTTATGGAACGGTATCTGAGCTAATTTGAAACCCTTGTTTTATGTATCACCCCACCTCACCTTTCCCGTTAAGCAGCCATAGTGTGTTTTCTGCATGTGTGACTCTGTTCTGTTTTGTAATTCAGTTCAAGTGTAACGGTTTTTACATTCCCTCTATAAGTGATACCTTATGAGAAGTGCCCTTTTCTGTGTGACTTATTTCACTTAGAGTCGTCGTACCTAAATCCACTCATCATGCTGGTACTAGCCTTATGACATTGATTTCACGGCTGAGTGATATTCCATTGTACATAAGGACCACAACTTCTTTATCCATTTTTCTCTTTCCTGGGATATTGAAGGTGGAATGAAGTGGAGGTCCTGGTCAACAGAGCAGCCCTAAACTTTGGGGTGCTTGTGTCTTGCTGATTTTTAATTTTCCCAATTTATAACCCCATGAGTGGAAGTGCCCTATGCTCTCTAAGCTTTGTTTTTTAGATGTTTCAGGACTCACCGTACGCTTCTCCAGAGTGGCTGTTGGCAATTTACATCCCGCCCATCAGTGTAGCAAGGCTCCCATTTCTCCATGGCCTGTCCTGCATTTCTGGTTTTGACACTTTATTCAGCATGGCCTTTTTAACCGATGGGAAGCGAGACATCTTTGTAGCGCTGATTTGCCTTTCCAGGTTGCTTGGTTGGCCAAAAAGGGCGTATGCGTTTTTTCCTGAATATATTCAGGAAAAAACGCATACGCCCTTTTTGGCCAAGGGCATCATTGTCAACGTTTTGCCGCTTTTCATGTGCTTTAAAGGCGATTCGAATCTACCTCCTGAAATCTGTTTCCTGCAATTCTGCCTTGATTTCAAATCCTCTTCTTTGCCTTCCCTCAATATATTTGTGGACGAGAGTTATCATTTATAACTCTGCAGGTTTGTGAATTGCAGTGCCCTGAACCTCCATTTTACAACTCGCGTTTTTGGGAGATGGCCGCAAAAGCGCAGGATGGCTTCAGGCCCTCTTCTTGTTCCGGGGGGCAGGCTGAGCCTGTGGTTAATTCTTCTTCCTGATGGGAAAATAGAGTGACCTGTGCCTGTCCCAACACCAAGAGCTAGTCTCTCGTTGGTTCCACGTCTTCCCGTTCATCCTCAGGACAAATTGCAACCTGTACGGAACAGGAGGTTAAAGGTGCTGATGCTCCAAGGAGGGAGATTGCTAGTAAAGTGGCTGGAATGGCGAACCCGGGCACAAACAGATGAGAAATGAGGTGCGTTTTAGAAACCTTTCCCCATCATACGGTGTATCATCTTCTGGGTATCTCATGCATGTTTTCGATGTAGGAAGATGCCCTTGAACCTGGAGATTTGGGACCCATGCGATGGGTACCACGCAGTATTACTTTAAAGGGTCTGCGTTTGCTCACCCAACCTCACCAAACCTCTCAGCCGCAACAGTGTCCACCCTTATGTCTCATCCAGCTGTGGGTCTAGATATGGTCAATCCAGGTTGCATCACAGCCCGTGAACGCATTGTGTAAGAATTTCTCTCTCTTTCACTGTCTTTGTTTCATGGGTTTTTCAAAGTAATTTATTTTTATAAATGGGTTTAGCTGCTTTTCACTGCTGTGTTTATGCCGCTTTTCACCCACTTGACACACTAACAGAGAGATATCAATACATATGTTTTAAGATTATTACTATTCAGATATATTCTTGTGCGGTGAATAGGGCGTGTTGAGTCCAGTTCTCTGAGCAAGGAGTAGGTCTTGTCTATTACATATTGGTTTTATGGAACGGTATCTGAGCTAATTTGAAACCCTTGTTTTATGTATCACCCCACCTCACCTTTCCCGTTAAGCAGCCATAGTGTGTTTTCTGCATGTGTGACTCTGTTCTGTTTTGTAATTCAGTTCAAGTGTAACGGTTTTTACATTCCCTCTATCAGTGATACCTTATGAGAAGTGTCCTTTTCTGTGTGACTTATTTCACTTAGAGTCGTTGTACCTAAATCCACTCATCATGCTGCTACTAGCCTTATGACATTGATTTCACGGCTGAGTGATATTCCATTGTACATAAGGACCACAACTTCTTTATCCATTTTTCTCTTTCCTGGGATATTGAAGGTGGAATGAAGTGGAGGTCCTTGTCAACAGAGCAGCCCTAAACTTTGGGTTGCTTGTGTCTTGCTGATTTTTAATTTTCCCAATTTATACCCCCATGAGTGGATGTGCCCTATGCTCTCTTAGCTTTGCTTTTTAGAAGTTTCAGGACTCACCGTACACTTCTCCAGAGTGGCTGTTGACAATTTACATCCCGCCCATCACTGTAGCAAGGCTCCCATTTCTCCATGGCCTGTCCTGCATTTCTGGTTTTGACACTTTTTTCAGCATGGCCCTTTTGACCGATGGGAAGCGAGACATCTTTGTAGCGCTGATTTGCCTTTCCAGGTTGCTTGGTTGGCCAAAAAGGGCGTATGCGTTTTTTCCTGAATATATTCAGGAAAAAACGCATACGCCCTATTTGGCCAAGGGCATCATTGTCAACGTTTTGCCGCTTTTCATGTGCTTTAAAGGCGATTCGAATCTACCTCCTGAAATCTGTTTCCTGCAATTCTGCCTTGATTTCAAATCCTCTTCTTTGCCTTCCCTCAATATATTTGTGGACGAGAGTTATCATTTATAAGTCTGCAGGTTTGTGAATTGCAGTGCCCTGAACCTCCATTTTACAACTCGCTTTTTAGGGAGCTGGCCGCAATAGCACAGGATGGCTTCAGGCCCTGTTCTGGTTCCGGGTGGCAGGCTGAGCCTGTGGTTAATTCTTCTTCCTGATGGGAAAATAGAGTGACCTGTGCCTGTCCCAACACCAAGAGCTAGTCTCTCATTGGTTCCACGTCTTCCAGTTCATCCTCAGGACAAATTGCAACCTGTACGGAAGAGGAGGTTAAAGGTGCTGATGCTCCAAGGAGGGAGATTGCTAGTAAAGTGGCTGGAATGGCGAACCCGGGCACAAGCAGATGAGAAATGAGGTGCGTTTTAGAAACCTTTCCCCATCACACGGTGTACCATCTTCTGGGTTTCTCATGCATGTTTTCGATGTAGGAAGATGCCCTTGAACCTGGAGATTTGGGACCCATGCGATGGGTACCACGCAGTATTACTTTAAAGGGTCTGCGTTTGCTCACCCAACCTCACCAAACCTCTCAGCCGCAACAGTGTCCACCCTTATGTCTCATCCAGCTGTGGGTCTAGATATGGTCAATCCAGGTTGCATCACAGCCCCTGAACGCATTGTGTAAGAATTTCTCTCTCTTTCACTGTCTTTGTTTCATGGGTTTTTCAAAGAATTTATTTTTATAATGGGGTTTAGCTGCTTTTCACTGCTGTGTTTATGCCGCTTTTTAACCACTTGACACACTAACAGAGAGATATCAGTACATATTTTTTAAGATTATTACTAGTCAGATGTATTCTTGTGCGGTGAATAGGGCGTGTTGAGTCCAGTTCTCTGAGCAAGGAGTAGGTCTTGTCTATTACATATTGGTTTTATGGAACGGTATCTGAGCTAATTTGAAACCCTTGTTTTATGTATCACCCCACCTCACCTTTCCCGTTAAGCAGCCATAGTGTGTATTCTGCATGTGTGACTCTGTTCTGTTTTGTAATTCAGTTCAAGTGTAACGGTTTTTACATTCCCTCTATAAGTGATACCTTATGAGAAGTGCCCTTTTCTGTGTGACTTATTTCACTTAGAGTCGTCGTACCTAAATCCACTCATCATGCTGGTACTAGCCTTATGACATTGATTTCACGGCTGAGTGATATTCCATTGTACATAAGGACCACAACTTCTTTATCCATTTTTCTCTTTCCTGGGATATTGAAGGTGGAATGAAGTGGAGGTCCTTGTCAACAGAGCAGCCCTAAACTTTGGGGTGCTTGTGTCTTGCTGATTTTTCATTTTCCCAATTTATAACCCCATGAGTGGAAGTGCCCTATGCTCTCTAAGCTTTGTTTTTTAGATGTTTCAGGACTCACCGTACACTTCTCCAGAGTGGCTGTTGGCAATTTACATCCCGCCCATCAGTGTAGCAAGGCTCCCATTTCTCCATGGCCTGTCCTGCATTTCTGGTTTTGACACTTTATTCAGCATGGCCTTTTTAACCGATGGGAAGCGAGACATCTTTGTAGCGCTGATTTGCCTTTCCAGGTTGCTTGGTTGGCCAAAAAGGGCGTATGCGTTTTTTCCTGAATATATTCAGGAAAAAACGCATACGCCCTTTTTGGCCAAGGGCATCATTGTCAACGTTTTGCCGCTTTTCATGTGCTTTAAAGGCGATTCGAATCTACCTCCTGAAATATGTTTCCTGCAATTCTGCCTTGATTTCAAATCCTCTTCTTTGCCTACCCTCAATATATTTGTGGACGAGAGTTATCATTTATAACTCTGCAGGTTTGTGAATTGCAGTGCCCTGAACCTCCATTTTACAACTCGCGTTTTTGGGAGATGGCCGCAAAAGTGCAGGATGGCTTCAGGCCCTCTTCTTGTTCCGGGGGGCAGGCTGTGCCTGTGGTTAATTCTTCTTCCTGATGGGAAAATAGAGTGACCTGTGCCTGTCCCAACACCAAGAGCTAGTCTTTCATTGGTTCCACGTCTTCCCGTTCATCCTCAGTACAAATTGCAACCTGTACGGAACAGGAGGTTAAAGGTGCTGATGCTCCAAGGAGGGAGATTGCTAGTAAAGTGGCTGGAATGGCGAACCCGGGCACAAGCAGATGAGAAATGAGGTGCGTTTTAGAAACCTTTCCCCATCATACGGTGTACCATCTTCTGGGTATCTCATGCATGTTTTCGATGTAGGAAGATGCCCTTGAACCTGGAGATTTGGGACCCATGCGATGGGTACCACGCAGTATTACTTTAAAAGGTCTGCGTTTGCTCACCCAACCTCACCAAACCTCTCAGCCGCAACAGTGTCCACCCTTATGTCTCATCCAGCTGTGGGTCTAGATATGGTCAATCCAGGTTGCATCACCCCCCGTGAACGCATTGTGTAAGAATTTCTCTCTCTTTCACTGTCTTTGTTTCATGGGTTTTTCAAAGTAATTTATTTTTATAAATGGGTTTAGCTGCTTTTCACTGCTGTGTTTATGCCGCTTTTCACCCACTTGACACACTAACAGAGAGATATCAATACATAGGTTTTAAGATTATTACTATTCAGATATATTCTTGTGCGGTGAATAGGGCGTGTTGAGTCCAGTTCTCTGAGCAAGGAGTAGGTCTTGTCTATTACATATTGGTTTTATGGAACGGTATCTGAGCTAATTTGAAACCCTTGTTTTATGTATCACCCCACCTCACCTTTCCCGTTAAGCAGCCATAGTGTGTTTTCTGCATGTGTGACTCTGTTCTGTTTTGTAATTCAGTTCAAGTGTAACGGTTTTTACATTCCCTCTATCAGTGATACCTTATGAGAAGTGTCCTTTTCTGTGTGACTTATTTCACTTAGAGTCGTTGTACCTAAATCCACTCATCATGCTGCTACTAGCCTTATGACATTGATTTCACGGCTGAGTGATATTCCATTGTACATAAGGACCACAACTTCTTTATCCATTTTTCTCTTTCCTGGGATATTGAAGGTGGAATGAAGTGGAGGTCCTTGTCAACAGAGCAGCCCTAAACTTTGGGGTGCTTGTGTCTTGCTGATTTTTCATTTTCCCAATTTATACCCCCATGAGTGGAAGTGCCCTATGCTCTCTAAGCTGTGTTTTTTAGATGTTTCAGGACACACCGTACACTTCTGCAGAGTGGCTGTTGGCAATTTACATCCCGCCCATCAGTATAGGAAGGCTCCCATTTCTCCATGGCCTGTCCTGCATTTCTGGTTTTGACATTTTTTTCAGCATGGCCCTTTTGACCGATGGGAAGCGAGACTTGTTTGTAGCGCTGATTTGCCTTTCCAGGTTGCTTGGTTGGCCAAAAAGGGCGTATGCGTTTTTTCCTGAATATATTCAGGAAAAAACGCATACGCCCTTTTTGGCCAAGGGCATCATTGTCAACGATTTTCTGCTTTTCATGTGATTTAAAGGCGATTCGAATCTACCTCCTGAAATCTGTTTCCTGCAATTCTGCCTTGATTTCAAATCCTCTTCTTTGCCTTCCCTCAATATATTTGTGGACGAGAGTTATCATTTATAACTCTGCAGGTTTGTGAATTGCAGTGCCCTGAACCTCCATTTTACAACTCGCTTTTTAGGGAGCTGGCCGCAAAAGCGCAGGATGGCTTCAGGCCCGGTTCTGGTTCCGGGGGGCAGGCTGAGCCTGTGGTTAATTCTTCTTCCTGATGGGAAAATAGAGTGACCTGTGCCTGTCCCAACACCAAGAGCTAGTCTCTCGTTGGTTCCCCGTCTTCCCGTTCATCCTCAGGACAAATTGCAACCTGTACGGAACAGGAGGTTAAAGGTGCTGATGCTCCAAGGAGGGAGATTTCTAGTAAAGTGGCTGGAATGGCGAACCCGGGCACAAGCAGATGAGAAATGAGGTGCGTTTTAGAAACCTTTCCCCATCACACGGTGTACCATCTTCTGGGTATCTCATGCATGTTTTCGATGTAGGAAGATGCCCTTGAACCTGGAGATTTGGGACCCATGCGATGGGTACCACGCAGTATTACTTTAAAGGGTCTGCGTTTGCTCACCCAACCTCACCAAACTTCTCAGCCGCAACAGTGTCCACCCTTATGTCTCATCCAGCTGTGGGTCTAGATATGGTCAATCCAGGTTGCATCACAGCCCCTGAACGCATTGTGTAAGAATTTCTCTCTCTTTCACTGTCTTTGTTTCATGGGTTTTTCAAAGTAATTTATTTTTATAATGGGGTTTAGCTGCTTTTCACTGCTGTGTTTATGCCGCTTTTTACCCACTTGACACACTAACAGAGAGATATCAATACATAGGTTTTAAGATTATTACTATTCAGATATATTCTTGTGCGGTGAATAGGGCGTGTTGAGTCCAGTTCTCTGAGCAAGGAATAGGTCTTGTCTATTACATATTGGGTTTATGGAACGGTATCTGAGCTAATTTGAAACCCTTGTTTTATGTATCACGCCACCTCACCTTTCCCGTTAAGCAGCCATAGTGTGTTTTCTGCATGTGTGACTCTGTTCTGTTTTGTAATTCAGTTCAAGTGTAACGGTTTTTACATTCCCTCTATCAGTGATACCTTATGAGAAGTGTCCTTTTCTGTTTGACTTATTTCACTTTGAATCGTCGTACCTAAATCCACTCATCATGCTGCTACTAGCCTTATGACAGTGATTTCATGGCTGAGTGATATTCCATTGTACATAAGGACCACAACTTCTTTATCCATTTTTCTCTTTCCTGGGATATTGAAGGTGGAATGAAGTGGAGGTCCTTGTCAACAGAGCAGCCCTAAACTTTGGGTTGCTTGTGTCTTGCTGATTTTTAATTTTCCCAATTTATACCCCCATGAGTGGATGTGCCCTATGCTCTCTTAGCTTTGCTTTTTAGAAGTTTCAGGACTCACCGTACACTTCTCCAGAGTGGCTGTTGACAATTTACATCCCGCCCATCACTGTAGCAAGGCTCCCATTTCTCCATGGCCTGTCCTGCATTTCTGGTTTTGACACTTTTTTCAGCATGGCCCTTTTGACCGATGGGAAGCGAGACATCTTTGTAGCGCTGATTTGCCTTTCCAGGTTGCTTGGTTGGCCAAAAAGGGCGTATGCGTTTTTTCCTGAATATATTCAGGAAAAAACGCATACGCCCTATTTGGCCAAGGGCATCATTGTCAACGTTTTGCCGCTTTTCATGTGCTTTAAAGGCGATTCGAATCTACCTCCTGAAATCTGTTTCCTGCAATTCTGCCTTGATTTCAAATCCTCTTCTTTGCCTTCCCTCAATATATTTGTGGACGAGAGTTATCATTTATAAGTCTGCAGGTTTGTGAATTGCAGTGCCCTGAACCTCCATTTTACAACTCGCTTTTTAGGGAGCTGGCCGCAATAGCACAGGATGGCTTCAGGCCCTGTTCTGGTTCCGGGTGGCAGGCTGAGCCTGTGGTTAATTCTTCTTCCTGATGGGAAAATAGAGTGACCTGTGCCTGTCCCAACACCAAGAGCTAGTCTCTCATTGGTTCCACGTCTTCCAGTTCATCCTCAGGACAAATTGCAACCTGTACGGAAGAGGAGGTTAAAGGTGCTGATGCTCCAAGGAGGGAGATTGCTAGTAAAGTGGCTGGAATGGCGAACCCGGGCACAAGCAGATGAGAAATGAGGTGCGTTTTAGAAACCTTTCCCCATCACACGGTGTACCATCTTCTGGGTTTCTCATGCATGTTTTCGATGTAGGAAGATGCCCTTGAACCTGGAGATTTGGGACCCATGCGATGGGTACCACGCAGTATTACTTTAAAGGGTCTGCGTTTGCTCACCCAACCTCACCAAACCTCTCAGCCCCAAGAGTGTCCACCCTTATGTCTCATCCAGCTGTGGGTCTAGATATGGTCAATCCAGGTTGCATCACAGCCCCTGAACGCATTGTGTAAGAATTTCTCTCTCTTTCACTGTCTTTGTTTCATGGGTTTTTCAAAGAATTTATTTTTATAATGGGGTTTAGCTGCTTTTCACTGCTGTGTTTATGCCGCTTTTTAACCACTTGACACACTAACAGAGAGATATCAGTACATATTTTTTAAGATTATTACTAGTCAGATGTATTCTTGTGCGGTGAATAGGGCGTGTTGAGTCCAGTTCTCTGAGCAAGGAGTAGGTCTTGTCTATTACATATTGGTTTTATGGAACGGTATCTGAGCTAATTTGAAACCCTTGTTTTATGTATCACCCCACCTCACCTTTCCCGTTAAGCAGCCATAGTGTGTTTTCTGCATGTGTGACTCTGTTCTGTTTTGTAATTCAGTTCAAGTGTAACGGTTTTTACATTCCCTCTATAAGTGATACCTTATGAGAAGTGCCCTTTTCTGTGTGACTTATTTCACTTAGAGTCATCGTACCTAAATCCACTCATCATGCTGGTACTAGCCTTATGACATTGATTTCACGGCTGAGTGATATTCCATTGTACATAAGGACCACAACTTCTTTATCCATTTTTCTCTTTCCTGGGATATTGAAGGTGGAATGAAGTGGAGGTCCTTGTCAACAGAGCAGCCCTAAACTTTGGGGTGCTTGTGTCTTGCTGATTTTTAATTTTCCCAATTTATATCCCCATGAGTGGAAGTGCCCTATGCTCTCTAAGCTTTGTTTTTTAGATGTTTCAGGACTCACCGTACACTTCTCCAGAGTGGCTGTTGGCAATTTACATCCCGCCCATCAGTGTAGCAAGGCTCCCATTTCTCCATGGCCTGTCCTGCATTTCTGGTTTTGACACTTTATTCAGCATGGCCTTTTTAACCGATGGGAAGCGAGACATCTTTGTAGCGCTGATTTGCCTTTCCAGGTTGCTTGGTTGGCCAAAAAGTGCGTATGCGTTTTTTCCTGAATATATTCAGGAAAAAACGCATACGCCCTTTTTGGCCAAGGGCATCATTGTCAACGTTTTGCCGCTTTTCATGTGCTTTAAAGGCGATTCGAATCTACCTCCTGAAATATGTTTCCTGCAATTCTGCCTTGATTTCAAATCCTCTTCTTTGCCTACCCTCAATATATTTGTGGACGAGAGTTATCATTTATAACTCTGCAGGTTTGTGAATTGCAGTGCCCTGAACCTCCATTTTACAACTCGCGTTTTTGGGAGATGGCCGCAAAAGCGCAGGATGGCTTCAGGCCCTCTTCTTGTTCCGGGGGGCAGGCTGAGCCTGTGGTTAATTCTTCTTCCTGATGGGAAAATAGAGTGACCTGTGCCTGTCCCAACACCAAGAGCTAGTCTTTCATTGGTTCCACGTCTTCCCGTTCATCCTCAGTACAAATTGCAACCTGTACGGAACAGGAGGTTAAAGGTGCTGATGCTCCAAGGAGGGAGATTGCTAGTAAAGTGGCTGGAATGGCGAACCCGGGCACAAGCAGATGAGAAATGAGGTGCGTTTTAGAAACCTTTCCCCATCATACGGTGTACCATCTTCTGGGTATCTCATGCATGTTTTCGATGTAGGAAGATGCCCTTGAACCTGGAGATTTGGGACCCATGCGATGGGTACCACGCAGTATTACTTTAAAAGGTCTGCGTTTGCTCACCCAACCTCACCAAACCTCTCAGCCGCAACAGTGTCCACCCTTATGTCTCATCCAGCTGTGGGTCTAGATATGGTCAATCCAGGTTGCATCACAGCCCGTGAACGCATTGTGTAAGAATTTCTCTCTCTTTCACTGTCTTTGTTTCATGGGTTTTTCAAAGTAATTTATTTTTATAAATGGGTTTAGCTGCTTTTCACTGCTGTGTTTATGCCGCTTTTCACCCACTTGACACACTAACAGAGAGATATCAATACATAGGTTTTAAGATTATTACTATTCAGATATATTCTTGTGCGGTGAATAGGGCGTGTTGAGTCCAGTTCTCTGAGCAAGGAGTAGGTCTTGTCTATTACATATTGGTTTTATGGAACGGTATCTGAGCTAATTTGAAACCCTTGTTTTATGTATCACCCCACCTCACCTTTCCCGTTAAGCAGCCATAGTGTGTTTTCTGTATGTGTGACTCTGTTCTGTTTTGTAATTCAGTTCAAGTGTAACGGTTTTTACATTCCCTCTATCAGTGATACCTTATGAGAAGTGTCCTTTTCTGTGTGACTTATTTCACTTAGAGTCGTTGTACCTAAATCCACTCATCATGCTGCTACTAGCCTTATGACATTGATTTCACGGCTGAGTGATATTCCATTGTACATAAGGACCACAACTTCTTTATCCATTTTTCTCTTTCCTGGGATATTGAAGGTGGAATGAAGTGGAGGTCCTTGTCAACAGAGCAGCCCTAAACTTTGGGGTGCTTGTGTCTTGCTGATTTTTAATTTTCCCAATTTATACCCCCATGAGTGGAAGTGCCCTATGCTCTCTAAGCTGTGTTTTTTAGATGTTTCAGGACACACCGTACACTTCTGCAGAGTGGCTGTTGGCAATTTACATCCCGCCCATCAGTATAGGAAGGCTCCCATTTCTCCATGGCCTGTCCTGCATTTCTGGTTTTGACATTTTTTTCAGCATGGCCCTTTTGACCGATGGGAAGCGAGACTTGTTTGTAGCGCTGATTTGCCTTTCCAGGTTGCTTGGTTGGCCAAAAAGGGCGTATGCGTTTTTTCCTGAATATATTCAGGAAAAAACGCATACGCCCTTTTTGGCCAAGGGCATCATTGTCAACGATTTTCTGCTTTTCATGTGATTTAAAGGCGATTCGAATCTACCTCCTGAAATCTGTTTCCTGCAATTCTGCCTTGATTTCAAATCCTCTTCTTTGCCTTCCCTCAATATATTTGTGGACGAGAGTTATCATTTATAACTCTGCAGGTTTGTGAATTGCAGTGCCCTGAACCTCCATTTTACAACTCGCTTTTTAGGGAGCTGGCCGCAAAAGCGCAGGATGGCTTCAGGCCCGGTTCTGGTTCCGGGGGGCAGGCTGAGCCTGTGGTTAATTCTTCTTCCTGATGGGAAAATAGAGTGACCTGTGCCTGTCCCAACACCAAGAGCTAGTCTCTCGTTGGTTCCCCGTCTTCCCGTTCATCCTCAGGACAAATTGCAACCTGTACGGAACAGGAGGTTAAAGGTGCTGATGCTCCAAGGAGGGAGATTTCTAGTAAAGTGGCTGGAATGGCGAACCCGGGCACAAGCAGATGAGAAATGAGGTGCGTTTTAGAAACCTTTCCCCATCACACGGTGTACCATCTTCTGGGTATCTCATGCATGTTTTCGATGTAGGAAGATGCCCTTGAACCTGGAGATTTGGGACCCATGCGATGGGTACCACGCAGTATTACTTTAAAGGGTCTGCGTTTGCTCACCCAACCTCACCAAACTTCTCAGCCGCAACAGTGTCCACCCTTATGTCTCATCCAGCTGTGGGTCTAGATATGGTCAATCCAGGTTGCATCACAGCCCCTGAACGCATTGTGTAAGAATTTCTCTCTCTTTCACTGTCTTTGTTTCATGGGTTTTTCAAAGTAATTTATTTTTATAATGGGGTTTAGCTGCTTTTCACTGCTGTGTTTATGCCGCTTTTTACCCACTTGACACACTAACAGAGAGATATCAATACATAGGTTTTAAGATTATTACTAGTCAGATATATTCTTGTGCGGTGAATAGGGCGTGTTGAGTCCAGTTCTCTGAGCAAGGAATAGGTCTTGTCTATTACATATTGGGTTTATGGAACGGTATCTGAGCTAATTTGAAACCCTTGTTTTATGTATCACGCCACCTCACCTTTCCCGTTAAGCAGCCATAGTGTGTTTTCTGCATGTGTGACTCTGTTCTGTTTTGTAATTCAGTTCAAGTGTAACGGTTTTTACATTCCCTCTATCAGTGATACCTTATGAGAAGTGTCCTTTTCTGTTTGACTTATTTCACTTTGAATCGTCGTACCTAAATCCACTCATCATGCTGCTACTAGCCTTATGACAGTGATTTCATGGCTGAGTGATATTCCATTGTACATAAGGACCACAACTTCTTTATCCATTTTTCTCTTTCCTGGGATATTGAAGGTGGAATGAAGTGGAGGTCCTTGTCAACAGAGCAGCCCTAAACTTTGGGGTGCTTGTGTCTTGCTGATTTTTAATTTTCCCAATTTATACCCCCATGAGTGGATGTGCCCTATGCTCTCTTAGCTTTGCTTTTTAGAAGTTTCAGGACTCACCGTACACTTCTCCAGAGTGGCTGTTGACAATTTACATCCCGCCCATCACTGTAGCAAGGCTCCCATTTCTCCATGGCCTGTCCTGCATTTCTGGTTTTGACACTTTTTTCAGCATGGCCCTTTTGACCGATGGGAAGCGAGACATCTTTGTAGCGCTGATTTGCCTTTCCAGGTTGCTTGGTTGGCCAAAAAGGGCGTATGCGTTTTTTCCTGAATATATTCAGGAAAAAACGCATACGCCCTATTTGGCCAAGGGCATCATTGTCAACGTTTTGCCGCTTTTCATGTGCTTTAAAGGCGATTCGAATCTACCTCCTGAAATCTGTTTCCTGCAATTCTGCCTTGATTTCAAATCCTCTTCTTTGCCTTCCCTCAATATATTTGTGGACGAGAGTTATCATTTATAAGTCTGCAGGTTTGTGAATTGCAGTGCCCTGAACCTCCATTTTACAACTCGCTTTTTAGGGAGCTGGCCGCAATAGCACAGGATGGCTTCAGGCCCTGTTCTGGTTCCGGGTGGCAGGCTGAGCCTGTGGTTAATTCTTCTTCCTGATGGGAAAATAGAGTGACCTGTGCCTGTCCCAACACCAAGAGCTAGTCTCTCATTGGTTCCACGTCTTCCAGTTCATCCTCAGGACAAATTGCAACCTGTACGGAAGAGGAGGTTAAAGGTGCTGATGCTCCAAGGAGGGAGATTGCTAGTAAAGTGGCTGGAATGGCGAACCCGGGCACAAGCAGATGAGAAATGAGGTGCGTTTTAGAAACCTTTCCCCATCACACGGTGTACCATCTTCTGGGTTTCTCATGCATGTTTTCGATGTAGGAAGATGCCCTTGAACCTGGAGATTTGGGACCCATGCGATGGGTACCACGCAGTATTACTTTAAAGGGTCTGCGTTTGCTCACCCAACCTCACCAAACCTCTCAGCCGCAACAGTGTCCACCCTTATGTCTCATCCAGCTGTGGGTCTAGATATGGTCAATCCAGGTTGCATCACAGCCCCTGAACGCATTGTGTAAGAATTTCTCTCTCTTTCACTGTCTTTGTTTCATGGGTTTTTCAAAGAATTTATTTTTATAATGGGGTTTAGCTGCTTTTCACTGCTGTGTTTATGCCGCTTTTTAACCACTTGACACACTAACAGAGAGATATCAGTACATATTTTTTAAGATTATTACTAGTCAGATGTATTCTTGTGCGGTGAATAGGGCGTGTTGAGTCCAGTTCTCTGAGCAAGGAGTAGGTCTTGTCTATTACATATTGGGTTTATGGAACGGTATCTGAGCTAATTTGAAACCCTTGTTTTATGTATCACCCCACCTCACCTTTCCCGTTAAGCAGCCATAGTGTGTTTTCTGCATGTGTGACTCTGTTCTGTTTTGTAATTCAGTTCAAGTGTAACGGTTTTTACATTCCCTCTATAAGTGATACCTTATGAGAAGTGCCCTTTTCTGTGTGACTTATTTCACTTAGAGTCATCGTACCTAAATCCACTCATCATGCTGGTACTAGCCTTATGACATTGATTTCACGGCTGAGTGATATTCCATTGTACATAAGGACCACAACTTCTTTATCCATTTTTCTCTTTCCTGGGATATTGAAGGTGGAATGAAGTGGAGGTCCTTGTCAACAGAGCAGCCCTAAACTTTGGGGTGCTTGTGTCTTGCTGATTTTTAATTTTCCCAATTTATAACCCCATGAGTGGAAGTGCCCTATGCTCTCTAAGCTTTGTTTTTTAGATGTTTCAGGACTCACCGTACACTTCTCCAGAGTGGCTGTTGGCAATTTACATCCCGCCCATCAGTGTAGCAAGGCTCCCATTTCTCCATGGCCTGTCCTGCATTTCTGGTTTTGACACTTTATTCAGCATGGCCTTTTTAACCGATGGGAAGCGAGACATCTTTGTAGCGCTGATTTGCCTTTCCAGGTTGCTTGGTTGGCCAAAAAGTGCGTATGCGTTTTTTCCTGAATATATTCAGGAAAAAACGCATACGCCCTTTTTGGCCAAGGGCATCATTGTCAACGTTTTGCCGCTTTTCATGTGCTTTAAAGGCGATTCGAATCTACCTCCTGAAATATGTTTCCTGCAATTCTGCCTTGATTTCAAATCCTCTTCTTTGCCTACCCTCAATATATTTGTGGACGAGAGTTATCATTTATAACTCTGCAGGTTTGTGAATTGCAGTGCCCTGAACCTCCATTTTACAACTCGCGTTTTTGGGAGATGGCCGCAAAAGCGCAGGATGGCTTCAGGCCCTCTTCTTGTTCCGGGGGGCAGGCTGAGCCTGTGGTTAATTCTTCTTCCTGATGGGAAAATAGAGTGACCTGTGCCTGTCCCAACACCAAGAGCTAGTCTTTCATTGGTTCCACGTCTTCCCGTTCATCCTCAGTACAAATTGCAACCTGTACGGAACAGGAGGTTAAAGGTGCTGATGCTCCAAGGAGGGAGATTGCTAGTAAAGTGGCTGGAATGGCGAACCCGGGCACAAGCAGATGAGAAATGAGGTGCGTTTTAGAAACCTTTCCCCATCATACGGTGTACCATCTTCTGGGTATCTCATGCATGTTTTCGATGTAGGAAGATGCCCTTGAACCTGGAGATTTGGGACCCATGCGATGGGTACCACGCAGTATTACTTTAAAAGGTCTGCGTTTGCTCACCCAACCTCACCAAACCTCTCAGCCGCAACAGTGTCCACCCTTATGTCTCATCCAGCTGTGGGTCTAGATATGGTCAATCCAGGTTGCATCACAGCCCGTGAACGCATTGTGTAAGAATTTCTCTCTCTTTCACTGTCTTTGTTTCATGGGTTTTTCAAAGTAATTTATTTTTATAAATGGGTTTAGCTGCTTTTCACTGCTGTGTTTATGCCGCTTTTCACCCACTTGACACACTAACAGAGAGATATCAATACATAGGTTTTAAGATTATTACTATTCAGATATATTCTTGTGCGGTGAATAGGGCGTGTTGAGTCCAGTTCTCTGAGCAAGGAGTAGGTCTTGTCTATTACATATTGGTTTTATGGAACGGTATCTGAGCTAATTTGAAACCCTTGTTTTATGTATCACCCCACCTCACCTTTCCCGTTAAGCAGCCATAGTGTGTTTTCTGCATGTGTGACTCTGTTCTGTTTTGTAATTCAGTTCAAGTGTAAAGGTTTTTACATTCCCTCTATCAGTGATACCTTATGAGAAGTGTCCTTTTCTGTGTGACTTATTTCACTTAGAGTCGTTGTACCTAAATCCACTCATCATGCTGCTACTAGCCTTATGACATTGATTTCACGGCTGAGTGATATTCCATTGTACATAAGGACCACAACTTCTTTATCCATTTTTCTCTTTCCTGGGATATTGAAGGTGGAATGAAGTGGAGGTCCTTGTCAACAGAGCAGCCCTAAACTTTGGGGTGCTTGTGTCTTGCTGATTTTTAATTTTCCCAATTTATACCCCCATGAGTGGAAGTGCCCTATGCTCTCTAAGCTGTGTTTTTTAGATGTTTCAGGACACACCGTACACTTCTGCAGAGTGGCTGTTGGCAATTTACATCCCGCCCATCAGTATAGGAAGGCTCCCATTTCTCCATGGCCTGTCCTGCATTTCTGGTTTTGACATTTTTTTCAGCATGGCCCTTTTGACCGATGGGAAGCGAGACTTGTTTGTAGCGCTGATTTGCCTTTCCAGGTTGCTTGGTTGGCCAAAAAGGGCGTATGCGTTTTTTCCTGAATATATTCAGGAAAAAACGCATACGCCCTTTTTGGCCAAGGGCATCATTGTCAACGATTTTCTGCTTTTCATGTGATTTAAAGGCGATTCGAATCTACCTCCTGAAATCTGTTTCCTGCAATTCTGCCTTGATTTCAAATCCTCTTCTTTGCCTTCCCTCAATATATTTGTGGACGAGAGTTATCATTTATAACTCTGCAGGTTTGTGAATTGCAGTGCCCTGAACCTCCATTTTACAACTCGCTTTTTAGGGAGCTGGCCGCAAAAGCGCAGGATGGCTTCAGGCCCGGTTCTGGTTCCGGGGGGCAGGCTGAGCCTGTGGTTAATTCTTCTTCCTGATGGGAAAATAGAGTGACCTGTGCCTGTCCCAACACCAAGAGCTAGTCTCTCGTTGGTTCCCCGTCTTCCCGTTCATCCTCAGGACAAATTGCAACCTGTACGGAACAGGAGGTTAAAGGTGCTGATGCTCCAAGGAGGGAGATTTCTAGTAAAGTGGCTGGAATGGCGAACCCGGGCACAAGCAGATGAGAAATGAGGTGCGTTTTAGAAACCTTTCCCCATCACACGGTGTACCATCTTCTGGGTATCTCATGCATGTTTTCGATGTAGGAAGATGCCCTTGAACCTGGAGATTTGGGACCCATGCGATGGGTACCACGCAGTATTACTTTAAAGGGTCTGCGTTTGCTCACCCAACCTCACCAAACTTCTCAGCCGCAACAGTGTCCACCCTTATGTCTCATCCAGCTGTGGGTCTAGATATGGTCAATCCAGGTTGCATCACAGCCCCTGAACGCATTGTGTAAGAATTTCTCTCTCTTTCACTGTCTTTGTTTCATGGGTTTTTCAAAGTAATTTATTTTTATAATGGGGTTTAGCTGCTTTTCACTGCTGTGTTTATGCCGCTTTTTACCCACTTGACACACTAACAGAGAGATATCAATACATAGGTTTTAAGATTATTACTAGTCAGATATATTCTTGTGCGGTGAATAGGGCGTGTTGAGTCCAGTTCTCTGAGCAAGGAATAGGTCTTGTCTATTACATATTGGGTTTATGGAACGGTATCTGAGCTAATTTGAAACCCTTGTTTTATGTATCACGCCACCTCACCTTTCCCGTTAAGCAGCCATAGTGTGTTTTCTGCATGTGTGACTCTGTTCTGTTTTGTAATTCAGTTCAAGTGTAACGGTTTTTACATTCCCTCTATCAGTGATACCTTATGAGAAGTGTCCTTTTCTGTTTGACTTATTTCACTTTGAATCGTCGTACCTAAATCCACTCATCATGCTGCTACTAGCCTTATGACAGTGATTTCATGGCTGAGTGATATTCCATTGTACATAAGGACCACAACTTCTTTATCCATTTTTCTCTTTCCTGGGATATTGAAGGTGGAATGAAGTGGAGGTCCTTGTCAACAGAGCAGCCCTAAACTTTGGGGTGCTTGTGTCTTGCTGATTTTTAATTTTCCCAATTTATACCCCCATGAGTGGATGTGCCCTATGCTCTCTTAGCTTTGCTTTTTAGAAGTTTCAGGACTCACCGTACACTTCTCCAGAGTGGCTGTTGACAATTTACATCCCGCCCATCACTGTAGCAAGGCTCCCATTTCTCCATGGCCTGTCCTGCATTTCTGGTTTTGACACTTTTTTCAGCATGGCCCTTTTGACCGATGGGAAGCGAGACATCTTTGTAGCGCTGATTTGCCTTTCCAGGTTGCTTGGTTGGCCAAAAAGGGCGTATGCGTTTTTTCCTGAATATATTCAGGAAAAAACGCATACGCCCTATTTGGCCAAGGGCATCATTGTCAACGTTTTGCCGCTTTTCATGTGCTTTAAAGGCGATTCGAATCTACCTCCTGAAATCTGTTTCCTGCAATTCTGCCTTGATTTCAAATCCTCTTCTTTGCCTTCCCTCAATATATTTGTGGACGAGAGTTATCATTTATAAGTCTGCAGGTTTGTGAATTGCAGTGCCCTGAACCTCCATTTTACAACTCGCTTTTTAGGGAGCTGGCCGCAATAGCACAGGATGGCTTCAGGCCCTGTTCTGGTTCCGGGTGGCAGGCTGAGCCTGTGGTTAATTCTTCTTCCTGATGGGAAAATAGAGTGACCTGTGCCTGTCCCAACACCAAGAGCTAGTCTCTCATTGGTTCCACGTCTTCCAGTTCATCCTCAGGACAAATTGCAACCTGTACGGAAGAGGAGGTTAAAGGTGCTGATGCTCCAAGGAGGGAGATTGCTAGTAAAGTGGCTGGAATGGCGAACCCGGGCACAAGCAGATGAGAAATGAGGTGCGTTTTAGAAACCTTTCCCCATCACACGGTGTACCATCTTCTGGGTTTCTCATGCATGTTTTCGATGTAGGAAGATGCCCTTGAACCTGGAGATTTGGGACCCATGCGATGGGTACCACGCAGTATTACTTTAAAGGGTCTGCGTTTGCTCACCCAACCTCACCAAACCTCTCAGCCGCAACAGTGTCCACCCTTATGTCTCATCCAGCTGTGGGTCTAGATATGGTCAATCCAGGTTGCATCACAGCCCCTGAACGCATTGTGTAAGAATTTCTCTCTCTTTCACTGTCTTTGTTTCATGGGTTTTTCAAAGAATTTATTTTTATAATGGGGTTTAGCTGCTTTTCACTGCTGTGTTTATGCCGCTTTTTAACCACTTGACACACTAACAGAGAGATATCAGTACATATTTTTTAAGATTATTACTAGTCAGATGTATTCTTGTGCGGTGAATAGGGCGTGTTGAGTCCAGTTCTCTGAGCAAGGAGTAGGTCTTGTCTATTACATATTGGTTTTATGGAACGGTATCTGAGCTAATTTGAAACCCTTGTTTTATGTATCACCCCACCTCACCTTTCCCGTTAAGCAGCCATAGTGTGTTTTCTGCATGTGTGACTCTGTTCTGTTTTGTAATTCAGTTCAAGTGTAACGGTTTTTACATTCCCTCTATAAGTGATACCTTATGAGAAGTGCCCTTTTCTGTGTGACTTATTTCACTTAGAGTCATCGTACCTAAATCCACTCATCATGCTGGTACTAGCCTTATGACATTGATTTCACGGCTGAGTGATATTCCATTGTACATAAGGACCACAACTTCTTTATCCATTTTTCTCTTTCCTGGGATATTGAAGGTGGAATGAAGTGGAGGTCCTTGTCAACAGAGCAGCCCTAAACTTTGGGGTGCTTGTGTCTTGCTGATTTTTAATTTTCCCAATTTATAACCCCATGAGTGGAAGTGCCCTATGCTCTCTAAGCTTTGTTTTTTAGATGTTTCAGGACTCACCGTACACTTCTCCAGAGTGGCTGTTGGCAATTTACATCCCGCCCATCAGTGTAGCAAGGCTCCCATTTCTCCATGGCCTGTCCTGCATTTCTGGTTTTGACACTTTATTCAGCATGGCCTTTTTAACCGATGGGAAGCGAGACATCTTTGTAGCGCTGATTTGCCTTTCCAGGTTGCTTGGTTGGCCAAAAAGTGCGTATGCGTTTTTTCCTGAATATATTCAGGAAAAAACGCATACGCCCTTTTTGGCCAAGGGCATCATTGTCAACGTTTTGCCGCTTTTCATGTGCTTTAAAGGCGATTCGAATCTACCTCCTGAAATATGTTTCCTGCAATTCTGCCTTGATTTCAAATCCTCTTCTTTGCCTACCCTCAATATATTTGTGGACGAGAGTTATCATTTATAACTCTGCAGGTTTGTGAATTGCAGTGCCCTGAACCTCCATTTTACAACTCGCGTTTTTGGGAGATGGCCGCAAAAGCGCAGGATGGCTTCAGGCCCTCTTCTTGTTCCGGGGGGCAGGCTGAGCCTGTGGTTAATTCTTCTTCCTGATGGGAAAATAGAGTGACCTGTGCCTGTCCCAACACCAAGAGCTAGTCTTTCATTGGTTCCACGTCTTCCCGTTCATCCTCAGTACAAATTGCAACCTGTACGGAACAGGAGGTTAAAGGTGCTGATGCTCCAAGGAGGGAGATTTCTAGTAAAGTGGCTGGAATGGCGAACCCGGGCACAAGCAGATGAGAAATGAGGTGCGTTTTAGAAACCTTTCCCCATCACACGGTGTACCATCTTCTGGGTATCTCATGCATGTTTTCGATGTAGGAAGATGCCCTTGAACCTGGAGATTTGGGACCCATGCGATGGGTACCACGCAGTATTACTTTAAAGGGTCTGCGTTTGCTCACCCAACCTCACCAAACTTCTCAGCCGCAACAGTGTCCACCCTTATGTCTCATCCAGCTGTGGGTCTAGATATGGTCAATCCAGGTTGCATCACAGCCCCTGAACGCATTGTGTAAGAATTTCTCTCTCTTTCACTGTCTTTGTTTCATGGGTTTTTCAAAGTAATTTATTTTTATAATGGGGTTTAGCTGCTTTTCACTGCTGTGTTTATGCCGCTTTTTACCCACTTGACACACTAACAGAGAGATATCAATACATAGGTTTTAAGATTATTACTAGTCAGATATATTCTTGTGCGGTGAATAGGGCGTGTTGAGTCCAGTTCTCTGAGCAAGGAGTAGGTCTTGTCTATTACATATTGGGTTTATGGAACGGTATCTGAGCTAATTTGAAACCCTTGTTTTATGTATCACCCCACCTCACCTTTCCCGTTAAGCAGCCATAGTGTGTTTTCTGCATGTGTGACTCTGTTCTGTTTTGTAATTCAGTTCAAGTGTAACGGTTTTTACATTCCCTCTATCAGTGATACCTTATGAGAAGTGTCCTTTTCTGTGTGACTTATTTCACTTAGAGTCGTCGTACCTAAATCCACTCATCATGCTGCTACTAGCCTTATGACATTGATTTCACGGCTGAGTGATATTCCATTGTACATAAGGACCACAACTTCTTTATCCATTTTTCTCTTTCCTGGGATATTGAAGGTGGAATGAAGTGGAGGTCCTTGTCAACAGAGCAGCCCTAAACTTTGGGGTGCTTGTGTCTTGCTGATTTTTCATTTTCCCAATTTATAACCCCATGAGTGGAAGTGCCCTATGCTCTCTAAGCTTTGCTTTTTAGACGTTTCAGGACTCACCGTACACTTCTCCAGAGTGGCTGTTGACAATTTACATCCCGCCCATCAGTGTAGCAAGGCTCCCATTTCTCCATGGCCTGTCCTGCATTTCTGGTTTTGACACTTTTTTCAGCATGGCCCTTTTGACCAATGGGAAGCGAGACATCTTTGTAGCGCTGATTTGCCTTTCCAGGTTGCTTGGTTGGCCAAAATGGCGTATGCGTTTTTTCCTGAATATATTCTGGAAAAAACGCATACGCCCTTTTTGGCCAAGGGCATCATTGTCAACGTTTTGTCGCTTTTCATGTGCTTTAAAGGCGATTCGAATCTACCTCCTGAAATCTGTTTCCTGCAATTCTGCCTTGATTTCAAATCCTCTTCTTTGCCTTCCCTCAATATATTTGTGGATGAGAGTTATCATTTATAACTCTGCAGGTTTGTGAATTGCAGTGTCCTGAACCTCCATTTTACAACTCGCTTTTTAGGGAGCTGGCCGCAAAAGCGCAGGATGGCTTCAGGCCCTGTTCTGCGTCCGGGGGGCAGGCTGAGCCTGTGGTTAATTCTTCTTCCTGATGGGAAAATAGAGTGACCTGTGCCTGTCCCAACACCAAGAGCTAGTCTTTCATTGGTTCCACGTCTTCCCGTTCATCCTCAGTACTAATTGCAACCTGTACGGAACAGGAGGTTAAAGGTGCTGATGCTCCAAGGAGGGAGATTGCTAGTAAAGTGGCTGGAATGGCGAACCCGGGCACAAGCAAATGAGAAATGAGGTGCGTTTTAGAAACCTTTCCCCATCACACGGTGTACCATCTTCAGGGTATCTCATGCATGTTTTCGATGTAGGAAGATGCCCTTGAACCTGGAGATTTGGGACCCATGCGATGGGTACCACGCAGTATTACTTTAAAGGGTCTGCGTTTGCTCACCCAACCTCACCAAACCTCTCAGCCACAACAGTGTCCACCCTTAGGTCTCATCCAGCTGTGGGTCTAGATATGGTCAATCCAGGTTGCATCACAGCCCCTGAACGCATTGTGTAAGAATTTCGCTCTCTTTCACTGTCTTTGTTTCACGGGTTTTTCAAAGTAATTTATTTTTATAATGGGGTTCAGCTGCTTTTCACTGCTGTGTTTATGCCGCTTTACACCCACTTGACACACTAACAGAGAGATATCAATACATAGGTTTTAAGTTTATTACTAGACAGATATATTCTTGTGCGGTGAATAGGGCGTGTTGAGTCCAGTTCTCTGAGCAAGGAGTAGGTCTTGTCTATTACATATTGGGTTTATGGAACGGTATCTGAGCTAATTTGAAACCCTTGTTTTATGTATCACCCCACCTCACCTTTCCCGTTAAGCAGCCATAGTGTGTTTTCTGCATGTGTGACTCTGTTCTGTTTTGTAATTCAGTTCAAGTGTAACGGTTTTTACATTCCCTCTATCAGTGATACCTTATGAGAAGTGTCCTTTTCTGTGTGACTTATTTCACTTAGAGTCGTCGTACCTAAATCCACTCATCATGCTGCTACTAGCCTTATGACATTGATTTCATGGCTGAGTGATATTCCATTGTACATAAGGACCACAACTTCTTTATCCAGTTTTCTCTTTCCTGGGATATTGAAGGTGGAATGAAGTGGAGGTCCTTGTCAACAGAGCAGCAATAAACTTTGGGGTGCTTGTGTCTTGCTGATTTTTCATTTTCCCAATTTATACCCCCATGAGTGGAAGTGCCCTATGCTCTCTAAGCTTTGCTTTTTAGACGTTTCAGGACTCACCGTACACTTCTCCAGAGTGGCTGTTGACAATTTACATCCCGCCCATCAGTGTAGCAAGGCTCCCATTTCTCCATGGCCTGTCCTGCATTTCTGGTTTTGAGACTTTTTTCAGCATGGCCCTTTTGACCGATGGGAAGCGAGACATCTTTGTAGCGCTGATTTGCCTTTCCAGGTTGCTTGGTTGGCCAAAAAGGGCGTATGCGTTTTTTCCTGAATATATTCAGGAAAAAACGCATACGCCCTTTTTGGCCAAGGGCATCATTGTCAACGTTTTTCCGCTTTTCATGTGCTTTAAAGGCGATTCGAATCTACCTCCTGAAATCTGTTTCCTGCAATTCTGCCTTGATTTCAAATCCTCTTCTTTGCCTTCCCTCAATATATTTGTGGATGAGAGTTATCATTTATAACTCTGCAGGTTTGTGAATTGCAGTGCCCTGAACCTCCATTTTACAACTCGCTTTTTAGGGAGCTGGCCGCAAAAGCGCAGGATGGCTTCAGGCCCTGTTCTGGTTCTGGGGGGCAGGCTGAGCCTGTGGTTAATTCTTCTTCCTGATGGGAAAATAGAGTGACCTGTGCCTGTCCCAACACCAAGAGCTAGTCTTTCATTGGTTCCACGTCTTCCCGTTCATCCTCAGTACAAATTGCAACCTGTACGGAACAGGAGGTTAAAGGTGCTGATGCTCCAAGGAGGGAGATTGCTAGTAAAGTGGCTGGAATGGCGAACCCGGGCACAAGCAGATGAGAAATGAGGTGCGTTTTAGAAACCTTTCCCCATCACACGGTGTACCATCTTCTGGGTATCTCATGCATGTTTTCGATGTAGGAAGATGACCTTGAACCTGGAGATTTGGGACCCATGCGATGGGTACCACGCAGTATTACTTTAAAGGGTCTGCGTTTGCTCACCCAACCTCACCAAACCTCTCAGCCGCAACAGTGTCCACCCTTATGTCTCATCCAGCTGTGGGTCTAGATATGGTCAATCCAGGTTGCATCACAGCCCCTGAACGCATTGTGTAAGAATTTCTCTCTCTTTCACTGTCTTTGTTTCATGGGTTTTTCAAAATAATTTATTTTTATAATGGGGTTTAGCTGCTTTTCACTGCTGTGTTTATGCCGCTTTTTACCCACTTGACACACTAACAGAGAGATATCAATACATAGGTTTTAAGATTATTACTAGTCAGATATATTCTTGTGTGGTGAATAGGGCGTGTTGAGTCCAGTTCTCTGAGCAAGGAGTAGGTCTTGTCTATTACATATTGGGTTTATGGAACGGTATCTGAGCTAATTTGAAACCCTTGTTTTATGTGTCACCCCACCTCACCTTTCCCGTTAAGCAGCCATAGTGTGTTTTCTGCATGTGTGACTCTGTTCTGTTTTGTAATTCAGTTCAAGTGTAACGGTTTTTACATTCCCTCTATCAGTGATACCTTATGAGAAGTGTCCTTTTCTGTGTGACTTATTTCACTTAGAATCGTCGTACCTAAATCCACTCATCATGCTGCTACTAGCCTTATGACATTGATTTCATGGCTGAGTGATATTCCATTGTACATAAGGACCACAACTTCTTTATCCATTTTTCTCTTTCCTGGGATATTGAAGGTGGAATGAAGTGGAGGTCCTTGTCAACAGAGCAGCCCTAAACTTTGGGGTGCTTGTGTCTTGCTGATTTTTAATTTTCCCAATTTATACCCCCATGAGTGGAAGTGCCCTATGCTCTCTAAGCTTTGCTTTTTAGACTTTTCAGGACTTACCGTACGCTTCTCCAGAGTGGCTGTTGACAATTTACATCCCGCCCATCAGTGTAGCAAGGCTCCCATTTCTCCATGGCCTGTCCTGCATTTCTGGTGTTGACACTTTTTTCAGCATGGCCCTTTTGACCGATGGGAAGCGAGACATCTTTGTAGCGCTGATTTGCCTTTCCAGGTTGCTTGGTTGGCCAAAAAGGGCGTATGCGTTTTTTCCTGAATATCTTCAGGAAAAAACGCATACGCCCTTTTTGGCCAAGGGCATCATTGTCAACGTTTTGCCGCTTTTCATGTGCTTTAAAGGCGATTCGAATCTACCTCCTGAAATCTGTTTCCTGCAATTCTGCCTTGATTTCAAATCCTCTTCTTTGCCTTCCCTCAATATGTTTGTGGACGAGAGTTATCATTTATAACTCTGCAGGTTTGTGAATTGCAGTGCCCTGAACCTCCATTTTACAACTCGCTTTTTAGGGAGCTGGCCGCAAAAGCGCAGGATGCCTTCAGGCCCTGTTCTGGTTCCGGGGGCAGGCTGAGCCTGTGGTTAATTCTTCTTCCTGATGGGAAAATAGAGTGACCTGTGCCTGTCCCAACACCAAGAGCTAGTCTCTCATTGGTTCCACGTCTTCCAGTTCATCCTCAGGACAAATTGCAACCTGTACGGAACAGGAGCTTAAAGGTGCTGATGCTCCAAGTAGGGAGATTGCTAGTAAAGCGGCTGGAATAGCGAACCCGGCCACAAGGAGATGAGAAATGAGGTGCGTTTTAGAAACCTTTCCACATCACACGGTGTACCATCTTCTGGGTTTCTCATGCATGTTTTCGATGTAGGAAGATGCCCTTGAACCTGGAGATTTGTGACCCATGCGATGGGTACCATGCAGTATTACTGTAAAGGGTCTGCGTTTGCTCACCCAACCTCACCAAACCTCTCAGCCGCAACAGTGTCCACCCTTATGTCTCATCCAGCTGTGGGTCTAGATATGGTCAATCCAGGTTGCATCACAGCCCCTGAACGAATTGTGTAAGAATTTCGCTCTCTTTCACTGTCTTTGTTTCATGGGTTTTTCAAAGTAATTTATTTTTATAATGGGGTTTAGCTGCTTTTCACTGCTGTGTTTATGCCGCTTTACACCCACTTGACACACTAACAGAGAGATATCTATACATAGGTTTTAAGATTATTACTAGTCAGATATATTCTTGTGCGGTGAATAGGGCGTGTTGAGTCCAGTTCTCTGAGCAAGGAGTAGGTCTTGTCTATTACATATTGGTTTTATGGAACGGTATCTGAGCTAATTTGAAACCCTTGTTTTATGTATCACCCCACCTCACCTTTCCCGTGAAGCAGCCATAGTGTGTTTTCTGCATGTGTGACTCTGTTCTGTTTTGTAATTCAGTTCAAGTGTAACGGTTTTTACATTCCCTCTATCAGTGATACCTTATGAGAAGTGTCCTTTTCTGTGTGACTTATTTCACTTAGAATCGTCGTACCTAAATCCACTCATCATGCTGCTACTAGCCTTATGACATTGATTTCATGGCTGAGTGATATTCCATTGTACATAAGGACCACAACTTCTTTATCCATTTTTCTCTTTCCTGGGATATTGAAGGTGGAATGAAGTGGAGGTCCTTGTCAACAGAGCAGCCCTAAACTTTGGGGTGCTTGTGTCTTGCTGATTTTTAATTTTCCCAATTTATACCCCCATGAGTGGAAGTGCCCTATGCTCTCTAAGCTTTGCTTTTTAGACGTTTCAGGACTCACCGTACGCTTCTCCAGAGTGGCTGTTGACAATTTACATCCCGCCCATCAGTGTAGCAAGGCTCCCATTTCTCCATGGCCTGTCCTGCATTTCTGGTTTTGACACTTTTTTCAGCATGGCCCTTTTGGCCGATGGGAAGCGAGACATCTTTGTAGCGCTGATTTGCCTTTCCAGGTTGCTTGGTTGGCCAAAAAGGGCGTATGCGTTTTTTCCTGAATATATTCAGGAAAAAACGCATACGCCCTTTTTGGCCAAGGGCATCATTGTCAACGTTTTGCCGCTTTTCATGTGCTTTAAAGGCGATTCGAATCTACCTCCTGAAATCTGTTTCCTGCAATTCTGCCTTGATTTCAAATCCTCTTCTTTGCCTTCCCTCAATATATTTGTGGACGAGAGTTATCATTTATAACTCTGCAGGTTTGTGAATTGCAGTGCCCTGAACCTCCATTTTACAACTCGCGTTTTTGGGAGATGGCCGCAAAAGCGCAGGATGGCTTCAGGCCCTGTTCTTGTTCCGGGGGGCAGGCTGAGCCTGTGGTTAATTCTTCTTCCTGATGGGAAAATAGAGTGACCTGTGCCTGTCCCAACACCAAGAGATAGTCTCTCATTGGTTTCACGTCTTCCCGTTCATCCTCAGGACAAATTGCAACCTGTACGGAACAGGAGGTTAAAGGTGATGATGCTCCAAGGAGGGAGATTGCTAGTAAAGTGGCTGGAATGGCGAACCCGAGCACAAGGAGATGAGAAATGAGGTGCGTTTTAGAAACCTTTCCCCATCACACGGTGTACCATCTTCTGGGTTTCTCATGCATGTTTCCGATGTAGGAAGATGCCCTTGAACCTGGAGATTTGGGACCCATGCGATGGGTACCACGCAGTATTACTTTAAAGGGGCTGCGTTTGCTCACCCAACCTCACCAAACCTCTCAGCCGCAACAGTGTCCACCCTTATGTCTCATCCAGCTGTGGGTCTAGATATGGTCAATCCAGGTTGCATCACAGCCCCTGAACGCATTGTGTAAGAATTTCGCTCTCTTTCACTGTCTTTGTTTCATGGGTTTTTCAAAGTAATTTATTTTTATAATGGGGTTTAGCTGCTTTTCACTGCTGTGTTTATGCCGCTTTACACCCACTTGACACACTAACAGAGAGATATCAATACATAGGTTTTAAGATTATTACTAGTCAGATATATTCTTGTGCGGTGAATAGGGCGTGTTGAGTCCAGTTCTCTGAGCAAGGAGTAGGTCTTGTCTATTACATATTGGGTTTATGGAACGGTATCTGAGCTAATTTGAAACCCTTGTTTTATGTATCACCCCACCTCACCTTTCCCGTTAAGCAGCCATAGTGTGTTTTCTGCATGTGTGACTCTGTTCTGTTTTGTAATTCAGTTCAAGTGTAACGGTTTTTACATTCCCTCTATCAGTGATACCTTATGAGAAGTGTCCTTTTCTGTGTGACTTATTTCACTTAGAATCGTCGTACCTAAATCCACTCATCATGCTGCTACTAGCCTTATGACATTGATTTCATGGCTGAGTGATATTCCATTGTACATAAGGACCACAACTTCTTTATCCATTTTTCTCTTTCCTGGGATATTGAAGGTGGAATGAAGTGGAGGTCCTTGTCAACAGAGCAGCCCTAAACTTTGGGGTGCTTGTGTCTTGCTGATTTTTAATTTTCCCAATTTATACCCCCATGAGTGGAAGTGCCCTATGCTCTCTAAGCTTTGCTTTTTAGACGTTTCAGGACTCACCGTACGCTTCTCCAGAGTGGCTGTTGACAATTTACATCCCGCCCATCAGTGTAGCAAGGCTCCCATTTCTCCATGGCCTGTCCTGCATTTCTGGTTTTGACACTTTTTTCAGCATGGCCCTTTTGGCCGATGGGAAGCGAGACATCTTTGTAGCGCTGATTTGCCTTTCCAGGTTGCTTGGTTGGCCAAAAAGGGCGTATGCGTTTTTTCCTGAATATATTCAGGAAAAAACGCATACGCCCTTTTTGGCCAAGGGCATCATTGTCAACGTTTTGCCGCTTTTCATGTGCTTTAAAGGCGATTCGAATCTACCTCCTGAAATCTGTTTCCTGCAATTCTGCCTTGATTTCAAATCCTCTTCTTTGCCTTCCCTCAATATATTTGTGGACGAGAGTTATCATTTATAACTCTGCAGGTTTGTGAATTGCAGTGCCCTGAACCTCCATTTTACAACTCGCGTTTTTGGGAGATGGCCGCAAAAGCGCAGGATGGCTTCAGGCCCTGTTCTTGTTCCGGGGGGCAGGCTGAGCCTGTGGTTAATTCTTCTTCCTGATGGGAAAATAGAGTGACCTGTGCCTGTCCCAACACCAAGAGATAGTCTCTCATTGGTTTCACGTCTTCCCGTTCATCCTCAGGACAAATTGCAACCTGTACGGAACAGGAGGTTAAAGGTGATGATGCTCCAAGGAGGGAGATTGCTAGTAAAGTGGCTGGAATGGCGAACCCGAGCACAAGGAGATGAGAAATGAGGTGCGTTTTAGAAACCTTTCCCCATCACACGGTGTACCATCTTCTGGGTTTCTCATGCATGTTTCCGATGTAGGAAGATGCCCTTGAACCTGGAGATTTGGGACCCATGCGATGGGTACCACGCAGTATTACTTTAAAGGGGCTGCGTTTGCTCACCCAACCTCACCAAACCTCTCAGCCGCAACAGTGTCCACCCTTATGTCTCATTCAGCTGTGGGTCTAGATATGGTCAATCCAGGTTGCATCACAGCCCCTGAACGCATTGTGTAAGAATTTCGCTCTCTTTCACTGTCTTTGTTTCATGGGTTTTTCAAAGTAATTTATTTTTATAATGGGGTTTAGCTGCTTTTCACTGCTGTGTTTATGCCGCTTTACACCCACTTGACACACTAACAGAGAGATATCAATACATAGCTTTTAAGATTATTACTAGTCAGATATATTCTTGTGCGGTGAATAGGGCGTGTTGAGTCCAGTTCTCTGAGCAAGGAGTAGGTCTTGTCTATTACATATTGGGTTTATGGAACGGTATCTGAGCTAATTTGAAACCCTTGTTTTATGTATCACCCCACCTCACCTTTCCCGTTAAGCAGCCATAGTGTGTTTTCTGCATGTGTGACTCTGTTCTGTTTTGTAATTCAGTTCAAGTGTAACGGTTTTTACATTCCCTCTATAAGTGATACCTTATGAGAAGTGTCCTTTTCTGTGTGACTTATTTCACTTAGAGTCGTCGTACCTAAATCCACTCATCATGCTGCTACTAGCCTTATGACATTGATTTCATGGCTGAGTGATATTCCATTGTACATAAGGACCACAACTTCTTTATCCATTTTTCTCTTTCCTGGGATATTGAAGGTGGAATGAAGTGGAGGTCCTTGTCAACAGAGCAGCCCTAAACTTTGGGGTGCTTGTGTCTTGCTGATTTTTAATTTTCCCAATTTATACCCCCATGAGTGGAAGTGCCCTATGCTCTCTAAGCTTTGCTTTTTAGACGTTTCAGGACTCACCGTACACTTCTCCAGAGTGGCTGTTGACAATTTACATCCCGCCCATCAGTGTAGCAAGGCTCCCATTTCTCCATGGCCTGTCCTGCATTTTTGGTTTTGAGACTTTTTTCAGCATGGCCCTTTTGACCGATGGGAAGCGAGACATCTTTGTAGCGCTGATTTGCCTTTCCAGGTTGCTTGGTTGGCCAAAAAGGGCGTATGCGTTTTTTCCTGAATATATTCAGGAAAAAACGCATACGCCCTTTTTGGCCAAGGGCATCATTATCAACGTTTTGCCGCTTTTCATGTGCTTTAAAGGCGATTCGAATCTACCTCCTGAAATCTGTTTCCTGCAATTCTGCCTTGATTTCAAATCCTCTTCTTTGCCTTCCCTCAATATATTTGTGGACGAGAGTTATCATTTATAACTCTGCAGGTTTGTGAATTGCAGTGCCCTGAACCTCCATTTTACAGCTCGCTTTTTAGGGAGCTGGCCGCAAAATCGCAGGATGCCTTCAGGCCCTGTTCTGGTTCTGGGGGGCAGGCTGAGCCTGTGGTTAATTCTTCTTCCTGATGGGAAAATAGAGTGACCTGTGCCTGTCCCAACACCAAGAGCTAGTCTCTCATTGGTTCCACGTCTTCCAGTTCATCCTCAGGACAAATTGCAACCTGTACGGAACAGGAGCTTAAAGGTGCTGATGCTCCAAGTAGGGAGATTGCTAGTAAAGCGGCTGGAATAGCGAACCCGGCCACAAGGAGATGAGAAATGAGGTGCGTTTTAGAAACTTTTCCACATCACACGGTGTACCATCTTCTGGGTTTCTCATGCATGTTTTCGATGTAGGAAGATGCCCTTGAACCTGGAGATTTGTGACCCATGCGATGGGTACCATGCAGTATTACTGTAAAGGGTCTGCGTTTGCTCACCCAACCTCACCAAACCTCTCAGCCCCAAGAGTGTCCACCCTTATGTCTCATCCAGCTGTGGGTCTAGATATGGTCAATCCAGGTTGCATCACAGCCCCTGAACGAATTGTGTAAGAATTTCGCTCTCTTTCACTGTCTTTGTTTCATGGGTTATTCAAAGTAATTTATTTTTATAATGGGGTTTAGCTGCTTTTCACTTCTGTGTTTATGCCGCTTTACACCCACTTGACACACTAACAGAGAGATATCTATACATAGGTTTTAAGATTATTACTAGTCAGATATATTCTTGTGCGGTGAATAGGGCGTGTTGAGTCCAGTTCTCTGAGCAAGGAGTAGGTCTTGTCTATTACATATTGGTTTTATGGAACGGTATCTGAGCTAATTTGAAACCCTTGTTTTATGTATCACCCCACCTCACCTTTCCCGTGAAGCAGCCATAGTGTGTTTTCTGCATGTGTGACTCTGTTCTGTTTTGTAATTCAGTTCAAGTGTAACGGTTTTTACATTCCCTCTATCAGTGATACCTTATGAGAAGTGTCCTTTTCTGTGTGACTTATTTCACTTAGAATCGTCGTACCTAAATCCACTCATCATGCTGCTACTAGCCTTATGACATTGATTTCATGGCTGAGTGATATTCCATTGTACATAAGGACCACAACTTCTTTATCCATTTTTCTCTTTCCTGGGATATTGAAGGTGGAATGAAGTGGAGGTCCTTGTCAACAGAGCAGCCCTAAACTTTGGGGTGCTTGTGTCTTGCTGATTTTTAATTTTCCCAATTTATACCCCCATGAGTGGAAGTGCCCTATGCTCTCTAAGCTTTGCTTTTTAGACGTTTCAGGACTCACCGTACGCTTCTCCAGAGTGGCTGTTGACAATTTACATCCCGCCCATCAGTGTAGCAAGGCTCCCATTTCTCCATGGCCTGTCCTGCATTTCTGGTTTTGACACTTTTTTCAGCATGGCCCTTTTGACCGATGGGAAGTGAGACATCTTTGTAGCGCTGATTTGCCTTTCCAGGTTGCTTGGTTGGCCAAAAAGGGCGTATGCGTTTTTTCCTGAATATATTCAGGAAAAAACGCATACGCCCTTTTTGGCCAAGGGCATCATTGTCAACGTTTTGCCGCTTTTCATGTGCTTTAAAGGCGATTCGAATCTACCTCCTGAAATCTGTTTCCTGCAATTCTGCCTTGATTTCAAATCCTCTTCTTTGCCTTCCCTCAATATATTTGTGGACGAGAGTTATCATTTATAACTCTGCAGGTTTGTGAATTGCAGTGCCCTGAACCTCCATTTTACAACTCGCGTTTTTGGGAGATGGCCGCAAAAGCGCAGGATGTTTTCAGGCCCTGTTCTTGTTCCGGGGGGCAGGCTGAGCCTTTGGTTAATTCTTCTTCCTGATGGGAAAATAGAGTGACCTGTGCCTGTCCCAACACCAAGAGATAGTCTCTCATTGGTTTCACGTCTTCCCGTTCATCCTCAGGACAAATTGCAACCTGTACGGAACAGGAGGTTAAAGGTGCTGATGCTCCAAGTAGGGAGATTGCTAGTAAAGTGGCTGGAATGGCGAACCCGAGCACAAGGAGATGAGAAATGAGGTGCGTTTTAGAAACCTTTCCCCATCACACGGTGTACCATCTTCTGGGTTTCTCATGCATGTTTCCGATGTAGGAAGATGCCATTGAACCTGGAGATTTGGGACCCATGCGATGGGTACCACGCAGTATTACTTTAAAGGGGCTGCGTTTGCTCACCCAACCTCACCAAACCTCTCAGCCGCAACAGTGTCCACCCTTATGTCTCATTCAGCTGTGGGTCTAGATATGGTCAATCCAGGTTGCATCACAGCCCCTGAACGCATTGTGTAAGAATTTCGCTCTCTTTCACTGTCTTTGTTTCATGGGTTTTTCAAAGTAATTTATTTTTATAATGGGGTTTAGCTGCTTTTCACTGCTGTGTTTATGCCGCTTTACACCCACTTGACACACTAACAGAGAGATATCAATACATAGCTTTTAAGATTATTACTAGTCAGATATATTCTTGTGCGGTGAATAGGGCGTGTTGAGTCCAGTTCTCTGAGCAAGGAGTAGGTCTTGTCTATTACATATTGGTTTTATGGAACGGTATCTGAGCTAATTTGAAACCCTTGTTTTATGTATCACCCCACCTCACCTTTCCCGTTAAGTAGCCATAGTGTGTTTTCTGCATGTGTGACTCTGTTCTGTTTTGTAATTCAGTTCAAGTGTAACGGTTTTTACATTCCCTCTATAAGTGATACCTTATGAGAAGTGTCCTTTTCTGTGTGACTTATTTCACTTAGAGTCGTCGTACCTAAATCCACTCATCATGCTGCTACTAGCCTTATGACATTGATTTCACGGCTGAGTGATATTCCATTGTACATAAGGACCACAACTTCTTTATCCATTTTTCTCTTTCCTGGGATATTGAAGGTGGAATGAAGTGGAGGTCCTTGTCAACAGAGCAGCCCTAAACTTTGGGGTGCTTGTGTCTTGCTGATTTTTCATTTTCCCAATTTATACCCCCATGAGTGGAAGTGCCCTATGCTCTCTAAGCTTTGCTTTTTAGACGTTTCAGGACTCACCGTACACTTCTCCAGAGTGGCTGTTGACAATTTACATCCCGCCCATCAGTGTAGCAAGGCTCCCATTTCTCCATGGCCTGTCCTGCATTTTTGGTTTTGAGACTTTTTTCAGCATGGCCCTTTTGACCGATGGGAAGCGAGACATCTTTGTAGCGCTGATTTGCCTTTCCAGGTTGCTTGGTTGGCCAAAAAGGGCGTATGCGTTTTTTCCTGAATATATTCAGGAAAAAACGCATACGCCCTTTTTGGCCAAGGGCATCATTGTCAACGTTTTGCCGCTTTTCATGTGCTTTAAAGGCGATTCGAATCTACCTCCTGAAATCTGTTTCCTGCAATTCTGCCTTGATTTCAAATCCTCTTCTTTGCCTTCCCTCAATATATTTGTGGACGAGAGTTATCATTTATAACTCTGCAGGTTTGTGAATTGCAGTGCCCTGAACCTCCATTTTACAACTCGCGTTTTTGGGAGATGGCCGCAAAAGCGCAGGATGGCTTCAGGCCCTGTTCTTGTTCCGGGGGGCAGGCTGAGCCTGTGGTTAATTCTTCTTCCTGATGGGAAAATAGAGTGACCTGTGCCTGTCCCAACACCAAGAGATAGTCTCTCATTGGTTTCACGTCTTCCCGTTCATCCTCAGGACAAATTGCAACCTGTACGGAACAGGAGGTTAAAGGTGATGATGCTCCAAGGAGGGAGATTGCTAGTAAAGTGGCTGGAATGGCGAACCCGAGCACAAGGAGATGAGAAATGAGGTGCGTTTTAGAAACCTTTCCCCATCACACGGTGTACCATCTTCTGGGTTTCTCATGCATGTTTCCGATGTAGGAAGATGCCCTTGAACCTGGAGATTTGGGACCCATGCGATGGGTACCACGCAGTATTACTTTAAAGGGGCTGCGTTTGCTCACCCAACCTCACCAAACCTCTCAGCCGCAACAGTGTCCACCCTTATGTCTCATCCAGCTGTGGGTCTAGATATGGTCAATCCAGGTTGCATCACAGCCCCTGAACGCATTGTGTAAGAACTTCGCTCTCTTTCACTGTCTTTGTTTCATGGGTTTTTCAAAGTAATTTATTTTTATAATGGGGTTTAGCTGCTTTTCACTGCTGTGTTTATGCCGCTTTACACCCACTTGACACACTAACAGAGAGATATCAATACATAGGTTTTAAGATTATTACTAGTCAGATATATTCTTGTGCGGTGAATAGGGCGTGTTGAGTCCAGTTCTCTGAGCAAGGAGTAGGTCTTGTCTATTACATATTGGGTTTATGGAACGGTATCTGAGCTAATTTGAAACCCTTGTTTTATGTATCACCCCACCTCACCTTTCCCGTGAAGCAGCCATAGTGTGTTTTCTGCATGTGTGACTCTGTTCTGTTTTGTAATTCAGTTCAAGTGTAACGGTTTTTACATTCCCTCTATCAGTGATACATTATGAGAAGTGTCCTTTTCTGTGTGACTTATTTCACTTAGAGTCGTCGTACCTAAATCCACTCATCATGCTGCTACTAGCCTTATGACATTGATTTCACGGCTGAGTGATATTCCATTGTACATAAGGACCACAACTTCTTTATCCATTTTTCTCTTTCCTGGGATATTGAAGGTGGAATGAAGTGGAGGTCCTTGTCAACAGAGCAGCCCTAAACTTTGGGGTGCTTGTGTCTTGCTGATTTTTCATTTTCCCAATTTATACCCCCATGAGTGGAAGTGCCCTATGCTCTCTAAGCTTTGCTTTTTAGACGTTTCAGGACTCACCGTACACTTCTCCAGAGTGGCTGTTGACAATTTACATCCCGCCCATCAGTGTAGCAAGGCTCCCATTTCTCCATGGCCTGTCCTGCATTTTTGGTTTTGAGACTTTTTTCAGCATGGCCCTTTTGACCGATGGGAAGCGAGACATCTTTGTAGCGCTGATTTGCCTTTCCAGGTTGCTTGGTTGGCCAAAAAGGGCGTATGCGTTTTTTCCTGAATATATTCAGGAAAAAACGCATACGCCCTTTTTGGCCAAGGGCATCATTGTCAACGTTTTGCCGCTTTTCATGTGCTTTAAAGGCGATTCGAATCTACCTCCTGAAATCTGTTTCCTGCAATTCTGCCTTGATTTCAAATCCTCTTCTTTGCCTTCCCTCAATATATTTGTGGACGAGAGTTATCATTTATAACTCTGCAGGTTTGTGAATTGCAGTGCCCTGAACCTCCATTTTACAACTCGCGTTTTTGGGAGATGGCCGCAAAAGCGCAGGATGGCTTCAGGCCCTGTTCTTGTTCCGGGGGGCAGGCTGAGCCTTTGGTTAATTCTTCTTCCTGATGGGAAAATAGAGTGACCTGTGCCTGTCCCAACACCAAGAGATAGTCTCTCATTGGTTTCACGTCTTCCCGTTCATCCTCAGGACAAATTGCAACCTGTACGGAACAGGAGGTTAAAGGTTATGATGCTCCAAGGAGGGAGATTGCTAGTAAAGTGGCTGGAATGGCGAACCCGAGCACAAAGAGATGAGAAATGAGGTGCGTTTTAGAAACCTTTCCCCATCACACGGTGTACCATCTTCTGGGTTTCTCATGCATGTTTTCGATGTAGGAAGATGCCCTTGAACCTGGAGATTTGGGACCCATGCGATGGGTACCACGCAGTATTACTTTAAAGGGGCTGCGTTTGCTCACCCAACCTCACCAAACCTCTCAGCCGCAACAGTGTCCACCCTTATGTCTCATCCAGCTGTGGGTCTAGATATGGTCAATCCAGGTTGCATCACAGCCCCTGAACGCATTGTGTAAGAACTTCGCTCTCTTTCACTGTCTTTGTTTCATGGGTTTTTCAAAGTAATTTATTTTTATAATGGGGTTTAGCTGCTTTTCACTGCTGTGTTTATGCCGCTTTACACCCACTTGACACACTAACAGAGAGATATCAATACATAGGTTTTAAGATTATTACTAGTCAGATATATTCTTGTGCGGTGAATAGGGCGTGTTGAGTCCAGTTCTCTGAGCAAGGAGTAGGTCTTGTCTATTACATATTGGGTTTATGGAACGGTATCTGAGCTAATTTGAAACCCTTGTTTTATGTATCACCCCACCTCACCTTTCCCGTTAAGCAGCCATAGTGTGTTTTCTGCATGTGTGACTCTGTTCTGTTTTGTAATTCAGTTCAAGTGTAACGGTTTTTACATTCCCTCTATCAGTGATACATTATGAGAAGTGTCCTTTTCTGTGTGACTTATTTCACTTAGAGTCGTCGTACCTAAATCCACTCATCATGCTGCTACTAGCCTTATGACATTGATTTCACGGCTGAGTGATATTCCATTGTACATAAGGACCACAACTTCTTTATCCATTTTTCTCTTTCCTGGGATATTGAAGGTGGAATGAAGTGGAGGTCCTTGTCAACAGAGCAGCCCTAAACTTTGGGGTGCTTGTGTCTTGCTGATTTTTAATTTTCCCAATTTATACCCCCATGAGTGGAAGTGCCCTATGCTCTCTAAGCTTTGCTTTTTAGACGTTTCAGGACTCACCGTACACTTCTCCAGAGTGGCTGTTGACAATTTACATCCCGCCCATCAGTGTAGCAAGGCTCCCATTTCTCCATGGCCTGTCCTGCATTTTTGGTTTTGAGACTTTTTTCAGCATGGCCCTTTTGACCGATGGGAAGTGAGACATCTTTGTAGCGCTGATTTGCCTTTCCAGGTTGCTTGGTTGGCCAAAAAGGGCGTATGCGTTTTTTCCTGAATATCTTCAGGAAAAAACGCATACGCCCTTTTTGGCCAAGGGCATCATTGTCAACGTTTTGACGCTTTTCATGTGCTTTAAAGGCGATTCGAATCTACCTCCTGAAATCTGTTTCCTGCAATTCTGCCTTGATTTCAAATCCTCTTCTTTGCCTTCCCTCAATATATTTGTGGACGAGAGTTATCATTTATAACTCTGCAGGTTTGTGAATTGCAGTGCCCTGAACCTCCATTTTACAACTCGCTTTTTAGGGAGCTGGCCGCAAAAGCGCAGGATGCCTTCAGGCCCTGTTCTGGTTCCGGGGGCAGGCTGAGCCTGTGGTTAATTCTTCTTCCTGATGGGAAAATAGAGTGACCTGTGCCTGTCCCAATACCAAGAGCTAGTCTCTCATTGGTTCCACGTCTTCCAGTTCATCCTCAGGACAAATTGCAACCTGTACGGAACAGGAGCTTAAAGGTGCTGATGCTCCAAGTAGGGAGATTGCTAGTAAAGCGGCTGGAATAGCGAACCCGGGCACAAGGAGATGAGAAATGAGGTGCGTTTTAGAAACCTTTCCACATCACACGGTGTACCATCTTCTGGGTTTCTCATGCATGTTTCCGATATAGGAAGATGCCCTTGAACCTGGAGATTTGGGACCCATGCGATGGGTACCACGCAGTATTACTTTAAAGGGGCTGCGTTTGCTCACCCAACCTCACCAAACCTCTCAGCCGCAACAGTGTCCACCCTTATGTCTCATGCAGCTGTGGGTCTAGATATGGTCAATCCAGGTTGCATCACAGCCCCTGAACGCATTGTGTAAGAATTTCGCTCTCTTTCACTGTCTTTGTTTCATGGGTTTTTCAAAGTAATTTATTTTTATAATGGGGTTTAGCTGCTTTTCACTGCTGTGTTTATGCCGCTTTACACCCACTTGACACACTAACAGAGAGATATCAATACATAGGTTTTAAGATTATTACTAGTCAGATATATTCTTGTGCGGTGAATAGGGCGTGTTGAGTCCAGTTCTCTGAGCAAGGAGTAGGTCTTGTCTATTACATATTGGGTTTATGGAACGGTATCTGAGCTAATTTGAAACCCTTGTTTTATGTATCACCCCACCTCACCTTTCCCGTTAAGCAGCCATAGTGTGTTTTCTGCATGTGTGACTCTGTTCTGTTTTGTAATTCAGTTCAAGTGTAACGGTTTTTACATTCCCTCTATCAGTGATACCTTATGAGAAGTGTCCTTTTCTGTGTGACTTATTTCACTTAGAGTCGTCGTACCTAAATCCACTCATCATGCTGCTACTAGCCTTATGACATTGATTTCACGGCTGAGTGATATTCCATTGTACATAAGGACCACAACTTCTTTATCCATTTTTCTCTTTCCTGGGATATTGAAGGTGGAATGAAGTGGAGGTCCTTGTCAACAGAGCAGCCCTAAACTTTGGGGTGCTTGTGTCTTGCTGATTTTTCATTTTCCCAATTTATACCCCCATGAGTGGAAGTGCCCTATGCTCTCTAAGCTTTGCTTTTTAGACGTTTCAGGACTCACCGTACGCTTCTCCAGAGTGGCTGTTGACAATTTACATCCCGCCCATCAGTGTAGCAAGGCTCCCATTTCTCCATGGCCTGTCCTGCATTTTTGGTTTTGAGACTTTTTTCAGCATGGCCCTTTTGACCGATGGGAAGCGAGACATCTTTGTAGCGCTGATTTGCCTTTCCAGGTTGCTTGGTTGGCCAAAAAGGGCGTATGCGTTTTTTCCTGAATATATTCAGGAAAAAACGCATACGCCCTTTTTGGCCAAGGGCATCATTGTCAACGTTTTGCCGCTTTTCATGTGCTTTAAAGGCGATTCGAATCTACCTCCTGAAATCTGTTTCCTGCAATTCTGCCTTGATTTCAAATCCTCTTCTTTGCCTTCCCTCAATATATTTGTGGACGAGAGTTATCATTTATAACTCTGCAGGTTTGTGAATTGCAGTGCCCTGAACCTCCATTTTACAACTCGCTTTTTAGGGAGCTGGCCGCAAAAGCGCAGGATGCCTTCAGGCCCTGTTCTGGTTCCGGGGGCAGGCTGAGCCTGTGGTTAATTCTTCTTCCTGATGGGAAAATAGAGTGACCTGTGCCTGTCCCAACACCAAGAGCTAGTCTCTCATTGGTTCCACGTCTTCCAGTTCATCCTCAGGACAAATTGCAACCTGTACGGAACAGGAGCTTAAAGGTGCTGATGCTCCAAGTAGGGAGATTGCTAGTAAAGCGGCTGGAATAGCGAACCCGGGCACAAGGAGATGAGAAATGAGGTGCGTTTTAGAAACCTTTCCACATCACACGGTGTACCATCTTCTGGGTTTCTCATGCATGTTTTCGATGTAGGAAGATGCCCTTGAACCTGGAGATTTGTGACCCATGCGATGGGTACCATGCAGTATTACTGTAAAGGGTCTGCGTTTGCTCACCCAACCTCACCAAACCTCTCAGCCCCAAGAGTGTCCACCCTTATGTCTCATCCAGCTGTGGGTCTAGATATGGTCAATCCAGGTTGCATCACAGCCCCTGAACGAATTGTGTAAGAATTTCGCTCTCTTTCACTGTCTTTGTTTCATGGGTTATTCAAAGTAATTTATTTTTATAATGGGGTTTAGCTGCTTTTCACTTCTGTGTTTATGCCGCTTTACACCCACTTGACACACTAACAGAGAGATATCTATACATAGGTTTTAAGATTATTACTAGTCAGATATATTCTTGTGCGGTGAATAGGGCGTGTTGAGTCCAGTTCTCTGAGCAAGGAGTAGGTCTTGTCTATTACATATTGGTTTTATGGAACGGTATCTGAGCTAATTTGAAACCCTTGTTTTATGTATCACCCCACCTCACCTTTCCCGTGAAGCAGCCATAGTGTGTTTTCTGCATGTGTGACTCTGTTCTGTTTTGTAATTCAGTTCAAGTGTAACGGTTTTTACATTCCCTCTATCAGTGATACCTTATGAGAAGTGTCCTTTTCTGTGTGACTTATTTCACTTAGAATCGTCGTACCTAAATCCACTCATCATGCTGCTACTAGCCTTATGACATTGATTTCACGGCTGAGTGATATTCCATTGTACATAAGGACCACAACTTCTTTATCCATTTTTCTCTTTCCTGGGATATTGAAGGTGGAATGAAGTGGAGGTCCTTGTCAACAGAGCAGCCCTAAACTTTGGGGTGCTTGTGTCTTGCTGATTTTTCATTTTCCCAATTTATACCCCCATGAGTGGAAGTGCCCTATGCTCTCTAAGCTTTGCTTTTTAGACGTTTCAGGACTCACCGTACGCTTCTCCAGAGTGGCTGTTGACAATTTACATCCCGCCCATCAGTGTAGCAAGGCTCCCATTTCTCCATGGCCTGTCCTGCATTTCTGGTTTTGACACTTTTTTCAGCATGGCCCTTTTGACCGATGGGAAGCGAGACATCTTTGTAGCGCTGATTTGCCTTTCCAGGTTGCTTGGTTGGCCAAAAAGGGCGTATGCGTTTTTTCCTGAATATATTCAGGAAAAAACGCATACGCCCTTTTTGGCCAAGGGCATCATTGTCAACGTTTTGCCGCTTTTCATGTGCTTTAAAGGCGATTCGAATCTACCTCCTGAAATCTGTTTCCTGCAATTCTGCCTTGATTTCAAATCCTCTTCTTTGCCTTCCCTCAATATATTTGTGGACGAGAGTTATCATTTATAACTCTGCAGGTTTGTGAATTGCAGTGCCCTGAACCTCCATTTTACAACTCGCGTTTTTGGGAGATGGCCGCAAAAGCGCAGGATGGCTTCAGGCCCTGTTCTGGGTCCGGGGGGCAGGCTGAGCCTGTGGTTAATTCTTCTTCCTGATGGGAAAATAGAGTGACCTGTGCCTGTCCCAACACCAAGAGATAGTCTCTCATTGGTTTCACGTCTTCCCGTTCATCCTCAGGACAAATTGCAACCTGTACGGAACAGGAGGTTAAAGGTGATGATGCTCCAAGGAGGGAGATTGCTAGTAAAGTGGCTGGAATGGCGAACCCGAGCACAAGGAGATGAGAAATGAGGTGCGTTTTAGAAACCTTTCCCCATCACACGGTGTACCATCTTCTGGGTTTCTCATGCATGTTTCCGATGTAGGAAGATGCCCTTGAACCTGGAGATTTGGGACCCATGCGATGGGTACCACGCAGTATTACTTTAAAGGGGCTGCGTTTGCTCACCCAACCTCACCAAACCTCTCAGCCGCAACAGTGTCCACCCTTATGTCTCATTCAGCTGTGGGTCTAGATATGGTCAATCCAGGTTGCATCACAGCCCCTGAACGCATTGTGTAAGAATTTCGCTCTCTTTCACTGTCTTTGTTTCATGGGTTTTTCAAAGTAATTTATTTTTATAATGGGGTTTAGCTGCTTTTCACTGCTGTGTTTATGCCGCTTTACACCCACTTGACACACTAACAGAGAGATATCAATACATAGCTTTTAAGATTATTACTAGTCAGATATATTCTTGTGCGGTGAATAGGGCGTGTTGAGTCCAGTTCTCTGAGCAAGGAGTAGGTCTTGTCTATTACATATTGGGTTTATGGAACGGTATCTGAGCTAATTTGAAACCCTTGTTTTATGTATCACCCCACCTCACCTTTCCCGTTAAGCAGCCATAGTGTGTTTTCTGCATGTGTGACTCTGTTCTGTTTTGTAATTCAGTTCAAGTGTAACGGTTTTTACATTCCCTCTATCAGTGATACCTTATGAGAAGTGTCCTTTTCTGTGTGACTTATTTCACTTAGAGTCGTCGTACCTAAATCCACTCATCATGCTGCTACTAGCCTTATGACATTGATTTCACGGCTGAGTGATATTCCATTGTACATAAGGACCACAACTTCTTTATCCATTTTTCTCTTTCCTGGGATATTGAAGGTGGAATGAAGTGGAGGTCCTTGTCAACAGAGCAGCCCTAAACTTTGGGGTGCTTGTGTCTTGCTGATTTTTCATTTTCCCAATTTATACCCCCATGAGTGGAAGTGCCCTATGCTCTCTAAGCTTTGCTTTTTAGACGTTTCAGGACTCACCGTACGCTTCTCCAGAGTGGCTGTTGACAATTTACATCCCGCCCATCAGTGTAGCAAGGCTCCCATTTCTCCATGGCCTGTCCTGCATTTTTGGTTTTGAGACTTTTTTCAGCATGGCCCTTTTGACCGATGGGAAGCGAGACATCTTTGTAGCGCTGATTTGCCTTTCCAGGTTGCTTGGTTGGCCAAAAAGGGCGTATGCGTTTTTTCCTGAATATATTCAGGAAAAAACGCATACGCCCTTTTTGGCCAAGGGCATCATTGTCAACGTTTTGCCGCTTTTCATGTGCTTTAAAGGCGATTCGAATCTACCTCCTGAAATCTGTTTCCTGCAATTCTGCCTTGATTTCAAATCCTCTTCTTTGCCTTCCCTCAATATATTTGTGGACGAGAGTTATCATTTATAACTCTGCAGGTTTGTGAATTGCAGTGCCCTGAACCTCCATTTTACAACTCGCTTTTTAGGGAGCTGGCCGCAAAAGCGCAGGATGCCTTCAGGCCCTGTTCTGGTTCCGGGGGCAGGCTGAGCCTGTGGTTAATTCTTCTTCCTGATGGGAAAATAGAGTGACCTGTGCCTGTCCCAACACCAAGAGCTAGTCTCTCATTGGTTCCACGTCTTCCAGTTCATCCTCAGGACAAATTGCAACCTGTACGGAACAGGAGCTTAAAGGTGCTGATGCTCCAAGTAGGGAGATTGCTAGTAAAGCGGCTGGAATAGCGAACCCGGGCACAAGGAGATGAGAAATGAGGTGCGTTTTAGAAACCTTTCCACATCACACGGTGTACCATCTTCTGGGTTTCTCATGCATGTTTTCGATGTAGGAAGATGCCCTTGAACCTGGAGATTTGTGACCCATGCGATGGGTACCATGCAGTATTACTGTAAAGGGTCTGCGTTTGCTCACCCAACCTCACCAAACCTCTCAGCCCCAAGAGTGTCCACCCTTATGTCTCATCCAGCTGTGGGTCTAGATATGGTCAATCCAGGTTGCATCACAGCCCCTGAACGAATTGTGTAAGAATTTCGCTCTCTTTCACTGTCTTTGTTTCATGGGTTATTCAAAGTAATTTATTTTTATAATGGGGTTTAGCTGCTTTTCACTTCTGTGTTTATGCCGCTTTACACCCACTTGACACACTAACAGAGAGATATCTATACATAGGTTTTAAGATTATTACTAGTCAGATATATTCTTGTGCGGTGAATAGGGCGTGTTGAGTCCAGTTCTCTGAGCAAGGAGTAGGTCTTGTCTATTACATATTGGTTTTATGGAACGGTATCTGAGCTAATTTGAAACCCTTGTTTTATGTATCACCCCACCTCACCTTTCCCGTGAAGCAGCCATAGTGTGTTTTCTGCATGTGTGACTCTGTTCTGTTTTGTAATTCAGTTCAAGTGTAACGCTTTTTACATTCCCTCTATCAGTGATACCTTATGAGAAGTGTCCTTTTCTGTGTGACTTATTTCACTTAGAATCGTCGTACCTAAATCCACTCATCATGCTGCTACTAGCCTTATGACATTGATTTCACGGCTGAGTGATATTCCATTGTACATAAGGACCACAACTTCTTTATCCATTTTTCTCTTTCCTGGGATATTGAAGGTGGAATGAAGTGGAGGTCCTTGTCAACAGAGCAGCCCTAAACTTTGGGGTGCTTGTGTCTTGCTGATTTTTCATTTTCCCAATTTATACCCCCATGAGTGGAAGTGCCCTATGCTCTCTAAGCTTTGCTTTTTAGACGTTTCAGGACTCACCGTACGCTTCTCCAGAGTGGCTGTTGACAATTTACATCCCGCCCATCAGTGTAGCAAGGCTCCCATTTCTCCATGGCCTGTCCTGCATTTCTGGTTTTGACACTTTTTTCAGCATGGCCCTTTTGACTGATGGGAAGCGAGACATCTTTGTAGCGCTGATTTGCCTTTCCAGGTTGCTTGGTTGGCCAAAAAGGGCGTATGCGTTTTTTCCTGAATATATTCAGGAAAAAACGCATACGCCCTTTTTGGCCAAGGGCATCATTGTCAACGTTTTGCCGCTTTTCATGTGCTTTAAAGGCGATTCGAATCTACCTCCTGAAATCTGTTTCCTGCAATTCTGCCTTGATTTCAAATCCTCTTCTTTGCCTTCCCTCAATATATTTGTGGACGAGAGTTATCATTTATAACTCTGCAGGTTTGTGAATTGCAGTGCCCTGAACCTCCATTTTACAACTCGCGTTTTTGGGAGCTGGCCGCAAAAGCGCAGGATGGCTTCAGGCCCTGTTCTGGGTCCGGGGGGCAGGCTGAGCCTGTGGTTAATTCTTCTTCCTGATGGGAAAATAGAGTGACCTGTGCCTGTCCCAACACCAAGAGATAGTCTCTCATTGGTTTCACGTCTTCCCGTTCATCCTCAGGACAAATTGCAACCTGTACGGAACAGGAGGTTAAAGGTGATGATGCTCCAAGGAGGGAGATTGCTAGTAAAGTGGCTGGAATGGCGAACCCGAGCACAAGGAGATGAGAAATGAGGTGCGTTTTAGAAACCTTTCCCCATCACACGGTGTACCATCTTCTGGGTTTCTCATGCATGTTTCCGATGTAGGAAGATGCCCTTGAACCTGGAGATTTGGGACCCATGCGATGGGTACCACGCAGTATTACTTTAAAGGGGCTGCGTTTGCTCACCCAACCTCACCAAACCTCTCAGCCGCAACAGTGTCCACCCTTATGTCTCATTCAGCTGTGGGTCTAGATATGGTCAATCCAGGTTGCATCACAGCCCCTGAACGCATTGTGTAAGAATTTCGCTCTCTTTCACTGTCTTTGTTTCATGGGTTTTTCAAAGTAATTTATTTTTATAATGGGGTTTAGCTGCTTTTCACTGCTGTGTTTATGCCGCTTTACACCCACTTGACACACTAACAGAGAGATATCAATACATAGCTTTTAAGATTATTACTAGTCAGATATATTCTTGTGCGGTGAATAGGGCGTGTTGAGTCCAGTTCTCTGAGCAAGGAGTAGGTCTTGTCTATTACATATTGGGTTTATGGAACGGTATCTGAGCTAATTTGAAACCCTTGTTTTATGTATCACCCCACCTCACCTTTCCCGTTAAGCAGCCATAGTGTGTTTTCTGCATGTGTGACTCTGTTCTGTTTTGTAATTCAGTTCAAGTGTAACGGTTTTTACATTCCCTCTATCAGTGATACCTTATGAGAAGTGTCCTTTTCTGTGTGACTTATTTCACTTAGAGTCGTCGTACCTAAATCCACTCATCATGCTGCTACTAGCCTTATGACATTGATTTCACGGCTGAGTGATATTCCATTGTACATAAGGACCACAACTTCTTTATCCATTTTTCTCTTTCCTGGGATATTGAAGGTGGAATGAAGTGGAGGTCCTTGTCAACAGAGCAGCCCTAAACTTTGGGGTGCTTGTGTCTTGCTGATTTTTCATTTTCCCAATTTATACCCCCATGAGTGGAAGTGCCCTATGCTCTCTAAGCTTTGCTTTTTAGACGTTTCAGGACTCACCGTACGCTTCTCCAGAGTGGCTGTTGACAATTTACATCCCGCCCATCAGTGTAGCAAGGCTCCCATTTCTCCATGGCCTGTCCTGCATTTTTGGTTTTGAGACTTTTTTCAGCATGGCCCTTTTGACCGATGGGAAGCGAGACATCTTTGTAGCGCTGATTTGCCTTTCCAGGTTGCTTGGTTGGCCAAAAAGGGCGTATGCGTTTTTTCCTGAATATATTCAGGAAAAAACGCATACGCCCTTTTTGGCCAAGGGCATCATTGTCAACGTTTTGCCGCTTTTCATGTGCTTTAAAGGCGATTCGAATCTACCTCCTGAAATCTGTTTCCTGCAATTCTGCCTTGATTTCAAATCCTCTTCTTTGCCTTCCCTCAATATATTTGTGGACGAGAGTTATCATTTATAACTCTGCAGGTTTGTGAATTGCAGTGCCCTGAACCTCCATTTTACAACTCGCTTTTTAGGGAGCTGGCCGCAAAAGCGCAGGATGCCTTCAGGCCCTGTTCTGGTTCCGGGGGCAGGCTGAGCCTGTGGTTAATTCTTCTTCCTGATGGGAAAATAGAGTGACCTGTGCCTGTCCCAACACCAAGAGCTAGTCTCTCATTGGTTCCACGTCTTCCAGTTCATCCTCAGGACAAATTGCAACCTGTACGGAACAGGAGCTTAAAGGTGCTGATGCTCCAAGTAGGGAGATTGCTAGTAAAGCGGCTGGAATAGCGAACCCGGGCACAAGGAGATGAGAAATGAGGTGCGTTTTAGAAACCTTTCCACATCACACGGTGTACCATCTTCTGGGTTTCTCATGCATGTTTTCGATGTAGGAAGATGCCCTTGAACCTGGAGATTTGTGACCCATGCGATGGGTACCATGCAGTATTACTGTAAAGGGTCTGCGTTTGCTCACCCAACCTCACCAAACCTCTCAGCCCCAAGAGTGTCCACCCTTATGTCTCATCCAGCTGTGGGTCTAGATATGGTCAATCCAGGTTGCATCACAGCCCCTGAACGAATTGTGTAAGAATTTCGCTCTCTTTCACTGTCTTTGTTTCATGGGTTATTCAAAGTAATTTATTTTTATAATGGGGTTTAGCTGCTTTTCACTTCTGTGTTTATGCCGCTTTACACCCACTTGACACACTAACAGAGAGATATCTATACATAGGTTTTAAGATTATTACTAGTCAGATATATTCTTGTGCGGTGAATAGGGCGTGTTGAGTCCAGTTCTCTGAGCAAGGAGTATGTCTTGTCTATTACATATTGGTTTTATGGAACGGTATCTGAGCTAATTTGAAACCCTTGTTTTATGTATCACCCCACCTCACCTTTCCCGTGAAGCAGCCATAGTGTGTTTTCTGCATGTGTGACTCTGTTCTGTTTTGTAATTCAGTTCAAGTGTAACGCTTTTTACATTCCCTCTATCAGTGATACCTTATGAGAAGTGTCCTTTTCTGTGTGACTTATTTCACTTAGAATCGTCGTACCTAAATCCACTCATCATGCTGCTACTAGCCTTATGACATTGATTTCACGGCTGAGTGATATTCCATTGTACATAAGGACCACAACTTCTTTATCCATTTTTCTCTTTCCTGGGATATTGAAGGTGGAATGAAGTGGAGGTCCTTGTCAACAGAGCAGCCCTAAACTTTGGGGTGCTTGTGTCTTGCTGATTTTTCATTTTCCCAATTTATACCCCCATGAGTGGAAGTGCCCTATGCTCTCTAAGCTTTGCTTTTTAGACGTTTCAGGACTCACCGTACGCTTCTCCAGAGTGGCTGTTGACAATTTACATCCCGCCCATCAGTGTAGCAAGGCTCCCATTTCTCCATGGCCTGTCCTGCATTTCTGGTTTTGACACTTTTTTCAGCATGGCCCTTTTGACCGATGGGAAGCGAGACATCTTTGTAGCGCTGATTTGCCTTTCCAGGTTGCTTGGTTGGCCAAAAAGGGCGTATGCGTTTTTTCCTGAATATATTCAGGAAAAAACGCATACGCCCTTTTTGGCCAAGGGCATCATTGTCAACGTTTTGCCGCTTTTCATGTGCTTTAAAGGCGATTCGAATCTACCTCCTGAAATCTGTTTCCTGCAATTCTGCCTTGATTTCAAATCCTCTTCTTTGCCTTCCCTCAATATATTTGTGGACGAGAGTTATCATTTATAACTCTGCAGGTTTGTGAATTGCAGTGCCCTGAACCTCCATTTTACAACTCGCGTTTTTGGGAGATGGCCGCAAAAGCGCAGGATGGCTTCAGGCCCTGTTCTGGGTCCGGGGGGCAGGCTGAGCCTGTGGTTAATTCTTCTTCCTGATGGGAAAATAGAGTGACCTGTGCCTGTCCCAACACCAAGAGATAGTCTCTCATTGGTTTCACGTCTTCCCGTTCATCCTCAGGACAAATTGCAACCTGTACGGAACAGGAGGTTAAAGGAGATGATTCTCCAAGGAGGGAGATTGCTAGTAAAGTGGCTGGAATGGCGAACCCGAGCACAAGGAGATGAGAAATGAGGTGCGTTTTAGAAACCTTTCCCCATCACACGGTGTACCATCTTCTGGGTTTCTCATGCATGTTTCCGATGTAGGAAGATGCCCTTGAACCTGGAGATTTGGGACCCATGCGATGGGTACCACGCAGTATTACTTTAAAGGGGCTGCGTTTGCTCACCCAACCTCACCAAACCTCTCAGCCGCAACAGTGTCCACCCTTATGTCTCATTCAGCTGTGGGTCTAGATATGGTCAATCCAGGTTGCATCACAGCCCCTGAACGCATTGTGTAAGAATTTCGCTCTCTTTCACTGTCTTTGTTTCATGGGTTTTTCAAAGTAATTTATTTTTATAATGGGGTTTAGCTGCTTTTCACTGCTGTGTTTATGCCGCTTTACACCCACTTGACACACTAACAGAGAGATATCAATACATAGCTTTTAAGATTATTACTAGTCAGATATATTCTTGTGCGGTGAATAGGGCGTGTTGAGTCCAGTTCTCTGAGCAAGGAGTAGGTCTTGTCTATTACATATTGGGTTTATGGAACGGTATCTGAGCTAATTTGAAACCCTTGTTTTATGTATCACCCCACCTCACCTTTCCCGTTAAGCAGCCATAGTGTGTTTTCTACATGTGTGACTCTGTTCTGTTTTGTAATTCAGTTCAAGTGTAACGGTTTTTACATTCCCTCTATCAGTGATACCTTATGAGAAGTGTCCTTTTCTGTGTGACTTATTTCACTTAGAGTCGTCGTACCTAAATCCACTCATCATGCTGCTACTAGCCTTATGACATTGATTTCACGGCTGAGTGATATTCCATTGTACATAAGGACCACAACTTCTTTATCCATTTTTCTCTTTCCTGGGATATTGAAGGTGGAATGAAGTGGAGGTCCTTGTCAACAGAGCAGCCCTAAACTTTGGGGTGCTTGTGTCTTGCTGATTTTTCATTTTCCCAATTTATACCCCCATGAGTGGAAGTGCCCTATGCTCTCTAAGCTTTGCTTTTTAGACGTTTCAGGACTCACCGTACACTTCTCCAGAGTGGCTGTTGACAATTTACATCCCGCCCATCAGTGTAGCAAGGCTCCCATTTCTCCATGGCCTGTCCTGCATTTTTGGTTTTGAGACTTTTTTCAGCATGGCCCTTTTGACCGATGGGAAGCGAGACATCTTTGTAGCGCTGATTTGCCTTTCCAGGTTGCTTGGTTGGCCAAAAAGGGCGTATGCGTTTTTTCCTGAATATATTCAGGAAAAAACGCATACGCCCTTTTTGGCCAAGGGCATCATTGTCAACGTTTTGCCGCTTTTCATGTGCTTTAAAGGCGATTCGAATCTACCTCCTGAAATCTCTTTCCTGCAATTCTGCCTTGATTTCAAATCCTCTTCTTTGCCTTCCCTCAATATATTTGTGGACGAGAGTTATCATTTATAACTCTGCAGGTTTGTGAATTGCAGTGCCCTGAACCTCCATTTTACAACTCGCTTTTTAGGGAGCTGGCCGCAAAAGCGCAGGATGCCTTCAGGCCCTGTTCTGGTTCCGGGGGCAGGCTGAGCCTGTGGTTAATTCTTCTTCCTGATGGGAAAATAGAGTGACCTGTGCCTGTCCCAACACCAAGAGCTAGTCTCTCATTGGTTCCACGTCTTCCAGTTCATCCTCAGGACAAATTGCAACCTGTACGGAACAGGAGCTTAAAGGTGCTGATGCTCCAAGTAGGGAGATTGCTAGTAAAGCGGCTGGAATAGCGAACCCGGGCACAAGGAGATGAGAAATGAGGTGCGTTTTAGAAACCTTTCCACATCACACGGTGTACCATCTTCTGGGTTTCTCATGCATGTTTTCGATGTAGGAAGATGCCCTTGAACCTGGAGATTTGTGACCCATGCGATGGGTACCATGCAGTATTACTGTAAAGGGTCTGCGTTTGCTCACCCAACCTCACCAAACCTCTCAGCCCCAAGAGTGTCCACCCTTATGTCTCATCCAGCTGTGGGTCTAGATATGGTCAATCCAGGTTGCATCACAGCCCCTGAACGAATTGTGTAAGAATTTCGCTCTCTTTCACTGTCTTTGTTTCATGGGTTATTCAAAGTAATTTATTTTTATAATGGGGTTTAGCTGCTTTTCACTTCTGTGTTTATGCCGCTTTACACCCACTTGACACACTAACAGAGAGATATCTATACATAGGTTTTAAGATTATTACTAGTCAGATATATTCTTGTGCGGTGAATAGGGCGTGTTGAGTCCAGTTCTCTGAGCAAGGAGTAGGTCTTGTCTATTACATATTGGTTTTATGGAACGGTATCTGAGCTAATTTGAAACCCTTGTTTTATGTATCACCCCACCTCACCTTTCCCGTGAAGCAGCCATAGTGTGTTTTCTGCATGTGTGACTCTGTTCTGTTTTGTAATTCAGTTCAAGTGTAACGCTTTTTACATTCCCTCTATCAGTGATACCTTATGAGAAGTGTCCTTTTCTGTGTGACTTATTTCACTTAGAATCGTCGTACCTAAATCCACTCATCATGCTGCTACTAGCCTTATGACATTGATTTCACGGCTGAGTGATATTCCATTGTACATAAGGACCACAACTTCTTTATCCATTTTTCTCTTTCCTGGGATATTGAAGGTGGAATGAAGTGGAGGTCCTTGTCAACAGAGCAGCCCTAAACTTTGGGGTGCTTGTGTCTTGCTGATTTTTCATTTTCCCAATTTATACCCCCATGAGTGGAAGTGCCCTATGCTCTCTAAGCTTTGCTTTTTAGACGTTTCAGGACTCACCGTACGCTTCTCCAGAGTGGCTGTTGACAATTTACATCCCGCCCATCAGTGTAGCAAGGCTCCCATTTCTCCATGGCCTGTCCTGCATTTCTGGTTTTGACACTTTTTTCAGCATGGCCCTTTTGACCGATGGGAAGCGAGACATCTTTGTAGCGCTGATTTGCCTTTCCAGGTTGCTTGGTTGGCCAAAAAGGGCGTATGCGTTTTTTCCTGAATATATTCAGGAAAAAACGCATACGCCCTTTTTGGCCAAGGGCATCATTGTCAACGTTTTGCCGCTTTTCATGTGCTTTAAAGGCGATTCGAATCTACCTCCTGAAATCTGTTTCCTGCAATTCTGCCTTGATTTCAAATCCTCTTCTTTGCCTTCCCTCAATATATTTGTGGACGAGAGTTATCATTTATAACTCTGCAGGTTTGTGAATTGCAGTGCCCTGAACCTCCATTTTACAACTCGCGTTTTTGGGAGCTGGCCGCAAAAGCGCAGGATGGCTTCAGGCCCTGTTCTGGGTCCGGGGGGCAGGCTGAGCCTGTGGTTAATTCTTCTTCCTGATGGGAAAATAGAGTGACCTGTGCCTGTCCCAACACCAAGAGATAGTCTCTCATTGGTTTCACGTCTTCCCGTTCATCCTCAGGACAAATTGCAACCTGTACGGAACAGGAGGTTAAAGGTGATGATGCTCCAAGGAGGGAGATTGCTAGTAAAGTGGCTGGAATGGCGAACCCGAGCACAAGGAGATGAGAAATGAGGTGCGTTTTAGAAACCTTTCCCCATCACACGGTGTACCATCTTCTGGGTTTCTCATGCATGTTTCCGATGTAGGAAGATGCCCTTGAACCTGGAGATTTGGGACCCATGCGATGGGTACCACGCAGTATTACTTTAAAGGGGCTGCGTTTGCTCACCCAACCTCACCAAACCTCTCAGCCGAAACAGTGTCCACCCTTATGTCTCATTCAGCTGTGGGTCTAGATATGGTCAATCCAGGTTGCATCACAGCCCCTGAACGCATTGTGTAAGAATTTCGCTCTCTTTCACTGTCTTTGTTTCATGGGTTTTTCAAAGTAATTTATTTTTATAATGGGGTTTAGCTGCTTTTCACTGCTGTGTTTATGCCGCTTTACACCCACTTGACACACTAACAGAGAGATATCAATACATAGCTTTTAAGATTATTACTAGTCAGATATATTCTTGTGCGGTGAATAGGGCGTGTTGAGTCCAGTTCTCTGAGCAAGGAGTAGGTCTTGTCTATTACATATTGGGTTTATGGAACGGTATCTGAGCTAATTTGAAACCCTTGTTTTATGTATCACCCCACCTCACCTTTCCCGTTAAGCAGCCATAGTGTGTTTTCTGCATGTGTGACTCTGTTCTGTTTTGTAATTCAGTTCAAGTGTAACGGTTTTTACATTCCCTCTATAAGTGATACCTTATGAGAAGTGTCCTTTTCTGTGTGACTTATTTCACTTAGAGTCGTCGTACCTAAATCCACTCATCATGCTGCTACTAGCCTTATGACATTGATTTCACGGCTGCGTGATATTCCATTGTACATAAGGACCACAACTTCTTTATCCATTTTTCTCTTTCCTGGGATATTGAAGGTAGAATGAAGTGGAGGTCCTTGTCAACAGAGCAGCCCTAAACTTTGGGGTGCTTGTGTCTTGCTGATTTTTCATTTTCCCAATTTATACCCCCATGAGTGGAAGTGCCCTATGCTCTCTAAGCTTTGCTTTTTAGACGTTTCAGGACTCACCGTACACTTCTCCAGAGTGGCTGTTGACAATTTACATCCCGCCCATCAGTGTAGCAAGGCTCCCATTTCTCCATGGCCTGTCCTGCATTTTTGGTTTTGAGACTTTTTTCAGCATGGCCCTTTGACCGATGGGAAGCGAGACATCTTTGTAGCGCTGATTTGCCTTTCCAGGTTGCTTGGTTGGCCAAAAAGGGCGTATGCGTTTTTTCCTGAATATATTCAGGAAAAAACGCATACGCCCTTTTGGCCAAGGGCATCATTGTCAACGTTTTGCCGCTTTTCATGTGCTTTAAAGGCGATTCGAATCTACCTCCTGAAATCTGTTTCCTGCAATTCTGCCTTGATTTCAAATCCTCTTCTTTGCCTTCCCTCAATATATTTGTGGACGAGAGTTATCATTTATAACTCTGCAGGTTTGTGAATTGCAGTGCCCTGAACCTCCATTTTACAACTCGCTTTTTAGGGAGCTGGCCGCAAAAGCGCAGGATGCCTTCAGGCCCTGTTCTGGTTCCGGGGGCAGGCTGAGCCTGTGGTTAATTCTTCTTCCTGATGGGAAAATAGAGTGACCTGTGCCTGTCCCAACACCAAGAGCTAGTCTCTCATTGGTTCCACGTCTTCCAGTTCATCCTCAGGACAAATTGCAACCTGTACGGAACAGGAGCTTAAAGGTGCTGATGCTCCAAGTAGGGAGATTGCTAGTAAAGCGGCTGGAATAGCGAACCCGGGCACAAGGAGATGAGAAATGAGGTGCGTTTTAGAAACCTTTCCACATCACACGGTGTACCATCTTCTGGGTTTCTCATGCATGTTTTCGATGTAGGAAGATGCCCTTGAACCTGGAGATTTGTGACCCATACGATGGGTACCATGCAGTATTACTGTAAAGGGTCTGCGTTTGCTCACCCAACCTCACCAAAACTCTCAGCCCCAAGAGTGTCCACCCTTATGTCTCATCCAGCTGTGGGTCTAGATATGGTCAATCCAGGTTGCATCACAGCCCCTGAACGAATTGTGTAAGAATTTCGCTCTCTTTCACTGTCTTTGTTTCATGGGTTATTCAAAGTAATTTATTTTTATAATGGGGTTTAGCTGCTTTTCACTTCTGTGTTTATGCCGCTTTACACCCACTTGACACACTAACAGAGAGATATCTATACATAGGTTTTAAGATTATTACTAGTCAGATATATTCTTGTGCGGTGAATAGGGCGTGTTGAGTCCAGTTCTCTGAGGAAGGAGTAGGTCTTGTCTATTACATATTGGGTTTATGGAACGGTATCTGAGCTAATTTGAAACCCTTGTTTTATGTATCACCCCACCTCACCTTTCCCGTGAAGCAGCCATAGTGTGTTTTCTGCATGTGTGACTCTGTTCTGTTTTGTAATTCAGTTCAAGTGTAACGGTTTTTACATTCCCTCTATCAGTGATACCTTATGAGAAGTGTCCTTTTCTGTGTGACTTATTTCACTTAGAATCGTCGTACCTAAATCCACTCATCATGCTGCTACTAGCCTTATGACATTGATTTCATGGCTGAGTGATATTCCATTGTACATAAGGACCACAACTTCTTTATCCATTTTTCTCTTTCCTGGGATATTGAAGGTGGAATGAAGTGGAGGTCCTTGTCAACAGAGCAGCCCTAAACTTTGGGGTGCTTGTGTCTTGCTGATTTTTCATTTTCCCAATTTATACCCCCATGAGTGGAAGTGCCCTATGCTCTCTAAGCTTTGCTTTTTAGACGTTTCAGGACTCACCGTACGCTTCTCCAGAGTGGCTGTTGACAATTTACATCCCGCCCATCAGTGTAGCAAGGCTCCCATTTCTCCATGGCCTGTCCTGCATTTCTGGTTTTGAGACTTTTTTTAGCATGGCCCTTTTGACCGATGGGAAGCGAGACATCTTTGTAGCGCTGATTTGCCTTTCCAGGTTGCTTGGTTGGCCAAAAAGGGCGTATGCGTTTTTTCCTGAATATATTCAGGAAAAAACGCATACGCCCTTTTTGGCCAAGGGCATCATTGTCAACGTTTTGCCGCTTTTCATGTGCTTTAAAGGCAATTCGAATCTACCTCCTGAAATCTGTTTCCTGCAATTCTGCCTTGATTTCAAATCCTCTTCTTTGCCTTCCCTCAATATATTTGTGGACGAGAGTTATCATTTATAACTCTGCAGGTTTGTGAATTGCAGTGCCCTGAACCTCCATTTTACAACTCGCGTTTTTGGGAGATGGCCGCAAAAGCGCAGGATGGCTTCAGGCCCTGTTCTTGTTCCGGGGGGCAGGCTGAGCCTGTGGTTAATTCTTCTTCCTGATGGGAAAATAGAGTGACCTGTGCCTGTCCCAACACCAAGAGCTAGTCTCTCATTGGTTCCACGTCTTCCAGTTCATCCTCAGGACAAATTGCAACCTGTACGGAACAGGAGCTTAAAGGTGCTGATGCTCCAAGTAGGGAGATTGCTAGTAAAGCGGCTGGAATAGCGAACCCGGGCACAAGGAGATGAGAAATGAGGTGCGTTTTAGAAACCTTTCCACATCACACGGTGTACCATCTTCTGGGTTTCTCATGCATGTTTTCGATGTAGGAAGATGCCCTTGAACCTGGAGATTTGTGACCCATACGATGGGTACCATGCAGTATTACTGTAAAGGGTCTGCGTTTGCTCACCCAACCTCACCAAAACTCTCAGCCCCAAGAGTGTCCACCCTTATGTCTCATCCAGCTGTGGGTCTAGATATGGTCAATCCAGGTTGCATCACAGCCCCTGAACGAATTGTGTAAGAATTTCGCTCTCTTTCACTGTCTTTGTTTCATGGGTTATTCAAAGTAATTTATTTTTATAATGGGGTTTAGCTGCTTTTCACTTCTGTGTTTATGCCGCTTTACACCCACTTGACACACTAACAGAGAGATATCTATACATAGGTTTTAAGATTATTACTAGTCAGATATATTCTTGTGCGGTGAATAGGGCGTGTTGAGTCCAGTTCTCTGAGCAAGGAGTAGGTCTTGTCTATTACATATTGGGTTTATGGAACGGTATCTGAGCTAATTTGAAACCCTTGTTTTATGTATCACCCCACCTCACCTTTCCCGTGAAGCAGCCATAGTGTGTTTTCTGCATGTGTGACTCTGTTCTGTTTTGTAATTCAGTTCAAGTGTAACGGTTTTTACATTCCCTCTATCAGTGATACCTTATGAGAAGTGTCCTTTTCTGTGTGACTTATTTCACTTAGAATCGTCGTACCTAAATCCACTCATCATGCTGCTACTAGCCTTATGACATTGATTTCATGGCTGAGTGATATTCCATTGTACATAAGGACCACAACTTCTTTATCCATTTTTCTCTTTCCTGGGATATTGAAGGTGGAATGAAGTGGAGGTCCTTGTCAACAGAGCAGCCCTAAACTTTGGGGTGCTTGTGTCTTGCTGATTTTTCATTTTCCCAATTTATACCCCCATGAGTGGAAGTGCCCTATGCTCTCTAAGCTTTGCTTTTTAGACGTTTCAGGACTCACCGTACGCTTCTCCAGAGTGGCTGTTGACAATTTACATCCCGCCCATCAGTGTAGCAAGGCTCCCATTTCTCCATGGCCTGTCCTGCATTTCTGGTTTTGAGACTTTTTTTAGCATGGCCCTTTTGACCGATGGGAAGCGAGACATCTTTGTAGCGCTGATTTGCCTTTCCAGGTTGCTTGGTTGGCCAAAAAGGGCGTATGCGTTTTTTCCTGAATATATTCAGGAAAAAACGCATACGCCCTTTTTGGCCAAGGGCATCATTGTCAACGTTTTGCCGCTTTTCATGTGCTTTAAAGGCAATTCGAATCTACCTCCTGAAATCTGTTTCCTGCAATTCTGCCTTGATTTCAAATCCTCTTCTTTGCCTTCCCTCAATATATTTGTGGACGAGAGTTATCATTTATAACTCTGCAGGTTTGTGAATTGCAGTGCCCTGAACCTCCATTTTACAACTCGCGTTTTTGGGAGATGGCCGCAAAAGCGCAGGATGGCTTCAGGCCCTGTTCTTGTTCCGGGGGGCAGGCTGAGCCTGTGGTTAATTCTTCTTCCTGATGGGAAAATAGAGTGACCTGTGCCTGTCCCAACACCAAGAGATAGTCTCTCATTGGTTTCACGTCTTCCCGTTCATCCTCAGGACAAATTGCAACCTGTACGGAACAGGAGGTTAAAGGTGATGATGCTCCAAGGAGGGAGATTGCTAGTAAAGTGGCTGGAATGGCGAACCCGAGCACAAGGAGATGAGAAATGAGGTGCGTTTTAGAAACCTTTCCCCATCACACGGTGTACCATCTTCTGGGTTTCTCATGCATGTTTCCGATGTAGGAAGATGCCCTTGAACCTGGAGATTTGGGACCCATGCGATGGGTACCACGCAGTATTACTTTAAAGGGGCTGCGTTTGCTCACCCAACCTCACCAAACCTCTCAGCCGCAACAGTGTCCACCCTTATGTCTCATCCAGCTGTGGGTCTAGATATGGTCAATCCAGGTTGCATCACAGCCCCTGAACGCATTGTGTAAGAATTTCGCTCTCTTTCACTGTCTTTGTTTCATGGGTTTTTCAAAGTAATTTATTTTTATAATGGGGTTTAGCTGCTTTTCACTGCTGTGTTTATGCCGCTTTACACCCACTTGACACACTAACAGAGAGATATCAATACATAGGTTTTAAGATTATTACTAGTCAGATATATTCTTGTGCGGTGAATAGGGCGTGTTGAGTCCAGTTCTCTGAGCAAGGAGTAGGTCTTGTCTATTACATATTGGGTTTATGGAACGGTATCTGAGCTAATTTGAAACCCTTGTTTTATGTATCACCCCACCTCACCTTTCCCGTGAAGCAGCCATAGTGTGTTTTCTGCATGTGTGACTCTGTTCTGTTTTGTAATTCAGTTCAAGTGTAACGGTTTTTACATTCCCTCTATAAGTGATACCTTATGAGAAGTGTCCTTTTCTGTGTGACTTATTTCACTTAGAGTCGTCGTACCTAAATCCACTCATCATGCTGCTACTAGCCTTATGACATTGATTTCACGGCTGAGTGATATTCCATTGTACATAAGGACCACAACTTCTTTATCCATTTTTCTCTTTCCTGGGATATTGAAGGTGGAATGAAGTGGAGGTCCTTGTCAACAGAGCAGCCCTAAACTTTGGGGTGCTTGTGTCTTGCTGATTTTTCATTTTCCCAATTTATACCCCCATGAGTGGAAGTGCCCTATGCTCTCTAAGCTTTGCTTTTTAGACGTTTCAGGACTCACCGTACACTTCTCCAGAGTGGCTGTTGACAATTTACATCCCGCCCATCAGTGTAGCAAGGCTCCCATTTCTCCATGGCCTGTCCTGCATTTTTGGTTTTGAGACTTTTTTCAGCATGGCCCTTTTGACCAATGGGAAGCGAGACATCTTTGTAGCGCTGATTTGCCTTTCCAGGTTGCTTGGTTGGCCAAAAAGGGCGTATGCGTTTTTTCCTGAATATATTCAGGAAAAAACGCATACGCCCTTTTTGGCCAAGGGCATCATTGTCAACGTTTTGCCGCTTTTCATGTGCTTTAAAGGCGATTCGAATCTACCTCCTGAAATCTGTTTCCTGCAATTCTGCCTTGATTTCAAATCCTCTTCTTTGCCTTCCCTCAATATATTTGTGGACGAGAGTTATCATTTATAACTCTGCAGGTTTGTGAATTGCAGTGCCCTGAACCTCCATTTTACAACTCGCTTTTTAGGGAGCTGGCCGCAAAAGCGCAGGATGCCTTCAGGCCCTGTTCTGGTTCCGGGGGCAGGCTGAGCCTGTGGTTAATTCTTCTTCCTGATGGGAAAATAGAGTGACCTGTGCCTGTCCCAACACCAAGAGCTAGTCTCTCATTGGTTCCACGTCTTCCCGTTCACCCTCAGGACAAATTGCAACCTGTACGGAGCAGGAGCTTAAAGGTGCTGATGCTCCAAGTAGGGAGATTGCTAGTAAAGCGGCTGGAATAGCGAACCCGGGCGCAAGGAGATGAGAAATGAGGTGCGTTTTAGAAACCTTTCCCCATCACACGGTGTACCATCTTCTGGGTTTCTCATGCATGTTTTCGATGTAGGAAGATGCCCTTGAACCTGGAGATTTGTGACCCATGCGATGGGTACCATGCAGTATTACTGTAAAGGGTCTGCGTTTGCTCACCCAACCTCACCAAACCTCTCAGCCCCAAGAGTGTCCACCCTTATGTCTCATCCAGCTGTGGGTCTAGATATGGTCAATCCAGGTTGCATCACAGCCCCTGAACGAATTGTGTAAGAATTTCTATCTCTTTCACTGTCTTTGTTTCATGGGTTTTTCAAAGTAATTTATTTTTATAATGGGGTTTAGCTGCTTTTCACTGCTGTGTTTATGCCGCTTTACACCCACTTGACATACTAACAGAGAGATATCAATACATAGGTTTTAAGATTATTACTAGTCAGATATATTCTTGTGCGGTGAATAGGGCGTGTTGAGTCCAGTTCTCTGAGCAAGGAGTAGGTCTTGTCTATTACATATTGGGTTTATGGAACGGTATCTGAGCTAATTTGAAACCCTTGTTTTATGTATCACCCCACCTCACCTTTCCCGTTAAGCAGCCATAGTGTGTTTTCTGCATGTGTGACTCTGTTATGTTTTGTAATTCAGTTCAAGTGTAACGGTTTTTACATTCCCTCTATAAGTGATACCTTATGAGAAGTGTCCTTTTCTGTGTGACTTATTTCACTTAGAATCGTCGTACCTAAATCCACTCATCATGCTGCTACTAGCCTTATGACATTGATTTCACGGCTGAGTGATATTCCATTGTACATAAGGACCACAACTTCTTTATCCATTTTTCTCTTTCCTGGGATATTGAAGGTGGAATGAAGTGGAGGTCCTTGTCAACAGAGCAGCCCTAAACTTTGGGGTGCTTGTGTCTTGCTGATTTTTCATTTTCCCAATTTATAACCCCATGAGTGGAAGTGCCCTATGCTCTCTAAGCTTTGTTTTTTAGATGTTTCAGGACTCACCGTACGCTTCTCCAGAGTGGCTGTTGGCAATTTACATCCCGCCCATCAGTGTAGCAAGGCTCCCATTTCTCCATGGCCTGTCCTGCATTTCTGGTTTTGACACTTTTTTCAGCATGGCCTTTTTAACCGATGGGAAGCGAGACATCTTTGTAGCGCTGATTTGCCTTTCCAGGTTGCTTGGTTGGCCAAAAAGGGCGTATGCGTTTTTTCCTGAATATATTCAGGAAAAAACGCATACGCCCTTTTTGGCCAAGGGCATCATTGTCAACGTTTTGCCGTTTTTCATGTGCTTTAAAGGCGATTCGAATCTACCTCCTGAAATCTGTTTCCTGCAATTCTGCCTTGATTTCAAATCCTCTTCTTTGCCTTCCCTCAATATATTTGTGGACGAGAGTTATCATTTATAACTCTGCAGGTTTGTGAATTGCAGTGCCCTGAACCTCCATTTTACAACTCGCTTTTTAGGGAGCTGGCCGCAAAAGCGCAGGATGCCTTCAGGCCCTGTTCTGGTTCCGGGTGGCAGGCTGAGCCTGTGGTTAATTCTTCTTCCTGATGGGAAAATAGAGTGACCTGTGCCTGTCCCAACACCAAGAGCCAGTCTCTCATTGGTTCCCCGTCTTCCCGTTCACACTCAGGACAAATTGCAACCTGTACGGAGCAAGAGGTTAAAGGTGCTGATGCTCCAAGTAGGGAGATTGCTAGTAAAGCGGCTGGAATGGCGAACCCGGGCACAAGGAGATGAGAAATGAGGTGCGTTTTAGAAACCTTTCCCCATCACACGGTTTACCATCTTCTGGGTTTCTCATGCATGTTTTCGATGTAGGAAGATGCCCTTGAACCTGGTGATTTGGGACCCATGCGATGGGTACCACGCAGTATTACTTTAAAGGGTCTGCGTTTGCTCACCCAAGCTCACCAAACCTCTCAGCCCCAAGAGTGTCCACCCTTAGATCTCATCCAGCTGTGGGTCTAGATATGGTCAATCCAGGTTGCATCACAGCCCCTGAACGCATTGTGTAAGAATTTCTCTCTCTTTCACTGTCTTTGTTTCATGGGTTTTTCAAAGTAATTTATTTTCATAATGGGGTTTAGCTGCTTTTCACCGCTGTGTTTATGCCGCTTTACACCCACTTGACACACTAACAGAGAGATATCAATACATAGGTTTTAAGATTATTACTAGTCAGATATATTCTTGTGCGGTGAATAGGGCGTGTTGAGTCCAGTTCTCTGAGCAAGGAGTAGGTCTTGTCTATTACATATTGGGTTTATGGAACGGTATCTGAGCTAATTTGAAACCCTTGTTTTATGTATCACCCCACCTCACCTTTCCCGTTAAGCAACTATAGTGTGTTTTCTGCATGTGTGACTCTGTTCTGTTTTGTAATTCAGTTCAAGTGTAACGGTTTTTACATTCCCTCTATAAGTGATACCTTATGAGAAGTGTCCTTTTCTGTGTGACTTATTTCACTTAGAGTCGTCGTACCTAAATCCACTCATCATGCTGCTACTAGCCTTATGACATTGATTTCACGGCTGAGTGATATTCCATTGTACATAAGGACCACAACTTCTTTATCCATTTTTCTCTTTCCTGGGATATTGAAGGTGGAATGAAGTGGAGGTCCTTGTCAACAGAGCAGCCCTAAACTTTGGGGTGCTTGTGTCTTGCTGATTTTTCATTTTCCCAATTTATACCCCCATGAGTGGAAGTGCCCTATGCTCTCTAAGCTGTGTTTTTTAGATGTTTCAGGACACACCGTACACTTCTCCAGAGTGGCTGTTGGCAATTTACATCCCGCCCATCAGTGTAGCAAGGCACCCATTTCTCCATGGCCTGTCCTGCATTTCTGGTTTTGACACTTTTTTCAGCATGGCCCTTTTGAGCGATGGGTAGCGAGTCTTTTTTGTAACGCTGATTTGCCTTTCCAGGTTGCTTGGTTGGCCAAAAAGGGCGTATGCGTTTTTTCCTGAATATATTCAGGAAAAAACGCATACGCCCTTTTTGGCCAAGGGCATCATTGTCGACGTTTTGCCGCTTTTCATGTGCTTTAAAGGCGATTCGAATCTACCTCGTGAAATCTGTTTCCTGCAATTCTGCCTTGATTTCAAATCCTCTTCTTTGCCTTCCCTCAATATATTCGTGGACGAGAGTTATCATTTATAATTCTGCAGGTTTGTGAATTGCAGTGCCCTGTAGCTCCATTTTACAACTCGCTTTTTTGGAGATGGCCGCAAAAGCGCAGGATGGCTTCAGGCCCTGTTCTGGTTCCGGGGGGCAGGCTGAGTCTGTGGTAAATTCTTCTTCCTGATGGGACAATAGTGTGACCTTTGCCTGTCCCAACACCAAGAACTAGTCTCTCATTGGTTCCCCATCTACCCGTTCATCCTCAGGACAAATTGCAACCTGTATGGAACAGGAGGTTAAAGGTGCTGATGCTCCAAGTAGGGAGCTTGCTAGAAAAGCGGCTGGAATGGCGAACCCAGGCACAAGGAGATGAGAAATGAGGTGCGTTTTAGAAACCTTTCCCCATCACACGGTGTACCATCTTCTGGGTTTCTCATGCATGTTTTCGATGTAGGAAGATGCCCTTGAACCTGGAGATTTGGGACCCATGGGATGGGTACCACGCAGTAGTACTTTAAAGGGTCTGCATTTGCTCACCCAACCTCACCAAACCTCTCAGCCGCAAGAGTGTCCACCCTTATGTCTCATCCAGCTGTGGGTCTAGATATGGTCAATCCAAGTTTCATCACAGCCCCTGAACGCATTGTGTAAGAATTTCGCTCTCTTTCACTGTCTTTGTTTCATGGGTTTTTCAAAGTTATTTATTTTTATAATGGGTTTTAGGTGCTTTTCACTGTTGTGTTTATGCCGCTTTACATCCACTTGACACACTAACAGAGAGATATCAATATATAGGTTTTAAGATTATTACTAGTCAGATATAATGTTGTGCGGTGAACAGGGCGTGTTGAGTCCAGTTCTCTGAGCAAGGAGTAGGTCTTGTATATTACATATTGGGTTTATGGAACGGTATCTGAGCTAATTTGAAACCCTTGTTTTATGTATCACCCCATCTCACCTTTCCCGTTAGCACCCATAGTGTGTTTTCTGCATGTGTGACTCTGTTCTCTTTTGTAATTCAGTTCAAGTGTAACGGTTTTTACATTCCCTCTATCAGTGAGACCTTATGAGAAGTGTCCTTTTCTGTGTGACTTATTTCACTTAGAATCGTCGTACCTAAATCCACTCATCATGCTGCTACTAGCCTTATGACATTGATTTCATGGCTGAGTGATATTCCATTGTACATAAGGACCACAACTTCTTTATCCATTTTTCTCTTTCCTGGGATATTTAAGGTGGAATGAAGTGGAGGTCCTTTTCAAGAGAGCAGCCCTAAACTTTGGTGTGCTTGTGTCTTGCTGATTTTTCATTTTCCCAATTTATACCCCCATGAGTGGAAGTGCCCTATTCTCTCTAAGCTGTGTTTTTTAGATGTTTCAGGACACACCGTACGCTTCTCCAGAGTGGCTGTTGGCCATTTACATCCCGCCCATCAGTGTAGCAAGGCTCTGTTTCCTCCCTGGCCTCTCCTGCTTTTCTTGTTTTACACTTTTTTAGGAAGGCCATTTTGACCGATGGGAAGTCAGACTTCTTTGTAGCGCTGAATTGCATTTCCGGCTTGTTTGGTTGGCCAAAAAGGGCCTATGGGTTTTTTCCTGAATTCATTCAGAACAAAACGCATATGCTCTTTTTGGCCAAGTGCATCATTGTCGACGTTTTGCCGCTTTTCATGTGCTTTAGTGGTGATTCGAATCTATCTCCTGAAATCTGTTTCCTGCAATTCTGCCTTAATTTCAAATCCTCTTCGTTGCCTTCACTCAATATATTTATGGACGAGAGTTATCATTTATAACTCTGCAGGTTTGTGAATTGCAGTGCCCCTGAGCTCCATTTTTCAACTCGCTTTTTTGGGAGCTTTCTGCAGAACCGCTCGTTTGCTTCTGTCCCTACTCTGGTTCCCGGTGGCAGGCTAAGCCTTTGCTTAATTCTTCTTCCTGACTGGAAAGTAGAGTGACATGTGCCTCTCCGAACATCTAGGGCTTGGCTCTCCTTGTTTCTCCTCCTTCCCCTTCTTCCTTTGGACAAATTCCGATTTCTGTGCAACTGGATGTTGAAGGTGCTGACATCCTCTAGTGGGGAGATTTTAAGGAAAAAGGCTGGAGGGGTGAACCCAACAACCAGGAAATTAGGCGTTTTGGTGCCTTTTCCAAAATCTTCCTGATCCAACCGTGTTCCATCTTCTGGGTGTCACAGGCATGTTTTAGCTGTAGGAAAGGTCCCGTGTATGTAAGGAGAACACAAGGGATTTTTCCAAATCAGTGTCTCCCCGAACTCCAATCTGGGGAATTTTTAAGCTACTGGTACATGTGTGTTCATTAAGGGACTTGGGCCGTAGGCAGAGTCCGAACTTTAGATGATTGAAGTCTTCAGGTTCAGAAACGCTCACCATCGGCCTCCTTTAGTTTCCATTTTATCTGTAGTTGATAGATGATGTCGATATAGATATCTATTGTTTTTCAGATTATTTCCCCTCAGGGGTCATTACAAAATATTGAGTATAGTTCCCTGTGCTATACAGTAGTTCCCTGTTGATATATTTTATACATAGCAGTGTGTATATGTTAATCTGAAACTGTTAATTTATCCCTCCTCCCACCTTTCCCCTTTGGTAATAAAAAATATAAGATTTTATACTTCTCAGAAATCTAGGAGCTGAAAGAGAGGTATCATTTTCAATGGAAAATCATTCAAAACAAGGTTGAAACTTCAACCAAGATTATTAGATGTACATCCTTGGAAAGAAATCACTGCATTTCTCTACTCTTGACCTGCCAAATAAGACAATCCCCTCCACTGAACTTGCTTATAATAAAGTGATGGAAATATCAAATGGAAGTGTTAGAAACATCTTATTTTACACGAGCCTTATACACTGCTCTATGTTAATTACAGTTTGGCTCACACATCTGTGCATTGAAGTTACAATGTTCTCAAATTCTGTTACTGATCCTGCAGAGTGGGCCCCAACAAGGGTCTCCCTGCCCAGTGTCATTGGAGCCAACAGATCGAGACTGACTTTGGTTCAGAAGCAAAGGAAAACTTTATATTTTGATCAGAGAATGGAGAGGTGAGAGTGTGTGCTCCCCTGCGGGTTGTGGGCCGGGCTGCTGTGTAGGGATCCTGTCAGCATCAGCGGGAGGGAGGGGGCGGAGCTCTCGAGGGCCAGGTTGGCTGGAGCTCAGGCTCTATGTCGCAGAGTCTGCACGGGGCCCCACGAGCTGAGGTGTCGGCCCAGCCATTTTGCACGAGGAAATCGGGTCTGAAGTGTCGGGTGTGGGACCTCTGCATGTGGAAACCTAGGAGCAAGTGAAATTAGACAAAGCACAAAGGAAAAAATGGTTAGACTTTATTTTATTGCCCAGATTCTATTTTTATCTCCCAGGAATTTTTAATGGGCTTTGCCAGTGACAAAGCCCTCCTCTGCCTTTTGTCCCATTCCTCATTCTTGGGGCGCTGAGGGTGCAGACACGTCTTCTGTAAATGCTTCATGCTGAGTTGGGTGTCCTCATACCCGGGGGGAGGGGCAGGACTTCTCCCCAGCAGCCTCCAGGTGAGGTTGATTGTCCGCAGGCCTCCTCCCTCACTGCTCGTCTGCCTGAGCACCAGCATTGGAAGTTTTATAGATTCTAATGACCTTTAAGGGTCCAGGAAAGAGATGTGCAGAGACGCTGGGGGGGTGGGCGGTTTTACCCTGCTCCACATTGGTTCGGCCCCCTTAGGCTGATGGTTTCTGCCAGCCTAGATGCTCTGACCAGTAGTCTGTGCTTTCTTCAGTTAGGCCACTGAATTAACGTACAAACAGCACCAGGTGTCAGAGCCCTGCTTGCTCAACTCCCAGACAGTCCAGGGCCGGTGGTGATCCAGGACCATGACGGCCACTCAGTCAACGGCCTTTTGAAGTAGCCAGGAGTACAGCCGGTCTCATTGGCCGCCGTCACTGCGGTGTCTGTAGGCTTTTCTATGGTGGCAGCGTTATTTACGGTTCCCCTGCCAAGTTTATTAGCTCCGCTCTGGGTGCAGTAAGTCCTGTAAGCAATAGTCTGCTCTTTTGGGGCACACTCTTGTTGTTTTCTGAGAGAAGCTCCAGGTCAAGTGATGGTCACACGAGTCGTCATGGGGGCCCATTGCCCCAGGTTGTCTCTCTGGAGGTTGGTGTTGGAGGGCCTCCTCACTCGAGGTCATTGTGCCCACGGAGCAATCCCTGCAACTTCAGGGCATGGTGGGTGGTTAGGATCACCAAGTGGCGTCCTTTTCCCTTAGGAGGGAGCTGGCCTTGCGGGCTGCTGATTTCCAGGTTTTTAGATACCCCCAGTATCCTGGTCGGATGGGGTGGCTGGCCAATGCCTGGAGGGCATTCTTACATTGTTCCATTTCAAGTGGTCCCAGTTTTTGCACTAATACTCCAAGGGCGATTCGCCTTGGACCAGGAATGTAAAGGTCAAAGGGTTTAGCTAACTTAGGGAGGTCCAGGGCCAGGGTCTGAATTGACTGCTCTTTCCATTCTTGAAAGGCCGCTTCTGGATTCTATTCAAAAGGATCATCATCTTTTCCTTTCAGTGTTTCATATAGAGGCCCAGCTATTAGACTGTAGTTAGGGATCCAGATGCAGCAAACCCCGGTCTCCCCAGGAACCCCTAAGCTGTCTTCTAGTTTCAGGAAAGGTGAGGCTGTAAATGGCTTCTTCCCTTTCCTGGGGTGGGCTTCTCCGACCTTCTGTGCGAATGAAGCCCAGGAAGGCCACCTTAGTTTGTGATATTTGAGCCTTTTCCTTGGACACCTTCTATCTTTTATTGGCTAGGTAGTTCAGAGGCCTCCTTAGTCGGGCTGGTGATCAGAATGTCATCTGCATATTGAAGGAGGGTTCCCTTCTCCAGAGGTAGATCTTTTAGGTCTTTAGCTAACGTTTCCCCAAAGATGGTGTGGGAATTTTTGAACCCCTGGGGCAGGACGGCCCAGCAGTATTGTTTTTGTTGTAGGTTGAGTCCTGCCACTCACAGCCAAAATTTCTTGTGACTCTGGGACTAATGGAATACAGAAGAAGGCATCATTGAAGTCTAATACAGAATGCCATGTCCTGGTGGATGGTAGAATGACCAGCAGGGTGTAGGAATTAGGAACTACTAGATGTATATCCTCTGTGGCTTCACTGACTGTCCTGGCGTCCTCTACCAGGTCCCCAGCAGCCCACGGGGCTCTTGTGGTCAGGCCCCTCCCAGGATATGGAGCTCACCTGGGCAGGTACGCAGCAGCCCACGGGGCTCTCGTGGGCAGGCCCCTCCCTGGATATGGAGCTCCCGTGGACAGGTACCCCGGCAGGGCTGGGCACACAGGAACCGTGCACGTAGCCCTCATTGCAGAGCACCCCCAGCACCCCTGTCACTCAGAGCTGACACAGAGCACCTCAGAGCAGAGCTTGAACTAACAAACAGCAGCTCCAACAGGTCTGTGACCCTAGGCTTCACTCTGTGCGGCCTCCCTCTGCCTGGTCTTCCAGGGGCTTCCACTGCAGCCGGGGCACCAGGCCTCTGTCTCCACCCACCACCCCTCCTCTCCCTGACTCCTGGGTTCCTCTCATTAGCAGAGGGTCTTCTTGAAGTTGTCTCCCACTCATGGACCAGATAAAATGATTCGAAAACAAGCCAGGGCTGCCGCCCCTTATCTATCCTGACTCTCGGGACCCTACACCTGTTCCTTGGATCTGGCCGGTGCAGCAAGGCCCATTTCCTGCAACTCTGAGCCCCTGAGGGGCGAGGATTGGCTGACCTGGGCAGCCTGACCCGGCCGGCCAGCCCTTCCCAGGTGTGCCTGGGTTGAGGTCAATATAAACACCCCTCCAGGCAGCAAAAGCCTCTGCAGCTGTGCCTGACGCCATATTCTCTGCCCCGTCAGCAGTCTCGGGGTTGGGCTGGTGGGAGGGAGTAGGGCCCACGGCTCTATGAGTGGCCCAGTGTGACTGGGGCTCTGCTGGACTTTCTGCAGGAGTTGCCGGGCTGCCACCTGCTAAAGAAGAGGATGTGTCACCCATACTTGCTGCTGGAATTTCTCCCCGGGCAGAGGTGAGGAAGGAAAAAAGCAGTGGGGGCCGGGACAGGAGAGGTACCTCAGGCAGGGAAATGGAAAGCTTCCAGACGAGCGCCCGGGGCCAGGACCATCCTGGCTGGCCTGCAGGCACCAAGTCGGCCTGCGTGCTGTCGCTGGTGTGACTCCAAGCCCCTTCCTCTAGTTTTGAAAGTCTTTGCACACATTCAGGTGTTTTACCTGGGAAGGGTGGGAAAAGTTCAGCAGCAGCTGGCCTGGGGCTCAGCTCACGTTTACTCAGAGACGCCTCCTCATGGTCCCCCAGCTTTGCAATGAGGACGCTCCTCGTGTGGGGGCTGCTGGCTGCATGGGAGATGATTCCCCACCTGTGACCAACTTCAGAATTGTTTACCCCTGGAGCAAGTGCCCTGATAGGGTTTTCCTCTGTATGACCAGTGGGTTCTGTTTTTTTTTTTTTCTTTTTTGGTTCAAGGTAAGTTTTATTCCTCTTTTTGTATTTATGGATATAAGCATGGAAATAATTCATTCATATAAATACGTCTATGGGAAGGACAGAACTTTTTTTCTGTTTTATTTTTTTAAGTATTACTTATTTTTTAATTTTTGAATTTATTTTATTCATTTTTTTATACAGCAGGCTCTTATTGGTAACCTATTTTATACATATAAGTGTATATATGTCAATCCCAGGCTCGCAATTCATCCCACCACCACCACCCTGCCACTTTCCCCCCTTGGTGTCCATACATTTGTTCTCTACATCTGTGTCTCTATTTGTGCCTTGCAAACCGGTTCATCTTTACCATTTTTCTAGGTTCCACATGTATGCGTTAATATACGATATTTGTTTTTCTCTTTCTGACTTACTTCACTCTGTATGACAGTCTCTAGATCTATCCACGTCTCTACAAATGACCCAATTTCATTCCTTTTTATGGCTGAGTAATATTCCATTTTATATATGTAGCACATCTTTTCTGTTCGTCTGTCTATGGGCATTTAGGTTGCTTCCATGACCTGGCTATTGTAAATAGTGCTGCAATGAATATTGTGGTGAATATGTCTTTTTGAATTATGGTTTTCTCTGGGTATATGGCCAGTAGTGGGATTGCTGGGTCATATGGTAATTCTATTTTTAGTTTCTTAAGGAACCTCCATACTGTTCTCCATCGTGACTGTATCAATTTACATTCCCACAAATAGTGTAAGAGGGTTCCCTTTTCTCCACACCCTCTCCAGCATTTGTTGCTTGTAGATTTTCTGATGATGCCCATTCTAACTCGTGTGAGGCGATACCTCATTGTAGTTTTGGTTTATATTTCTCTAATAATTAGTGATGTTGAGCAGCTTTTCATGTGCTTCTTGGTCATCTGTATGTCTTCTTGGGACAAATGTCTATTTACGTCATCTGCCCATTTTTGGATTGGGTTGTTTGTTTTTTTACTGTTGAGCTGCATGAGCTGTTTATATACATTGGAGATTAATCCTTTGTCCATTGATTCGTTTGCAAATATTTTCTCCCATTGTGAGGGTTGTCTTTTCGTCTTGTTTGTAGTTTCCTTTGCTTTGCAAAAGCTTTTAGGTTTCATTTGCTCCCATATGTTTATTTTTTTTTTATTCCATTACTCTAGGAGGTGGATCAAAAAAGATCTTGCTGTGATTTATGTCAAAGAGTATTCTTCCTATGTTTTCCTCTAAGAGTTTTATAGTGTCCGGTCTTACATTTCGGTCTCTAATCCATTTTGAGTTTATTTTTTGTGTATGGTGTTAGGGAGTGTTCTAATTTCATTCTTTTACATGTAGCTGTCCATTTTTCCCAGCACCACTTATTGAAGAGACTGTCTTTTCTCCTTTGTATACCCTTGCCTCCTTTGTCATAGATTAGTGGGCCATAGGTGTGTAGGTTTATCTCTGGGCTTTTTTTTTTCTTTTACATCTTTATTGGAGTATAATTGCTTTACACTTGTGTGTTAGTTTCTGCTGTATAAAAAAGTGAATCAGCTGTGCGTATACATATAACACCATATCCCCTCCCTCTTGCACCTCCCTCTCACTCCCTTATCCCACCCTTTTAGGTGGTCACAAAGCACAGAGCTGATCTCCCTGTGCTATGTGGCTGCTTCCCAGTAGCTATCAATTTTACATTTGGTAGTGTATATATGTCCATACCACTCTCTCACTTTGTCCCAGCTCACCCTTCCCTCTCCCCATGTCCTCAAGTCCTTTCTCTACGTCTGTGTCCTTAATCCTTTCCTGCCCCTAGGTTCTTCATAAACTTTTTTTTTTAAGATTCCATATATATGTGTTAGCATACGGTATTTGTTTTTCTCTTTCTGACTTACTTCACTCTGTAGGACAGACTCTAGATCCATCCACCTCACTAAAAGTAACTCAATTTCGTTTCTTTTTATGGCTGAATAATGTTCCATTGTATATTTGTGCCACATCTTCCTTATCCATTTATCTGTTGATGGACACTTAGGTTGCTTCCATGTCCTGGCTATTGTAAATAGAGCTACAGTGAACATTGTGGTACATGACTCTTTTTGAATTATGGTTTTCTGAGGGTAAATGTCCAGGAGTGGGTTTGCTGGGTTGTATGGTAGTTCTATTTTTAGTTTTTAAGGAACCCCCATACCGTTCTCCCTAGTGGCTATATCAATTTACATTCCCACCAACAGTGCAAGAGGGTTCCCTTTGCTCCAATAAATGCCTCTCCAGCATTTATTGTTGGTAGATTTTTTGATGATGGCCATTCTGACTGGTGTGAGGTGATACCTCACTGTAGTTTTGATTTGCATTTCTCTAATGATTAGTGATGTTCAGCATCCTTTCATGTGTTTGTTGGCAACCTGTATATCTTCTTTGGAGAAATGTCTATTTAGGTCTTCTGCCCATTTTTGGATTGGGTTGTTTGGTTTTGTGATATTGAGCTACATGAGCTGCTTTTTGGAGATTAATCCTTTGCCATTTGCTTCATTTGAAAATATTTTCTCCCATTCTGATGGTTGTCTTTTCATCTTGCTTATGTTTTCCTTTGCTGTGCAAAAGAATTTATGTTTCATTCGGTCCCATTTTTTTATTTTTGTTTTTATTTCCATTTCTCTAGGAGGTGGGTCAAAAAGGATCTTGCTGTGATTTATGTCATAGACTGTTCTGCTTATGTTTTCCTCTAAGAGTTTTATAGTGGCTGGTCTTATATTTAGGTCTCTAATCCATTTTGAGTTTATTTTTGTGTATGGTGTTAGGGAGTGTACTAATTTCATTCTTTTACATGTAACTGTCCAGTTTTCCCAGCACCACTTGCTGAAGACACTGTCTTTTCTCCATTGTATACCCTTGCCTCCTTTGTCATAGATTAGTGAACCATAGGTACGTGGGTTTATCTCTGTGCTTTCTATCCTGTTCTATTGACCTATATTTCTGTTCTTGTGTCAGTACCATATTATCTTGATTACTGTAGCTTTGCAATATAGTCTGAAGTCTGGAAGTCTGATTCCTCGAGCTCTTTTTTTTCCCCCCTCAAGACTGCTTTGGCTATCCAGGGTCTTTTGTGTCTCCCTACAAATTTTAAGATTTTTTTTTCTTGTTCTGTAGAAAATGCCAAAGGTATTTTGATCGGGATTGCATTGAATCTGTAGATTGCTTTGGGTAGTATAGTCATTTTCACAATATTGATTCTTCTAATCCGAGAACATGGTATATGTCTCCATCTGTTTATATCATCTTTGATTTCTTTCATCAGTGTCTTATAGTTTTCTGAGTACAGGTCTTTTACTTCCTTAGGTAGGTTTATTCCTAGGTATTTTATTCTTTTTGTTGCAGTGGTAATGGGATTGTTTCCTTAATTTCTCTTTCTGATCTTTCATTGTTAGTGTATAGGAATGCAAGCAATTTCTGTGCATTAATTTTGTATCCTGCAACTTTACCAAATTCATTGATTAGCTCCAGTGGTTTTCTGGTGGCATCTTTAGGATTCTCTATCTATGATATCATGTCATCTGCAAACAGTGACAATTTTACTTCTTCTTTTCCTTTTTGTATTCCTTTTATTTCTTTTTCTTCTCTGATTGCCATGGCTAGGACTTCCAAAACTATGTTGAATAGCAGTGGTGAGAGTGGACATCCTCGTCTTGTTCCTGATCTTAGAGGAAACGCTTTCAGTTTTTCACCATTGAGAATGCTGTTTGCTGTGGGTTTGTCATATATGGCCTTTATTATGTTGAGGTAGTTTCCCTCTATGCCCACACTCTGCAGAGTTTTTATCGTAAATGAGTGTTGAATTTTCTCAAAATCTTTTCCTTCAGCTATTGAGATGATCATATGGTTTTATTCTACAATTTGTTAATATGGTGTATCACATTGATTTGTGTATATTGAAGAATCCTCGCATCCCTGGGATAAACCCCACTTGATCATGGTGTATGATCCTTTTCATGTGTTGTTCGATTCTGTTTGCTAGTATTTTGTTGAGGATTTTTACATCTATATTCATCAGTGATATTGGTCTATAATTTTCTTTCCTTGTAGTATCTCTGTCTGATTTTGGTATCAGGGTGATGGTGGTCTCATAGAATGAGTTTGGGAGTGTTCCTTCCCCTGCAATTGTTTTGAAGAATTTGAGAAGGTTGGGTGTTAGCTCTTCTCTAAATGTTTGATAGAATTCACCTGTGATGCCATCTGGTTCTGGACTTTTGTTTGTTGGAAGATTTTTAATCACAGTTTCAATTTCATTGCTTGTGATAGGTTTGTTCATATTTTCTATTTCTTCCTGGTTCAGTCTTAGAAGGTTATCCCTTTCTAAGAATTTGTCCATTTCTTCCAGATTGTCCATTTTATTGGCCTAGAGTTGCTTGTAGTAGTCTCTTAGGATGCTTTGTATTCCTGTGGTGTCTGTTGTAACTTCTGCTTTTTCACTTCTAATTTTGTTGATTTGCGTCCTCTCCCTCTTTTTCTGGAGTCTGGCTAAAGGTTGATCATTTTTGCTTATCTTCTCAAAGAACCAGCTTTTAGTTTTATTGATCTTTGCTTTCGTTTTCTTTGTTTCTATTTCATTTATTTCTGCTCTGATCTTTATGATTTCTTTCCTTCTACTAACTTTGGGTTTTGTTCTTCTTTCTCTAGTTCCTCTAGGTGTAAGGTTAGATTGTTTATTTGAGATTTTTCTTGTTTCTTGAGGTAGGCTTGTATTGCTATAAACTTCCCTCTTAGAACTCCTTTTGCTGCATCCCATAGGTTTTGGATCATCGTGTTTTTGTTGTCATTTGTCTCTAGGTAGTTTTTGATTTCCTCTTTGATTTCTTCAGTGATCTCTTGGTTATTTAGTAACGTATTGTTTAGCTTCCATGTGTTTGTGTTTTTTACGGTTTTTTCCGTGTAATTGATTTCTAATCTCATAGCATTGTGGTCGGAACAGCTGCTTGATATGATTTCAGTTTTCTTAAATTTACTGAGGCTTTATCTGTGACCCAAGATGTTATCTATCCTGGAGAATGTTCCGTGTGCAGTTGAGAAGCACGTGTAATCTGCTGTTTTTGGATGGAATGTCCTATAAATATCAATTAACTCTATCTGGTCTATTGTGTCATTTAAAGCTTGTGTTTCCTTATTAATTGTCTGTCTGGCTGATCTCCACTGGTGTAAGTGAGCTGTTAAAGTCCCCCGCTATTATTGTGTTACTGTCGATTTCCTCTTTTATAGCTGTTAGCAGTTGCCTTATACATTGAGCTGCTCCTATTTTGGGTACATATATATTTATAATTGTTATATCTTCTTCTTGGATTGATCCCCTGACCATTATGTAGTGCCTTTCCTCGTCTCTTGTAACATTCTTTATTTTAAAGTCTATTTTATCTGATATGAGTATTGCTACTCCAGCTTTCTTTTGATTTTCATTTGCATAGAATATATTTTTCCATCGCCTCACTTTGAGTCTGTATGTGTCCCTAGGTCTGAAATGGATCTCTTGTAGACAGCATATATATGGGTCTTGTTTTTGTATCCATTCAGCGAGCCTGTGTCTTTTGGTTGGAACATGTAGTGCATTCACGTTTAAGGTAATTATCGATATGTATGTTCCTACTACTATTTTCTTAATTGTTATGGGTTTGTCTTGGTGGGTCCTTTTCTTCTCTTGTGTTTCCCACTTAGAGAAGTTCCTTTAGCATTTGGTGTAGAGCTGGTTTCATGGTGCTGAATTCTCTTAGCTTTTGCTTGTCTGTAAGGCTTTTGATTTCTCCATCAAATCTGAATGAGCTCTTTGCAGGGTGGAGTACTCTTGGTTGTAGGTTCTTCCCTTTCATCACTTTAAATTTATCATGCCACTTCCTTCTGGCTTGTAGATTTTCTGCTGAGAAATCAGTTGTTATCCTTATGGGAGTTCCCTTGTATGTTATTTGTCATTTTTCCCTTGCTGGTTTCAATCATTTTTCTTTGTCGTTAATTTTTGTCAATTTGATTACTATGTGTCTTGTCATTTTTCTCCTTTGGTTTATCCTGCCTGGGACACTCTGTGCTTCTGGACTTGGGTGGCTATTTCTTTTCCCATGCTAGGGAAGTTTTTGACCATAATCTCTTCAAATATATTCTCGGGTCCTTTCTCTCTCTCTTCTCCTTCTGGGACCCCTATAATGCGAATGTTGTTGCGTTTAAAGTTGTCCCAGAGGACTCTTGGGGTATCTTCGTTTATTTTCATTCTTTTTCTTTATTCTGTTCCATGGCAGTGATTTCCACCTTTCTGTCTTCCAGGTCACTTATCCGTTCTTCTGCCACAGTTATTCTGCTACTGATTCCTTCTAGTGTATTTTTCATTTCAGTTATTCCATTGTTCACCTCTGTTTGTTTGTTCTTTAATTCTTCTAGGTGTTTGTTCCTTAATTCTTCTAGGTCTTTGTTAAACATTTCTTGCATCTTCTCGATCTTTGCCTCCTTTCTTTTTCCAAGGTCTTGGCTCAACTTCACTATCATTATTCTGAATTCTTTTTCTGGAAGGTTCCCTATCTCCACCTCATTTCATTTTTTTTCTGGGGTTTTATCTTGTTCCTTGATCTGGTATAAAGTCCTCTGCCTTTTCATTTTGTCTATCTTTCTGTGAATGTGGTTTTCCTTCCACAGGCTGCAGAATTGTAGTTCTTCTTGCTTCTGCTGTCTGCTCTCCGGTGGATGAGTCTATCTTAGAGGCTTGTGCAAGCTTCCTGATGGGAGGGACTGGTGGTGGGTAGAGCTGGGTGTTGCTTTGGTGGGCAGAGCTTTAATCCGCTTGTCTACGGATTAAATAAAACTTTAATAAAAAGTTTAATCCGCTTGTCTGCTGATGCATGGGGCTGGGTTCCCTCCCTGTTGGTTGTTTGGCCTGAGGCGACCCAGCCCTGGAGCCTACCTTGCTCTTGGTGGGGCTAATGGCGGACTCTGGGAGGGCTCACACCAAGGAGTATTTCCCAGAACTTCTGCTGCCAGTGTCGTTGTCCTCACGGTGAGCCACAGCCACAGCCACCACCTGCCTCTGCAGGAGACCCTCTAAAAGTAGCAGGTAGTTCTGGTCATTCTCCTACAGGGTCACTGCTCCTTCCCCTGGGTCCTGATGTGCACACTACTTTGTGTGTGCCCTCCAAGAGTGGAGTATCTGAGTGGAGTTGAGACTCTGAGACTCTGTGTGGAGTTGCACAGACTCTGGGTCCTGTGAAGCTTCGATGTTTTGTGATTCTAGAAATCCTATAGGAGACGGTCCACAGCAGGTGACGCTAATGTTGTCAGTAGAGGTGTTGAAGCCAAAGATTTGCAGTTCCAACTAGAGGTGCCGATGTACATACAGGACAAAATCATCTCGTGTGAATGTAGTTCAGGCATGTTTAAGATGAATGCAGTCATGTTAATGCCTACCATATTCTATCTTGAGCCTCTCCTCAGGGACCCCCTCCTCAGTTCCTGAGGCTCCTGTAAGTCATGTACAGGGGACTGGAGAGTGGGCTCTGTCCAGTCTGAGCCCTGAGTTACCCTGTGTGTATCTTAGGATACTTTGTATTTCTGTGGTGTCTGTTGTAACATCATCTCTTTCATTTCAGATTTATTTGGGCCCTCTCTTTTTAAAAAAACATACTACTGTTGTCTTTTATTCTTTACAGAAGTTTAATAAGTGTTTGATCTACTATCCTTACCCTATGTATACTTTTTGCAGTGAGATTTTTACTTTTCTTTGTTTCCTTGTTACTATCAATAATTAGTGAGACTTCTTTTAAGCTACCTTCAACATTGCTTATAAAGCTGCTTTATTAGTGATGACAGAGCCTTAATGGAAGTCATGTTCTGGTTGTAAATTAGAATGCAATGTGCCAGCAAATAGCCCCTTAAGTTTATGTCTCATTACTTCTTGTTCTTTTTTTAATTTAATTTTTATTTTTTGTCAGAGCAAATTTAATTAAAATGTTTTGTTTCTTCTAGGTGTGAAAGATGTGGTTCTTTTAAACATATACATATATCTATTCTTCTTTGGATCATTTTCCCATGTAGGTTATGACACAATGTTGAGTAGTCTTGTCTTGGTATTACGTAGGTCTTTGGTGATTACATATTTCACATGTGTTTCTATATCTATCTTAACCCCAATATCCTAATGTATCCAATCCTCACACCTTTCCATTTGGTGAACCATAAGTTTGTTTAATGAATCTGTGATTGCATTTCTCTGTGGAAATATTTTCATTGGTATCAATTTTTAGCTAAGACCTATAAGTGATATTATAGGATATGTGTCTTTTGCTTTCTGACTTAGTACAATTTGCCTGATTACCTCAAGAATCATACATGGTGCTGCAAATGGCATTGTTTCATTTTTTTCCCTGGCTAATATTCCATCTGTACGTGTACCAGTTCTTCTTTGGGCACGCACCTCTTGATGGACTTTCTGGTTGCCTCCATGTCTTGGCTATTGTAATACTGCTGCAATGCACATTTGTTTGCCTGTGTCTTTCCAGTTATATCTTCTTATGTTATAGGCCAAGGAGTGGGCTTGCTGTATCATATGGTAGCTCAGTGTGTATGTTTTAAAGGCACCACCATTCAGTTCTCATTAGTGGCTCTTTCCAGGTTACGTCCCACTTAAAATTGAGGGTATGCATTTCTCCAAAACACCTTCAATATTTATTGTTTGTAGTTTTCTTGCTGATGGTTATTCTAACCGGTGCGAGCTGATGCCTATCTGTGGTTGAATTTGCATGTGTCCCATAATCTGTTGAAATTGAGCTTTAAAGCATGCCCTTTTTATTTATCAAACTGTGATTACAGCTCAGTTCTTCAAAGTGTTTTCTTAAAGTAAGTGTCACATTTTGAAAATTTTTGGCCATTACCTCCCTCAAGACATTTTGAGGGCACGTTTCATTTACAGCCCTGAAGTACTTGTTCATATGAAGTGACCATTAGCACATGTTTTAAAGCTGCGTTTGCAGGTAACGGCCAGAGGGTGGCAGCCTTTCTACGTTCCTAATCTGGTAAATAGGGAAAGAGACCTTCAGCCCCAAGAGTGTCCAGCTTTATTTCTCATCAGGCTGTGGATCTAGATATGGTCACACCAGGTCGCATCACAGCCCCTGAAAGAATTGTGTAAGAATTTCTCTCTCTTTCACTGTCTTTGTTTCATGGGTTTTTCAAAGTAATTTATTTTTATAATGGGGTTTACCTGATTTTCACTGCTGTGTTTATGCCCCTTTACACCCAATTGACACACTAACAGAGAGACATCAATACATAGGATTTAAGATTTTTACTAGTCAGATATATTCTTGTTCGTTGAATAGGGGGTGTTGCATCCACTTCACTGAGCAAGGAATAGGTCTTGTCTATTACATATTGGGTATATGGATCGGTATTTGAGCTAATATGAAACCCTTGTTTTATGCATCACCCCACTTCACCTTTCCCGTTAAGCAGCCATAGTGTGTTTTCTAAATGTGTGACTCTGTTCTGTTTTGTAATTCACTTCAAGTGTAATGGTTTTTACATTCCCTCTATAAGTGATACCTTATGAGAAATGTCCTTTTCTGTGTGACTTATTTCACTTAGAATCGTCGTACCTAAATCCACTCATCATGCTGCTACTAGCCTTATGACATTGATTTCATGGCTGAGTGATATTCCATTGTACATAAGGACCACAACTTCTTTATCCATTTTTCTCTTTCCTGGGATATTGAAGGTGGAATGAAGTGGAGGTCCTTGTCAACAGAGCAGCCCTAAACTTTGGGGTGCTTGTGTCTTGCTGATTTTTAATTTTCCCAATTTATACCCCCATGAGTGGAAGTGCCCTATGCTCTCTAAGCTGTGTTTTTTAGATGTTTCAGGACACACCGTACACTTCTCCAGAGTGGCTGTTGGCAATTTACATCCCGCCCATCAGTGTAGCAAGGCTCCCATTTCTCCATGGCATGTCCTGCATTTCTGGTTTTGACACTTTTTTCAGCATGGCCCTTTTGACCGATGGGAAGCGAGTCTTCTTTGTATCGCTGATTTGCCTTTCCAGGTTGCTTGGTTGGCCAAAAAGGGCGTATGCGTTTTTTCCTGAATATATTCAGGAAAAAACGCATACGCCCTTTTTGGCCAAGGGCATCATTGTCAACGTTTTGCCGCTTTTCATGTGCTTTAAGGCGATTCGAATCTACCTCCTGAAATCTGTTTCCTGCAATTCTGCCTTGATTTCAAATCCTCTTCTTTGCCTTCCCTCAATATATTTGTGGACGAGAGTTATCATTTATAACTCTGCAGGTTTGTGAATTGCAGTGCCGTGAACCTCCATTTTACAACTCGCTTTTTTGGGAGCTGGCCGCAAAAGCGCAGGATGGCTTCAGGCCCTGTTCTGGTTCCAGGGGGCAGGCTGATCATGTGGTTAATTCTTCTTCCTGATGGGAAAATAGAGTGACCTCTGCCTGTCCCAACACCAAGAGCTAGTCTCTCATTCGTTCCCCATCTTCCCGTTCATCCTCAGGACAAATTGCAACCTGTACGAAACAAGAGGTTAAAGGTGCTGATGCTCCAAGTAGGGAGATTTCTAGTAGAGCGGTTGGAATGGCGAACCCGGGCACAAGGAGTTGAGAAATGAGGTGCGTTTTAGAAACCTTTCCCCATCACACGGTGTACCATCTTCTGGGTTTCTCATGCATGTTTTCGATGTCGGAAGATGCCCTTGAACCTGGAGATTTGGGACCCATGGGATGGGTACCACGCAGTATTACTTTAAAGGGTCTGCGTTTGCTCACCCAACCTCACCAAACCCCTCAGCCCCAAGAGTGTCCACCCTTATGTCTCATCCAGCTGTGGGTCTAGATATGGTCAATCCAGGTTGCATCACAGCCCCTGAACGAATTGTGTAAGAATTTCTCTCTCTTTCACTGTCTTTGTTTCATGGGTTTTTCAAAGTAATTTATTTTTATAATGGGGTTTAGCTGCTTTTCACTGCTGTGTTTATGCTGCTTTACACCCACTTGACACACTAACAGAGAGATATCAATACATAGGTTTTAAGATTATTACTAGTCAGATATACTCTTGTGCGGTGAATACGGCGTGTTGAGTCCAGTTCTCTGAGCAAGGAGTAGGTCTTGTCTATTACACATTGGGTTTATGGAACGGTATCTGAGCTAATTTGAAACCCTTGTTTTATGTATCACCCCACCTCCCCTTTCCCGTTAAGCAGCCATAGTGTGTTTTCTGCATGTGTGACTCGTTCTGTTTTGTAATTCAGTTCAAGTGTAACGGTTTTTACATTCCCTCTATCAGTGATACCTTATGAGAAGTGTCCTTTTCTGTGTGATTTATTTCACTTAGAATTGTCGTACCTAAATCCACTCATCATGCTGCTACTAGCCTTATGACATTGATTTCATGGCTGAGTGATATTCCATTGTACATAGGGACCACAACTCCTTCATTCATTTTTCTCTTTCCTGGCATATTTAAGGTGGAATGAAGTGGAGGTCCTTGTCAACAGAGCAACCCTAAACTTTGGGGTGCTTGTGTCTTGCTGATTTTTCATTTTCCCAATTTATACCCCCATGAGTGGAAGTGCCCTATGCTCTCTAAGCTGTGTTTTTTAGACGTTTCAGGACACACCGTACTCTTCTCCAGAGTGGCAGTTGGCAATTTACATCCCGCCCATCAGTGTAGCAAGGCTCCCATTTCTCCATGGCCTGTCCTGCATTTCTGGTTTTGACACTTTTTTCAGCATGGCCCTTTTAACCGATGGGAAGCGAGACTTCTTTGTAGCGCTGATTTGCTTTTCCAGGTTGCTTGGTTGGCCAAAAAGGGCGTATGCGTTTTTTCCTGAATATATTCAGGAAAAAACGCATACGCCCTTTTTGGCCAAGGGCATCATTGTCAACGTTTTGCCGCTTTTCATGTGCTTTAAAGGCGATTCGAATCTACCTCCTGAAATCTGTTTCCTGCAATTCTGCCTTGATTTCAAATCCTCTTCTTTGCCTTCCCTCAATATATTTGTGGACGAGAGTTATCATTTATAAGTCTGCAGGTTTGTGAATTGCAGTGCCCTGAACCTCCATTTTACAACTCGCTTTTTAGGGAGCTGGCCGCAATAGCGCAGGATGGCTTCAGGCCCTGTTCTGGTTCCGGGTGGCAGGCTGAGCCTGTGGTTAATTCTTCTTCCTGATGGGAAAATAGAGTGACCTGTGCCTGTGCCAACACCAAGAGCTAGTCTCTCATTGGTTCCACGTCTTCCCGTTCACCCTCAGGACAAATTGCAACCTGTACGGAACAGGAGGTTAAAGGTGCTGATGCTACAAGGAGGGAGATTGCTAGTAAAGCGGCTGGAATACCGAACCCGGGCACAAGGAGATGAGAAATGAGGTGCGTTTTAGAAACCTTTCCCCATCACACGGTGTACCATCTTCTGGGTTTCTCATGCATGTTTTCGATGTAGGAAGATGCCCTTGAACCTGGAGATTTGGGACCCATGCGATGGGTACCAAGCAGTATTACTTTAAAGGGTCTGCGTTTGCTCACCCAACCTCACCAAACCTCTCAGCCCCAAGAGTGTCCACCCTTATGTCTCATCCAGCTGTGGGTCTAGATATGGTCAATCCAGGTTGCATCACAGCCCCTGAACGCATTGTGTAAGAATTTCGCTCTCTTTCACTTTCTTTGTTTCATGGGTTTTTCAAAGTAATTTATTTTTATAATGGGGTTTAGCTGCTTTTCACTGCTGTGTTTATGCCGCTTTACACCCACTTGACACACAAAAAGAGAGATATCAATACATAGGTTTTAAGATTATTACTACTCAGATATATTCTTGTGCGGTGAATAGGGCGTGTTGAGTCCAGTTCTCTGAGCAAGGAGTAGGTCTTGTCTATTACATATTGGGTTTATGGAACGGTATCTGAGCTAATTTGAAACCCTTGTTTTATGTATCACCCCACCTCACCTTTCCCGTTAAGCAGCCATAGTGTGTTTTCTGCATGTGTGACTCTGTTCTGATTTGTAATTCAGTTCAAGTGTAACGGTTTTTACATTCCCTCTATAAGTGATACCTTATGAGAAGTGTCCTTTTCTGTGTGACTTATTTCACTTAGAATCGTCGTACCTAAATCCACTTATCATGCTGCTACTAGTCTTAAGACATTGATTTCATGGCTGAGTGATATTCCATTGTACATAAGGACCACAACTCTTTTATCCATTTTTCTCTTTCCTGGGATATTGAAGGTGGAATGAAGTGGAGGTCCTTGTCAACAGAGCAGCCCTAAACTTTGGGGTGCTTGTGTCTTGTTGATTTTTCATTTTCCCAATTTATACCCCCATGCGTGGAAGTGCCCTATGCTCTCTAAGCTTTGCTTTTTAGACGTTTCAGGACTCACCGTACACTTCTCCAGAGTGGCTGTTGACAATTTACATCCCGCCCATCAGTGTAGCAAGGCTCCCATTTCTCCATGGCCTGTCCTGCATTTCTGGTTTTGACACTTTTTTCAGCATGGCCCTTTTGACCGATGGGAAGCGAGACTTCTTTGTAGCGCTGATTTGCCTTTCCAGGTTGCTTGGTTGGCCAAAAAGGGCGTATGCGTTTTTTCCTGAATATATTCAGGAAAAAACGCATACGCCCTTTTTGGCCAAGGGCATCATTGTCAACGTTTTGCCGCTTTTCATGTGCTTTAAAGGCGATTCGAATCTACCTCCTGAAATCTGTTTCCTGCAATTCTGCCTTGATTTCAAATCCTCTTCTTTGCCTTCCCTCAATATATTTGTGGACGAGAGGTATCATTTATAACTCTGCAGGTTTGTGAATTGCAGTGCCCTGAACCTCCATTTTACAACTCGCGTTTTTGGGAGATGGCCGCAAAAGCTCAGGATGGCTTCAGGCCCTGTTCTGGTTCCGGGGGGCAGGCTGAGCCTGTGGTTAATTCTTCTTCCTGATGGGAAAATAGAGTGACCTCTGCGTGTCCCAACACCAAGAGCTAGTCTCTCATTGGTTCCACGTCTTCCCGTTCATCCTCAGGACAAATTGCAACCTGTACGGAACAGGAGGTTAAAGGTGCTGATGCTCCAAGGAGGGAGATTGCTAGTAAAGTGGCTGGAATGGCGAACCCGAGCACAAGGAGATGAGAAATGAGGTGCGTTTTAGAAACCTTTCCCCATCACACGGTGTACCATCTTCTGGGTTTCTCATGCATGTTTTCGATGGAGGAAGATGCCCTTGAACCTGGAGATTTGGGACCCATGCGATGGGTACCACGCAGTATTACTTTAAAGGGTCTGCGTTTGCTCACCCAACCTCACCAAACCTCTCAGCCCCAAGAGTGTCCACCCTTATGTCTCATCCAGCTGTGGGTCTAGATATGGTCAATCCAGGTTGGATCATAGCCCCTGAACGCATTGTGTAAGAATTTCGCTCTCTTTCACTGTCTTTGTTTCATGGGTTTGAAAAAGTAATTTATTTTTATAATGGGGTTTAGCTGCTTTTCACTGCTGTGTTTATGCCGCTTTACACCCACTTGACACACTAACAGAGAGATATGAATACATAGGTTTTAAGATTATTTCTAGTCAGATATATTCTTGTGCGGTGAATAGGGCGTGTTGAGTCCAGTTCTCTGAGCAAGGGGTAGGTCTTGTCTATTACATATTGGGTTTATGGAACGGTATCTGAGCTAATTTGAAACCCTTGTTTTATGTATCACCCCACCTCACCTTTCCCGTTAAGCAGCCATAGTGTGTTTTCTGCATGTGTGACTCCGTTCTGTTTTGTAATTCAGTTCAAGTGTAACGGTTTTTACATTCCCTCTATCAGTGATACCTTATGAGAAGTGTCCTTTTCTGTGTGACTTACTTCACTTAGAATCGTCGTACCTAAATCCACTCATCATGCTGCTACTAGCCTTATGACATTGATTTCATGGCTGAGTGATATTCCTTTGTACATAAGGACCACAACTCTTTTATCCATTTTTCTCTTTCCTGGGATATTGAAGGTGGAATGAAGTGGAGGTCCTTGTCAACAGAGCAGCCCTAAACTTTGGGGTGCTTGTGTCTTGCTGATTTTTCATTTTCCCAATTTATACCCCCATGAGTAGAAGTGCCCTATGCTCTCTAAGCTGTGTTTTTTAGATGTTTCAGGACTCACCGTACGCTTCTCCAGAGTGGCTGTTGGCAATTTACATCCCGCCCATCAGTGTAGCAAGGCTCCCATTTCTCCATGGCCTGTCCTGCATTTCTGGTTTTGACACTTTTTTCAGCATGGCCCTTTTAACCGATGGGAAGCGAGACTTCTTTGTAGCGCTGATTTGCCTTTCCAGGTTGCTTGGTTGGCCAAAAAGGGCGTATGCGTTTTTTCCTGAATATATTCAGGAAAAAACGCATACGCCCTTTTTGGCCAAGGGCATCATTGTCAACGTTTTGCCGCTTTTCATGTGCTTTAAAGGCGATTCGAATCTACCTCGTGAAATCTGTTTCCTGCAATTCTGCCTTGATTTCAAATCCTCTTCTTTGCCTTCCCTCAATATATTTGTGGACGAGAGTTATCATTTATAACTCTGCAGGTTTGTGAATTGCAGTGCCCTGAACCTCCATTTTACAACTCGCTTTTTAGGGAGCTGGCCGCAATAGCGCAGGATGGCTTCAGGCCCTGTTCTGATTCCGGGGGGCAGGCTGAGCCTGTGGTTAATTCTTCTTCCTGATGGGAAAATAGAGTGACCTGTGCCTGTCCCAACACCAAGAGCTAGTCTCTCATTGGTTCCACGTCTTCCCGTTCATCCTCAGGACAAATTGCAACCTGTACGGAACAGGAGGTTAAAGGTGATGATGCTCCAAGTAGGGAGATTGCTAGTAAAGCGGCTGGAATAGCGAATCCGGGCACAAGGAGATGAGAAATGAGGTGCGTTTTAGAAACCTTTCCACATCACACGGTGTACCATCTTCTGGGTTTCTCATGCATGTTTTCGATGTAGGAAGATGCCCTTGAACCTGGAGATATGGGACCCATGCGATGGGTACCATGCAGTATTACTTTAAAGGGTCTGCGTTTGCTCACCCAACCTCACCAAACCTCTCAGCCCCAAGAGTGTCCACCCTTATGTCTCATCCAGCTGTGGGTCTAGATATGGTCAATCCAGGTTGCATCACAGCCCGTGAACGCTTTGTGTAAGAATTTCTATCTCTTTCACTGTCTTTGTTTCATGGGTTTTTCAAAGTAATTTATTTTTATAATGGGGTTTAGCTGCTTTTCACTGCTGTGTTTATGCCGCTTTACACCCACTTGACACACTAACAGAGAGATATCAATACATAGGTTTTAAGATTATTACTAGTCAGATATATTCTTGTGCGGTGAATAGGGCGTGTTGAGTCCAGTTCTCTGAGCAAGGAGTAGGTCTTGTCTATTACATATTGGGTTTATGGAACGGTATCTGAGCTAATTTGAAACCCTTGTTTTATGTATCACCCCACCTCACCTTTCCCGTTAAGCAGCCATAGTGTGTTTTCTGCATGTGTGACTCTGTTCTGTTTTGTAATTCAGTTCAAGTGTAACGGTTTTTACATTCCCTCTATCAGTGATACCTTATGAGAAGTGTCCTTTTCTGTGTGACTTATTTCACTTAGAGTCGTCGTACCTAAATCCACTCATCATGCTGCTACTAGCCTTATGACATTGATTTCATGGCTGAGTGATATTCCATTGTACATAAGGACCACAACTTCTTTATCCATTTTTCTCTTTCCTGGGATATTGAAGGTGGAATGAAGTGGAGGTCCTTGTCAACAGAGCAGCCCTAAACTTTGGGGTGCTTGTGTCTTGCTGATTTTTCATTTTCCCAATTTATACCCCCATGAGTGGAAGTGCCCTATGCTCTCTAAGCTTTGCTTTTTAGACGTTTCAGGACTCACCGTACACTTCTCCAGAGTGGCTGTTGACAATTTACATCCCGCCCATCAGTGTAGCAAGGCTCCCATTTCTCCATGGCCTGTCCTGCATTTCTGGTTTTGACACTTTTTTCAGCATGGCCCTTTTGACCGATGGGAAGCGAGACTTCTTTGTAGCGCTGATTTGCCTTTCCAGGTTGCTTGGTTGGCCAAAAAGGGCGTATGCGTTTTTTCCTGAATATATTCAGGAAAAAACGCATACGCCCTTTTTGGCCAAGGGCATCATTGTCAACGTTTTGCCGCTTTTCATGTGCTTTAAAGGCGATTCGAATCTACCTCCTGAAATCTGTTTCCTGCAATTCTGCCTTGATTTCAAATCCTCTTCTTTGCCTTCCCTCAATATATTTGTGGACGAGAGGTATCATTTATAACTCTGCAGGTTTGTGAATTGCAGTGCCCTGAACCTCCATTTTACAACTCGCGTTTTTGGGAGATGGCCGCAAAAGCTCAGGATGGCTTCAGGCCCTGTTCTGGTTCCGGGGGGCAGGCTTAGCCTGTGGTTAATTCTTCTTCCTGATGGGAAAATAGAGTGACCTCTGCGTGTCCCAACACCAAGAGCTAGTCTCTCATTGGTTCCACGTCTTCCCGTTCATCCTCAGGACAAATTGCAACCTGTACGGAACAGGAGGGTAAAGGTGCTGATGCTCCAAGGAGGGAGATTGCTAGTAAAGTGGCTGGAATGGCGAACCCGAGCACAAGGAGATGAGAAATGAGGTGCGTTTTAGAAACCTTTCCCCATCACACGGTGTACCATCTTCTGGGTTTCTCATGCATGTTTTCGATGGAGGAAGATGCCCTTGAACCTGGAGATTTGGGACCCATGCGATGGGTACCACGCAGTATTACTTTAAAGGGTCTGCGTTTGCTCACCCAACCTCACCAAACCTCTCAGCCCCAAGAGTGTCCACCCTTATGTCTCATCCAGCTGTGGGTCTAGATATGGTCAATCCAGGTTGGATCATAGCCCCTGAACGCATTGTGTAAGAATTTCGCTCTCTTTCACTGTCTTTGTTTCATGGGTTTGAAAAAGTAATTTATTTTTATAATGGGGTTTAGCTGCTTTTCACTGCTGTGTTTATGCCGCTTTACACCCACTTGACACACTAACAGAGAGATATGAATACATAGGTTTTAAGATTATTTCTAGTCAGATATATTCTTGTGCGGTGAATAGGGCGTGTTGAGTCCAGTTCTCTGAGCAAGGGGTAGGTCTTGTCTATTACATATTGGGTTTATGGAACGGTATCTGAGCTAATTTGAAACCCTTGTTTTATGTATCACCCCACCTCACCTTTCCCGTTAAGCAGCCATAGTGTGTTTTCTGCATGTGTGACTCCGTTCTGTTTTGTAATTCAGTTCAAGTGTAACGGTTTTTACATTCCCTCTATCAGTGATACCTTATGAGAAGTGTCCTTTTCTGTGTGACTTACTTCACTTAGAATCGTCGTACCTAAATCCACTCATCATGCTGCTACTAGCCTTATGACATTGATTTCATGGCTGAGTGATATTCCTTTGTACATAAGGACCACAACTCTTTTATCCATTTTTCTCTTTCCTGGGATATTGAAGGTGGAATGAAGTGGAGGTCCTTGTCAACAGAGCAGCCCTAAACTTTGGGGTGCTTGTGTCTTGCTGATTTTTCATTTTCCCAATTTATACCCCCATGAGTAGAAGTGCCCTATGCTCTCTAAGCTGTGTTTTTTAGATGTTTCAGGACTCACCGTACGCTTCTCCAGAGTGGCTGTTGGCAATTTACATCCCGCCCATCAGTGTAGCAAGGCTCCCATTTCTCCATGGCCTGTCCTGCATTTCTGGTTTTGACACTTTTTTCAGCATGGCCCTTTTAACCGATGGGAAGCGAGACTTCTTTGTAGCGCTGATTTGCCTTTCCAGGTTGCTTGGTTGGCCAAAAAGGGCGTATGCGTTTTTTCCTGAATATATTCAGGAAAAAACGCATACGCCCTTTTTGGCCAAGGGCATCATTGTCAACGTTTTGCCGCTTTTCATGTGCTTTAAAGGCGATTCGAATCTACCTCGTGAAATCTGTTTCCTGCAATTCTGCCTTGATTTCAAATCCTCTTCTTTGCCTTCCCTCAATATATTTGTGGACGAGAGTTATCATTTATAACTCTGCAGGTTTGTGAATTGCAGTGCCCTGAACCTCCATTTTACAACTCGCTTTTTAGGGAGCTGGCCGCAATAGCGCAGGATGGCTTCAGGCCCTGTTCTGGTTCCGGGGGGCAGGCTGAGCCTGTGGTTAATTCTTCTTCCTGATGGGAAAATAGAGTGACCTGTGCCTGTCCCAACACCAAGAGCTAGTCTCTCATTGGTTCCACGTCTTCCCGTTCATCCTCAGGACAAATTGCAACCTGTACGGAACAGGAGGTTAAAGGTGATGATGCTCCAAGTAGGGAGATTGCTAGTAAAGCGGCTGGAATAGCGAATCCGGGCACAAGGAGATGAGAAATGAGGTGCGTTTTAGAAACCTTTCCACATCACACGGTGTACCATCTTCTGGGTTTCTCATGCATGTTTTCGATGTAGGAAGATGCCCTTGAACCTGGAGATATGGGACCCATGCGATGGGTACCATGCAGTATTACTTTAAAGGGTCTGCGTTTGCTCACCCAACCTCACCAAACCTCTCAGCCCCAAGAGTGTCCACCCTTATGTCTCATCCAGCTGTGGGTCTAGATATGGTCAATCCAGGTTGCATCACAGCCCGTGAACGCTTTGTGTAAGAATTTCTATCTCTTTCACTGTCTTTGTTTCATGGGTTTTTCAAAGTAATTTATTTTTATAATGGGGTTTAGCTGCTTTTCACTGCTGTGTTTATGCCGCTTTACACCCACTTGACACACTAACAGAGAGATATCAATACATAGGTTTTAAGATTATTACTAGTCAGATATATTCTTGTGCGGTGAATAGGGCGTGTTGAGTCCAGTTCTCTGAGCAAGGAGTAGGTCTTGTCTATTACATATTGGGTTTATGGAACGGTATCTGAGCTAATTTGAAACCCTTGTTTTATGTATCACCCCACCTCACCTTTCCCGTTAAGCAGCCATAGTGTGTTTTCTGCATGTGTGACTCTGTTCTGTTTTGTAATTCAGTTCAAGTGTAACGGTTTTTACATTCCCTCTATCAGTGATACCTTATGAGAAGTGTCCTTTTCTGTGTGACTTATTTCACTTAGAGTCGTCGTACCTAAATCCACTCATCATGCTGCTACTAGCCTTATGACATTGATTTCATGGCTGAGTGATATTCCATTGTACATAAGGACCACAACTTCTTTATCCATTTTTCTCTTTCCTGGGATATTGAAGGTGGAATGAAGTGGAGGTCCTTGTCAACAGAGCAGCCCTAAACTTTGGGGTGCTTGTGTCTTGCTGATTTTTCATTTTCCCAATTTATACCCCCATGAGTGGAAGTGCCCTATGCTCTCTAAGCTTTGCTTTTTAGACGTTTCAGGACTCACCGTACACTTCTCCAGAGTGGCTGTTGACAATTTACATCCCGCCCATCAGTGTAGCAAGGCTCCCATTTCTCCATGGCCTGTCCTGCATTTCTGGTTTTGACACTTTTTTCAGCATGGCCCTTTTGACCGATGGGAAGCGAGACTTCTTTGTAGCGCTGATTTGCCTTTCCAGGTTGCTTGGTTGGCCAAAAAGGGCGTATGCGTTTTTTCCTGAATATATTCAGGAAAAAACGCATACGCCCTTTTTGGCCAAGGGCATCATTGTCAACGTTTTGCCGCTTTTCATGTGCTTTAAAGGCGATTCGAATCTACCTCCTGAAATCTGTTTCCTGCAATTCTGCCTTGATTTCAAATCCTCTTCTTTGCCTTCCCTCAATATATTTGTGGACGAGAGGTATCATTTATAACTCTGCAGGTTTGTGAATTGCAGTGCCCTGAACCTCCATTTTACAACTCGCGTTTTTGGGAGATGGCCGCAAAAGCTCAGGATGGCTTCAGGCCCTGTTCTGGTTCCGGGGGGCAGGCTTAGCCTGTGGTTAATTCTTCTTCCTGATGGGAAAATAGAGTGACCTCTGCGTGTCCCAACACCAAGAGCTAGTCTCTCATTGGTTCCACGTCTTCCCGTTCATCCTCAGGACAAATTGCAACCTGTACGGAACAGGAGGTTAAAGGTGCTGATGCTCCAAGGAGGGAGATTGCTAGTAAAGTGGCTGGAATGGCGAACCCGAGCACAAGGAGATGAGAAATGAGGTGCGTTTTAGAAACCTTTCCCCATCACACGGTGTACCATCTTCTGGGTTTCTCATGCATGTTTTCGATGGAGGAAGATGCCCTTGAACCTGGAGATTTGGGACCCATGCGATGGGTACCACGCAGTATTACTTTAAAGGGTCTGCGTTTGCTCACCCAACCTCACCAAACCTCTCAGCCTCAAGAGTGTCCACCCTTATGTCTCATCCAGCTGTGGGTCTAGATATGGTCAATCCAGGTTGGATCATAGCCCCTGAACGCATTGTGTAAGAATTTCGCTCTCTTTCACTGTCTTTGTTTCATGGGTTTGAAAAAGTAATTTATTTTTATAATGGGGTTTAGCTGCTTTTCACTGCTGTGTTTATGCCGCTTTACACCCACTTGACACACTAACAGAGAGATATGAATACATAGGTTTTAAGATTATTTCTAGTCAGATATATTCTTGTGCGGTGAATAGGGCGTGTTGAGTCCAGTTCTCTGAGCAAGGGGTAGGTCTTGTCTATTACATATTGGGTTTATGGAACGGTATCTGAGCTAATTTGAAACCCTTGTTTTATGTATCACCCCACCTCACCTTTCCCGTTAAGCAGCCATAGTGTGTTTTCTGCATGTGTGACTCCGTTCTGTTTTGTAATTCAGTTCAAGTGTAACGGTTTTTACATTCCCTCTATCAGTGATACCTTATGAGAAGTGTCCTTTTCTGTGTGACTTACTTCACTTAGAATCGTCGTACCTAAATCCACTCATCATGCTGCTACTAGCCTTTTGACATTGATTTCATGGCTGAGTGATATTCCTTTGTACATAAGGACCACAACTCTTTTATCCATTTTTCTCTTTCCTGGGATATTGAAGGTGGAATGAAGTGGAGGTCCTTGTCAACAGAGCAGCCCTAAACTTTGGGGTGCTTGTGTCTTGCTGATTTTTCATTTTCCCAATTTATACCCCCATGAGTAGAAGTGCCCTATGCTCTCTAAGCTGTGTTTTTTAGATGTTTCAGGACTCACCGTACGCTTCTCCAGAGTGGCTGTTGGCAATTTACATCCCGCCCATCAGTGTAGCAAGGCTCCCATTTCTCCATGGCCTGTCCTGCATTTCTGGTTTTGACACTTTTTTCAGCATGGCCCTTTTAACCGATGGGAAGCGAGACTTCTTTGTAGCGCTGATTTGCCTTTCCAGGTTGCTTGGTTGGCCAAAAAGGGCGTATGCGTTTTTTCCTGAATATATTCAGGAAAAAACGCATACGCCCTTTTTGGCCAAGGGCATCATTGTCAACGTTTTGCCGCTTTTCATGTGCTTTAAAGGCGATTCGAATCTACCTCGTGAAATCTGTTTCCTGCAATTCTGCCTTGATTTCAAATCCTCTTCTTTGCCTTCCCTCAATATATTTGTGGACGAGAGTTATCATTTATAACTCTGCAGGTTTGTGAATTGCAGTGCCCTGAACCTCCATTTTACAACTCGCTTTTTAGGGAGCTGGCCGCAATAGCGCAGGATGGCTTCAGGCCCTGTTCTGGTTCCGGGGGGCAGGCTGAGCCTGTGGTTAATTCTTCTTCCTGATGGGAAAATAGAGTGACCTGTGCCTGTCCCAACACCAAGAGCTAGTCTCTCATTGGTTCCACGTCTTCCCGTTCATCCTCAGGACAAATTGCAACCTGTACGGAACAGGAGGTTAAAGGTGATGATGCTCCAAGTAGGGAGATTGCTAGTAAAGCGGCTGGAATAGCGAATCCGGGCACAAGGAGATGAGAAATGAGGTGCGTTTTAGAAACCTTTCCACATCACACGGTGTACCATCTTCTGGGTTTCTCATGCATGTTTTCGATGTAGGAAGATGCCCTTGAACCTGGAGATATGGGACCCATGCGATGGGTACCATGCAGTATTACTTTAAAGGGTCTGCGTTTGCTCACCCAACCTCACCAAACCTCTCAGCCCCAAGAGTGTCCACCCTTATGTCTCATCCAGCTGTGGGTCTAGATATGGTCAATCCAGGTTGCATCACAGCCCGTGAACGCTTTGTGTAAGAATTTCTATCTCTTTCACTGTCTTTGTTTCATGGGTTTTTCAAAGTAATTTATTTTTATAATGGGGTTTAGCTGCTTTTCACTGCTTTGTTTATGCCGCTTTACACCCACTTGACACACTAACAGAGAGATATCAATACATAGGTTTTAAGATTATTACTAGTCAGATATATTCTTGTGCGGTGAATAGGGCGTGTTGAGTCCAGTTCTCTGAGCAAGGAGTAGGTCTTGTCTATTACATATTGGGTTTATGGAACGGTATCTGAGCTAATTTGAAACCCTTGTTTTATGTATCACCCCACCTCACCTTTCCCGTTAAGCAGCCATAGTGTGTTTTCTGCATGTGTGACTCCGTTCTGTTTTGTAATTCAGTTCAAGTGTAACGGTTTTTACATTCCCTCTATCAGTGATACCTTATGAGAAGTGTCCTTTTCTGTGTAACTTACTTCACTTAGAATCGTCGTACCTAAATCCACTCATCATGCTGCTACTAGCCTTATGACATTGATTTCATGGCTGAGTGATATTCCTTTGTACATAAGGACCACAACTCTTTTATCCATTTTTCTCTTTCCTGGCATATTTAAGGTGGAATGAAGTGGAGGTCCTTGTCAACAGAGCAACAATAAACTTTGGGGTGCTTGTGTCTTGCTGATTTTTCATTTTCCCAATTTATACCCCCATGAGTGGAAGTGCCCTATGCTCTCTAAGCTGTGTTTTTTAGATGTTTCAGGACACACCGTACTCTTCTCCAGAGTGGCTGTTGGCAATTTACATCCCGCCCATCAGTGTAGCAAGGCTCCCATTTCTCCATGGCCTGTCCTGCATTTCTGGTTTTGACACTTTTTTCAGCATGGCCCTTTTAACCAATGGGAAGCGAGACTTCTTTGTAGCGCTGATTTGCCTTTCCAGGTTGCTTGGTTGGCCAAAAAGGGCGTATGCGTTTTTTCCTGAATATATTCAGGAAAAAACGCATACGCCCTTTTTGACCAAGGGCATCATTGACAAAGTTTTTCCGCTTTTCATGTGCTTTAAAGGCGATTCGAATCTACCTCCTGAAATCTGTTTCCTGCAATTCTGCCTTGATTTCAAATCCTCTTCTTTGCCTTCCCTCAATATATTTGTGGACGAGAGTTATCATTTATAAGTCTGCAGGTTTGTGAAATGCAGTGCCCTGAACCTCCATTTTACAACTCGCTTTTTAGGGAGCTGGCCGCAATAGCGCAGGATGGCTTCAGGCCCTGTTCTGGTTCCGGGGGGCAGGCTGAGCCTGTGGTTAATTCTTCTTCCTGATGGGAAAATAGAGTGACCTGTGCCTGTCCCAACACCAAGAGCTAGTCTCTCATTGGTTCCACGTCTTCCCGTTCACACTCAGGACAAATTGGAACCTGTACGGAACAGGAGGTTAAAGGTGCTGATGCTCCAAGTAGGGAGATTGCTAGTAAAGCGGCTGGAATACCGAACCCGGGCACAAGGAGATGAGAAATGAGGTGCGTTTTAGAAACCTTTCCCCATCACACGGTGTACCATCTTCTGGGTTTCTCATGCATGTTTTCGATGTAGGAAGATGCCCTTGAACCTGGAGATTTGGGACCCATGCGATGGGTACCACGCAGTATTGCTTTAAAGGGTCTGCATTTGCTCACCCAACCTCACCAAACCTCTCAGCCCCAAGAGTGTCCACCCTTATGTCTCATCCAGCTGTGGGTCTAGATATGGTCAATCCAGGTTGCATCACAGCCCCTGAACGCATTGTGTAAGAATTTCGCTTTCTTTCACTGTCTTTGTTTCATGGGTTTTTCAAAGAAATTTTTATAATGGGGTTTAGCTGCTTTTCACTGCTGTCTTTATGCCGCTTTACACCCACTTGACACACTAACAGAGAGATATCAATACATAGGTTTTAAGATTATTACTAGTCAGATATATTCTTGTGCGGTGAATAGGGCGTGTTGAGTCCAGTTCTCTGAGCAAGGAGTAGGTCTTGTCTATTACATATTGGGTTTATGGAACGGTATCTGAGCTAATTTGAAACCCTTGTTTTATGTATCACCCCACCTCACCTTTCCCGTTAAGCAGCCATAGTGTGTTTTCTGCATGTGTGACTCTGTTCTGTTTTGTAATTCAGTTCAAGTGTAACGGTTTTTACATTCCCTCTATAAGTGATACCTTATGAGAAGTGTCCTTTTCTGTGTGACTTATTTCACTTAGAGTCGTCGTACCTAAATCCACTCATCATGCTGCTACTAGCCTTATGACATTGATTTCATGGCTGAGTGATATTCCATTGTACATAAGGACCACAACTTCTTTATCCATTTTTCTCTTTCCTGGGATATTGAAGGTGGAATGAAGTGGAGGTCCTTGTCAACAGAGCAGCCCTAAACTTTGGGGTGCTTGTGTCTTGCTGATTTTTCATTTTCCCAATTTATACCCCCATGAGTGGAAGTGCCCTATGCTCTCTAAGCTTTGCTTTTTAGACGTTTCAGGACTCACCGTACACTTCTCCAGAGTGGCTGTTGACAATTTACATCCCGCCCATCAGTGTAGCAAGGCTCCCATTTCTCCATGGCCTGTCCTGCATTTCTGGTTTTGACACTTTTTTCAGCATGGCCCTTTTGACCGATGGGAAGCGAGACTTCTTTGTAGCGCTGATTTGCCTTTCCAGGTTGCTTGGTTGGCCAAAAAGGGCGTATGCGTTTTTTCCTGAATATATTCAGGAAAAAATGCATACGCCCTTTTTGGCCAAGGGCATCATTGTCAACGATTTGCCGCTTTTCATGTGCTTTAAAGGCGATTCGAATCTACCTCGTGAAATCTGTTTCCTGCAATTCTGCCTTGATTTCAAATCCTCTTCTTTGCCTTCCCTCAATATATTTGTGGACGAGAGGTATCATTTATAACTCTGCAGGTTTGTGAATTGCAGTGCCCTGAACCTCCATTTTACAACTCGCGTTTTTGGGAGATGGCCGCAAAAGCGCAGGATGGCTTCAGGCCCTGTTCTGGTTCCGGGGGGCAGGCTGAGCCTGTGGTTAATTCTTCTTCCTGATGGGAAAATAGAGTGACCTCTGCGTGTCCCAAAACCAAGAGCTAGTCTCTCATTGGTTCCACGTCTTCCCGTTCATCCTCAGGACAAATTGCAACCTGTACGGAACAGGAAGTTAAAGGTGCTGATGCTCCAAGGAGGGAGATTGCTAGTAAAGTGGCTGGAATGGCGAACCCGAGCACAAGGAGATGAGAAATGAGGTGCGTTTTAGAAACCTTTCCCCATCACACGGTGTACCATCTTCTGGGTTTCTCATGCATGTTTTCGATGGAAGAAGATGCCCTTGAACCTGGAGATTTGGGACCCATGCGATGGGTACCACGCAGTATTACTTTAAAGGGTCTGCGTTTGCTCACCCAACCTCACCAAACCTCTCAGCCTCAAGAGTGTCCACCCTTATGTCTCATCCAGCTGTGGGTCTAGATATGGTCAATCCAGGTTGCATCACAGCCCCTGAACGCATTGTGTAAGAATTTCGCTCTCTTTCACTGTCTTTGTTTCATGGGTTTGAAAAAGTAATTTATTCTTATAATGGGGTTTAGCTGCTTTTCACTGCTGTGTTTATGCCGCTTTACACCCACTTGACACACTAACAGAGAGATATCAATACATAGGTTTTAAGATTATTACTAGTCAGATATATTCTTGTGCGGTGAATAGGGCGTGTTGAGTCCAGTTCTCTGAGCAAGGAGTAGGTCTTGTCTATTACATATTGGGTTTATGGAACGGTATCTGAGCTAATTTGAAACCCTTGTTTTATGTATCACCCCACCTCCCCTTTCCCGTTAAGCAGCCATAGTGTGTTTTCTGCATGTGTGACTCCGTTCTGTTTTGTAATTCAGTTCAAGTGTAACGGTTTTTACATTCCCTCTATCAGTGATACCTTATGAGAAGTGTCCTTTTCTGTGTGACTTACTTCACTTAGAATCGTCGTACCTAAATCCACTCATCATGCTGCTACTAGCCTTATGACATTGATTTCATGGCTGAGTGATATTCCTTTGTACATAAGGACCACAACTCTTTTATCCATTTTTCTCTTTCCTGGGATATTGAAGGTGGAATGAAGTGGAGGTCCTTGTCAACAGAGCAGCCCTAAACTTTGGGGTGCTTGTGTCTTGCTGATTTTTCATTTTCCCAATTTATACCCCCATGAGTAGAAGTGCCCTATGCTCTCTAAGCTGTGTTTTTTAGATGTTTCAGGACTCACCGTACGCTTCTCCAGAGTGGCTGTTGGCAATTTACATCCCGCCCATCAGTGTAGCAAGGCTCCCATTTCTCCATGGCCTGTCCTGCATTTCTGGTTTTGACACTTTTTTCAGCATGGCCCTTTTAACCGATGGGAAGCGAGACTTCTTTGTAGCGCTGATTTGCCTTTCCAGGTTGCTTGGTTGGCCAAAAAGGGCGTATGCGTTTTTTCCTGAATATATTCAGGAAAAAACGCATACGCCCTTTTTGGCCAAGGGCATCATTGTCAACGTTTTGCCGCTTTTCATGTGCTTTAAAGGCGATTCGAATCTACCTCGTGAAATCTGTTTCCTGCAATTCTGCCTTGATTTCAAATCCTCTTCTTTGCCTTCCCTCAATATATTTGTGGACGAGAGTTATCATTTATAACTCTGCAGGTTTGTGAATTGCAGTGCCCTGAACCTCCATTTTACAACTCGCTTTTTAGGGAGCTGGCCGCAATAGCGCAGGATGGCTTCAGGCCCTGTTCTGGTTCCGGGGGGCAGGCTGAGCCTGTGGTTAATTCTTCTTCCTGATGGGAAAATAGAGTGACCTGTGCCTGTCCCAACACCAAGAGCTAGTCTCTCATTGGTTCCACGTCTTCCCGTTCATCCTCAGGACAAATTGCAACCTGTACGGAACAGGAGGTTAAAGGTGATGATGCTCCAAGTAGGGAGATTGCTAGTAAAGCGGCTGGAATAGCGAATCCGGGCACAAGGAGATGAGAAATGAGGTGCGTTTTAGAAACCTTTCCACATCACACGGTGTACCATCTTCTGGGTTTCTCATGCATGTTTTCGATGTAGGAAGATGCCCTTGAACCTGGAGATATGGGACCCATGCGATGGGTACCATGCAGTATTACTTTAAAGGGTCTGCGTTTGCTCACCCAACCTCACCAAACCTCTCAGCCCCAAGAGTGTCCACCCTTATGTCTCATCCAGCTGTGGGTCTAGATATGGTCAATCCAGGTTGCATCACAGCCCGTGAACGCTTTGTGTAAGAATTTCTATCTCTTTCACTGTCTTTGTTTCATGGGTTTTTCAAAGTAATTTATTTTTATAATGGGGTTTAGCTGCTTTTCACTGCTGTGTTTATGCCGCTTTACACCCACTTGACACACTAACAGAGAGATATCAATACATAGGTTTTAAGATTATTACTAGTCAGATATATTCTTGTGCGGTGAATAGGGCGTGTTGAGTCCAGTTCTCTGAGCAAGGAGTAGGTCTTGTCTATTACATATTGGGTTTATGGAACGGTATCTGAGCTAATTTGAAACCCTTGTTTTATGTATCACCCCACCTCACCTTTCCCGTTAAGCAGCCATAGTGTGTTTTCTGCATGTGTGACTCTGTTCTGTTTTGTAATTCAGTTCAAGTGTAACGGTTTTTACATTCCCTCTATCAGTGATACCTTATGAGAAGTGTCCTTTTCTGTGTGACTTATTTCACTTAGAATCGTCGTACCTAAATCCACTCATCATGCTGCTACTAGCCTTATGACATTGATTTCATGGCTGAGTGATATTCCATTGTACATAAGGACCACAACTTCTTTATCCATTTTTCTCTTTCCTGGGATATTGAAGGTGGAATGAAGTGGAGGTCCTTGTCAACAGAGCAGCCCTAAACTTTGGGGTGCTTGTGTCTTGCTGATTTTTCATTTTCCCAATTTATACCCCCATGAGTGGAAGTGCCCTATGCTCTCTAAGCTGTGTTTTTTAGATGTTTCAGGACACACCGTACTCTTCTCCAGAGTGGCTGTTGGCAATTTACATCCCGCCCATCAGTGTAGCAAGGCTCCCATTTCTCCATGGCCTGTCCTGCATTTCTGGTTTTGACACTTTTTTCAGCATGGCCCTTTTAACCGATGGGAAGCGAGACTTCTTTGTAGCGCTGATTTGCCTTTCCAGGTTGCTTGGTTGGCCAAAAAGGGCGTATGCGTTTTTTCCTGAATATATTCAGGAAAAAACGCATACGCCCTTTTTGGCCAAGGGCATCATTGTCAACGTTTTGCCGCTTTTCATGTGCTTTAAAGGCGATTCGAATCTACCTCCTGAAATCTGTTTCCTGCAATTCTGCCTTGATTTCAAATCCTCTTCTTTGCCTTCCCTCAATATATTTGTGGACGAGAGTTATCATTTATAACTCTGCAGGTTTGTGAATTGCAGTGCCCTGAACCTCCATTTTACAACTCGCGTTTTTGGGAGCTGGCCGCAAAAGCGCAGGATGGCTTCAGGCCCTGTTCTTGATCCGGGGGGCAGGCGGAGCCTGTGGTTAATTCTTCTTCCTGATGGGAAAATAGAGTGACCTGTGCCTGTCCCAACACCAAGAGCTAGTCTCTCATTGGTTCCACGTCTTCCCGTTCATCCTCAGGACAAATTGCAACCTGTACGGAACAGGAGGTTAAAGGTGATGATGCTCCAAGGAGGGAGATTGCTAGTAAAGTGGCTGGAATGGCAAACCCGGGCACAGGCAGATGAGAAATGAGGTGCGTTTTAGAAACCTTTCCCCATCACACGGTGTACCATCTTCTGGGTATCTCATGCATGTTTACGATGTAGGAAGATGCCCTTCAACCTGGAGATTTGGGACCCATGCGATGGGTACCACGCAGTATTACTTTAAAGGGTCTGCGTTTGCTCACCCAACCTCACCAAACCTCTCAGCCGCAACAGTGTCCACCCTTATGTCTCATCCAGCTGTGGGTCTAGATATGGTCAATCCAGGTTGCATCACAGCCCCTGAACGCATTGTGTAAGAATTTCGCTCTCTTTCACTGTCTTTGTTTCATGGGTTTTTCAAAGAAATTTATTTTTATAATGGGGTTTAGCTGCTTTTCACTGCTGTGTTTATGCCGCTTTACACCCACTTGACACACTAACAGAGAGATATCAATACATAGGTTTTAAGATTATTACTAGTCAGATATATTCTTGTGCGGTGAATAGGGCGTGTTGAGTCCAGTTCTCTGAGCAAGGAGTAGGTCTTGTCTATTACATATTGGGTTTATGGAACGGTATCTGAGCTAATTTGAAACCCTTGTTTTATGTATCACCCCACCTCACCTTTCCCGTTAAGCAGCCATAGTGTGTTTTCTGCATGTGTGACTCCGTTCTGTTTTGTAATTCAGTTCAAGTGTAACGGTTTTTACATTCCCTCTATCAGTGATACCTTATGAGAAGTGTCCTTTTCTGTGTGACTTATTTCACTTAGAGTCGTCGTACCTAAATCCACTCATCATGCTGCTACTAGACTTATGACATTGATTTCATGGCTGAGTGATATTCCTTTGTACATAAGGACCACAACTCTTTTATCCATTTTTCTCTTTCCTGGGATATTGAAGGTGGAATGAAGTGGAGGTCCTTGTCAACAGAGCAGCCCTAAACTTTGGGGTGCTTGTGTCTTGCTGATTTTTCATTTTCCCAATTTATACCCCCATGAGTAGAAGTGCCCTATGCTCTCTAAGCTGTGTTTTTAAGATGTTTCAGGACTCACCGTACGCTTCTCCAGAGTGGCTGTTGGCAATTTACATCCCGCCCATCAGTGTAGCAAGGCTCCCATTTCTCCATGGCCTGTCCTGCATTTCTGGTTTTGACACTTTTTTCAGCATGGCCCTTTTAACCGATGGGAAGCGAGACTTCTTTGTAGCGCTGATTTGCCTTTCCAGGTTGCTTGGTTGGCCAAAAAGGGCGTATGCGTTTTTTCCTGAATATATTCAGGAAAAAACGCATACGCCCTTTTTGGCCAAGGGCATCATTGTCAACGTTTTGCCGCTTTTCATGTGCTTTAAAGGCGATTCGAATCTACCTCGTGAAATCTGTTTCCTGCAATTCTGCCTTGATTTCAATTCCTCTTCTTTGCCTTCCCTCAATATATTTGTGGACGAGAGTTATCATTTATAACTCTGCAGGTTTGTGAATTGCAGTGCCCTGAACCTCCATTTTACAACTCGCTTTTTAGGGAGCTGGCCGCAATAGCGCAGGATGGCTTCAGGCCCTGTTCTGGTTCCGGGGGGCAGGCTGAGCCTGTGGTTAATTCTTCTTCCTGATGGGAAAATAGAGTGACCTGTGCCTGTCCCAACACCAAGAGCTAGTCTCTCATTGGTTCCACGTCTTCCCGTTCATCCTCAGGACAAATTGCAACCTGTACGGAACAGGAGGTTAAAGGTGATGATGCTCCAAGTAGGGAGATTGCTAGTAAAGCAGCTGGAATAGCGAATCCGGGCACAAGGAGATGAGAAATGAGGTGCGTTTTAGAAACCTTTCCACATCACACGGTGTACCATCTTCTGGGTTTCTCATGCATGTTTTCGATGTAGGAAAATGCCCTTGAACCTGGAGATATGGGACCCATGCGATGGGTACCATGCAGTATTACTTTAAAGGGTCTGCGTTTGCTCACCCAACCTCACCAAACCTCTCAGCCCCAAGAGTGTCCACCCTTATGTCTCATCCAGCTGTGGGTCTAGATATGGTCAATCCAGGTTGCATCACAGCCCGTGAACGCTTTGTGTAAGAATTTCTCTCTCTTTCACTGTCTTTGTTTCATGGGTTTTTCAAAGTAATTTATTTTTATAATGGGGTTTAGCTGCTTTTCACTGCTGTGTTTATGCCGCTTTACACCCACTTGACACACTAACAGAGAGATATCAATACATAGGTTTTAAGATTATTACTAGTCAGATATATTCTTGTGCGGTGAATAGGGCGTGTTGAGTCCAGTTCTCTGAGCAAGGAGTAGGTCTTGTCTATTACATATTGGGTTTATGGAACGGTATCTGAGCTAATTTGAAACCCTTGTTTTATGTATCACCCCACCTCACCTTTCCCGTTAAGCAGCCATAGTGTGTTTTCTGCATGTGTGACTCTGTTCTGTTTTGTAATTCAGTTCAAGTGTAACGGTTTTTACATTCCCTCTATCAGTGATACCTTATGAGAAGTGTCCTTTTCTGTGTGACTTATTTCACTTAGAATCGTCGTACCTAAATCCACTCATCATGCTGCTACTAGCCTTATGACATTGATTTCATGGCTGAGTGATATTCCATTGTACATAAGGACCACAACTTCTTTATCCATTTTTCTCTTTCCTGGGATATTGAAGGTGGAATGAAGTGGAGGTCCTTGTCAACAGAGCAGCCCTAAACTTTGGGGTGCTTGTGTCTTGCTGATTTTTCATTTTCCCAATTTATACCCCCATGAGTGGAAGTGCCCTATGCTCTCTAAGCTGTGTTTTTTAGATGTTTCAGGACACACCGTACTCTTCTCCAGAGTGGCTGTTGGCAATTTACATCCCACCCATCAGTGTAGCAAGGCTCCCATTTCTCCATGGCGTGTCCTGCATTTCTGGTTTTGACACTTTTTTCAGCATGGCCCTTTTAACCGATGGGAAGCGAGACTTCTTTGTAGCGCTGATTTGCCTTTCCAGGTTGCTTGGTTGGCCAAAAAGGGCGTATGCGTTTTTTCCTGAATATATTCAGGAAAAAACGCATACGCCCTTTTTGGCCAAGGGCATCATTGTCAACGTTTTGCCGCTTTTCATGTGCTTTAAAGGCGATTCGAATCTACCTCCTGAAATCTGTTTCCTGCAATTCTGCCTTGATTTCAAATCCTCTTCTTTGCCTTCCCTCAATATATTTGTGGACGAGAGTTATCATTTATAACTCTGCAGGTTTGTGAATTGCAGTGCCCTGAACCTCCATTTTACAACTCGCGTTTTTGGGAGCTGGCCGCAAAAGCGCAGGATGGCTTCAGGCCCTGTTCTTGATCCGGGGGGCAGGCGGAGCCTGTGGTTAATTCTTCTTCCTGATGGGAAAATAGAGTGACCTGTGCCTGTCCCAACACCAAGAGCTAGTCTCTCATTGGTTCCACGTCTTCCCGTTCATCCTCAGGACAAATTGCAACCTGTACGGAACAGGAGGTTAAAGGTGATGATGCTCCAAGGAGGGAGATTGCTAGTAAAGTGGCTGGAATGGCAAACCCGGGCACAGGCAGATGAGAAATGAGGTGCGTTTTAGAAACCTTTCCCCATCACACGGTGTACCATCTTCTGGGTATCTCATGCATGTTTACGATGTAGGAAGATGCCCTTCAACCTGGAGATTTGGGACCCATGCGATGGGTACCACGCAGTATTACTTTAAAGGGTCTGCGTTTGCTCACCCAACCTCACCAAACCTCTCAGCCGCAACAGTGTCCACCCTTATGTCTCATCCAGCTGTGGGTCTAGATATGGTCAATCCAGGTTGTATCACAGCCCCTGAACGCATTGTGTAAGAATTTCTCTCTCTTTCACTGTCTTTGTTTCATGGGTTTTTCAAAGTAATTTATTTTTATAATGGGGTTTAGCTGCTTTTCACTGCTGTGTTTATGCCGCTTTTTACCCACTTGACACACTAACAGAGAGATATCAATACATAGGTTTTAAGATTATAACTAGTCAGATATATTCTTGTGCGGTGAATAGGGCGTGTTGAGTCCAGTTCTCTGAGCAAGGAGTAGGTCTTGTCTATTACATATTGGGTTTATGGAACGGTATCTGAGCTAATTTGAAACCCTTGTTTTATGTATCACCCCACCTCACCTTTCCCGTTAAGCAGCCATAGTGTGTTTTCTGCATGTGTGACTCTGTTCTGTTTTGTAATTCAGTTCAAGTGTAACGGTTTTTACATTCCCTCTATCAGTGATACCTTATGAGAAGTGTCCTTTTCTGTGTGACTTATTTCACTTAGAATCGTCGTACCTAAATCCACTCATCATGCTGCTACTAGCCTTATGACATTGATTTCATGGCTGAGTGATATTCCATTGTACATAAGGACCACAACTTCTTTATCCATTTTTCTCTTTCCTGGGATATTGAAGGTGGAATGAAGTGGAGGTCCTTGTCAACAGAGCAGCCCTAAACTTTGGGGTGCTTGTGTCTTGCTGATTTTTCATTTTCCCAATTTATACCCCCATGAGTGGAAGTGCCCTATGCTCTCTAAGCTGTGTTTTTTAGATGTTTCAGGACACACCGTACTCTTCTCCAGAGTGGCTGTTGGCAATTTACATCCCGCCCATCAGTGTAGCAAGGCTCCCATTTCTCCATGGCCTGTCCTGCATTTCTGGTTTTGACACTTTTTTCAGCATGGCCCTTTTAACCGATGGGAAGCGAGACTTCTTTGTAGCGCTGATTTGCCTTTCCAGGTTGCTTGGTTGGCCAAAAAGGGCGTATGCGTTTTTTCCTGAATATATTCAGGAAAAAACGCATACGCCCTTTTTGGCCAAGGGCATCATTGTCAACGTTTTGCCGCTTTTCATGTGCTTTAAAGGCGATTCGAATCTACCTCCTGAAATCTGTTTCCTGCAATTCTGCCTTGATTTCAAATCCTCTTCTTTGCCTTCCCTCAATATATTTGTGGACGAGAGTTATCATTTATAACTCTGCAGGTTTGTGAATTGCAGTGCCCTGAACCTCCATTTTACAACTCGCGTTTTTGGGAGCTGGCCGCAAAAGCGCAGGATGGCTTCAGGCCCTGTTCTTGATCCGGGGGGCAGGCGGAGCCTGTGGTTAATTCTTCTTCCTGATGGGAAAATAGAGTGACCTGTGCCTGTCCCAACACCAAGAGCTAGTCTCTCATTGGTTCCACGTCTTCCCGTTCATCCTCAGGACAAATTGCAACCTGTACGGAACAGGAGGTTAAAGGTGATGATGCTCCAAGGAGGGAGATTGCTAGTAAAGTGGCTGGAATGGCAAACCCGGGCACAGGCAGATGAGAAATGAGGTGCGTTTTAGAAACCTTTCCCCATCACACGGTGTACCATCTTCTGGGTATCTCATGCATGTTTACGATGTAGGAAGATGCCCTTCAACCTGGAGATTTGGGACCCATGCGATGGGTACCACGCAGTATTACTTTAAAGGGTCTGCGTTTGCTCACCCAACCTCACCAAACCTCTCAGCCGCAACAGTGTCCACCCTTATGTCTCATCCAGCTGTGGGTCTAGATATGGTCAATCCAGGTTGCATCACAGCCCCTGAACGCATTGTGTAAGAATTTCTCTCTCTTTCACTGTCTTTGTTTCATGGGTTTTTCAAAGTAATTTATTTTTATAATGGGGTTTAGCTGCTTTTCACTGCTGTGTTTATGCCGCTTTTTACCCACTTGACACACTAACAGAGAGATATCAATACATAGGTTTTAAGATTATTACTAGTCAGATATATTCTTGTGCGGTGAATAGGGCGTGTTGAGTCCAGTTCTCTGAGCAAGGAGTAGGTCTTGTCTATTACATATTGGGTTTATGGAACGGTATCTGAGCTAATTTGAAACCCTTGTTTTATGTATCACCCCACCTCACCTTTCCCGTTAAGCAGCCATAGTGTGTTTTCTGCATGTGTGACTCTGTTCTGTTTTGTAATTCAGTTCAAGTGTAACGGTTTTTACATTCCCTCTATCAGTGATACCTTATGAGAAGTGTCCTTTTCTGTGTGACTTATTTCACTTAGAATCGTCGTACCTAAATCCACTCATCATGCTGCTACTAGCCTTATGACATTGATTTCATGGCTGAGTGATATTCCATTGTACATAAGGACCACAACTTCTTTATCCATTTTTCTCTTTCCTGGGATATTGAAGGTGGAATGAAGTGGAGGTCCTTGTCAACAGAGCAGCCCTAAACTTTGGGGTGCTTGTGTCTTGCTGATTTTTCATTTTCCCAATTTATACCCCCAGGAGTGGAAGTGCCCTATGCTCTCTAAGCTGTGTTTTTTAGATGTTTCAGGACACACCGTACTCTTCTCCAGAGTGGCTGTTGGCAATTTACATCCCGCCCATCAGTGTAGCAAGGCTCCCATTTCTCCATGGCCTGTCCTGCATTTCTGGTTTTGACACTTTTTTCAGCATGGCCCTTTTAACCGATGGGAAGCGAGACTTCTTTGTAGCGCTGATTTGCCTTTCCAGGTTGCTTGGTTGGCCAAAAAGGGCGTATGCGTTTTTTCCTGAATATATTCAGGAAAAAACGCATACGCCCTTTTTGGCCAAGGGCATCATTGTCAACGTTTTGCCGCTTTTCATGTGCTTTAAAGGCGATTCGAATCTACCTCCTGAAATCTGTTTCCTGCAATTCTGCCTTGATTTCAAATCCTCTTCTTTGCCTTCCCTCAATATATTTGTGGACGAGAGTTATCATTTATAACTCTGCAGGTTTGTGAATTGCAGTGCCCTGAACCTCCATTTTACAACTCGCGTTTTTGGGAGCTGGCCGCAAAAGCGCAGGATGGCTTCAGGCCCTGTTCTTGATCCGGGGGGCAGGCGGAGCCTGTGGTTAATTCTTCTTCCTGATGGGAAAATAGAGTGACCTGTGCCTGTCCCAATACCAAGAGCTAGTCTCTCATTGGTTCCACGTCTTCCCGTTCATCCTCAGGACAAATTGCAACCTGTACGGAACAGGAGGTTAAAGGTGATGATGCTCCAAGGAGGGAGATTGCTAGTAAAGTGGCTGGAATGGCAAACCCGGGCACAGGCAGATGAGAAATGAGGTGCGTTTTAGAAACCTTTCCCCATCACACGGTGTACCATCTTCTGGGTATCTCATGCATGTTTACGATGTAGGAAGATGCCCTTCAACCTGGAGATTTGGGACCCATGCGATGGGTACCACGCAGTATTACTTTAAAGGGTCTGCGTTTGCTCACCCAACCTCACCAAACCTCTCAGCCGCAACAGTGTCCACCCTTATGTCTCATCCAGCTGTGGGTCTAGATATGGTCAATCCAGGTTGCATCACAGCCCCTGAACGCATTGTGTAAGAATTTCTCTCTCTTTCACTGTCTTTGTTTCATGGGTTTTTCAAAGTAATTTATTTTTATAATGGGGTTTAGCTGCTTTTCACTGCTGTGTTTATGCCGCTTTTTACCCACTTGACACACTAACAGAGAGATATCAATACATAGGTTTTAAGATTATTACTAGTCAGATATATTCTTGTGCGGTGAATAGGGCGTGTTGAGTCCAGTTCTCTGAGCAAGGAGTAGGTCTTGTCTATTACATATTGGGTTTATGGAACGGTATCTGAGCTAATTTGAAACCCTTGTTTTATGTATCACCCCACCTCACCTTTCCCGTTAAGCAGCCATAGTGTGTTTTCTGCATGTGTGACTCTGTTCTGTTTTGTAATTCAGTTCAAGTGTAACGGTTTTTACATTCCCTCTATCAGTGATACCTTATGAGAAGTGTCCTTTTCTGTGTGACTTATTTCACTTAGAATCGTCGTACCTAAATCCACTCATCATGCTGCTACTAGCCTTATGACATTGATTTCATGGCTGAGTGATATTCCATTGTACATAAGGACCACAACTTCTTTATCCATTTTTCTCTTTCCTGGGATATTGAAGGTGGAATGAAGTGGAGGTCCTTGTCAACAGAGCAGCCCTAAACTTTGGGGTGCTTGTGTCTTGCTGATTTTTCATTTTCCCAATTTATACCCCCATGAGTGGAAGTGCCCTATGCTCTCTAAGCTGTGTTTTTTAGATGTTTCAGGACACACCGTACTCTTCTCCAGAGTGGCTGTTGGCAATTTACATCCCGCCCATCAGTGTAGCAAGGCTCCCATTTCTCCATGGCCTGTCCTGCATTTCTGGTTTTGACACTTTTTTCAGCATGGCCCTTTTAACCGATGGGAAGCGAGACTTCTTTGTAGCGCTGATTTGCCTTTCCAGGTTGCTTGGTTGGCCAAAAAGGGCGTATGCGTTTTTTCCTGAATATATTCAGGAAAAAACGCATACGCCCTTTTTGGCCAAGGGCATCATTGTCAACGTTTTGCCGCTTTTCATGTGCTTTAAAGGCGATTCGAATCTACCTCCTGAAATCTGTTTCCTGCAATTCTGCCTTGATTTCAAATCCTCTTCTTTGCCTTCCCTCAATATATTTGTGGACGAGAGTTATCATTTATAACTCTGCAGGTTTGTGAATTGCAGTGCCCTGAACCTCCATTTTACAACTCGCGTTTTTGGGAGATGGCCGCAAAAGCGCAGGATGGCTTCAGGCCCTGTTCTTGATCCGGGGGGCAGGCGGAGCCTGTGGTTAATTCTTCTTCCTGATGGGAAAATAGAGTGACCTGTGCCTGTCCCAACACCAAGAGCTAGTCTCTCATTGGTTCCACGTCTTCCCGTTCATCCTCAGGACAAATTGCAACCTGTACGGAACAGGAGGTTAAAGGTGATGAGGCTCCAAGGAGGGAGATTGCTAGTAAAGTGGCTGGAATGGCAAACCCGGGCACAGGCAGATGAGAAATGAGGTGCGTTTTAGAAACCTTTCCCCATCACACGGTGTACCATCTTCTGGGTATCTCATGCATGTTTACGATGTAGGAAGATGCCCTTCAACCTGGAGATTTGGGACCCATGCGATGGGTACCACGCAGTATTACTTTAAAGGGTCTGCGTTTGCTCACCCAACCTCACCAAACCTCTCAGCCGCAACAGTGTCCACCCTTATGTCTCATCCAGCTGTGGGTCTAGATATGGTCAATCCAGGTTGCATCACAGCCCCTGAACGCATTGTGTAAGAATTTCTCTCTCTTTCACTGTCTTTGTTTCATGGGTTTTTCAAAGTAATTTATTTTTATAATGGGGTTTAGCTGCTTTTCACTGCTGTGTTTATGCCGCTTTTTACCCACTTGACACACTAACAGAGAGATATCAATACATAGGTTTTAAGATTATTACTAGTCAGATATATTCTTGTGCGGTGAATAGGGCGTGTTGAGTCCAGTTCTCTGAGCAAGGAGTAGGTCTTGTCTATTACATATTGGGTTTATGGAACGGTATCTGAGCTAATTTGAAACCCTTGTTTTATGTATCACCCCACCTCACCTTTCCCGTTAAGCAGCCATAGTGTGTTTTCTGCATGTGTGACTCTGTTCTGTTTTGTAATTCAGTTCAAGTGTAACGGTTTTTACATTCCCTCTATCAGTGATACCTTATGAGAAGTGTCCTTTTCTGTGTGACTTATTTCACTTAGAATCGTCGTACCTAAATCCACTCATCATGCTGCTACTAGCCTTATGACATTGATTTCATGGCTGAGTGATATTCCATTGTACATAAGGACCACAACTTCTTTATCCATTTTTCTCTTTCCTGGGATATTGAAGGTGGAATGAAGTGGAGGTCCTTGTCAACAGAGCAGCCCTAAACTTTGGGGTGCTTGTGTCTTGCTGATTTTTCATTTTCCCAATTTATAACCCCATGAGTGGAAGTGCCCTATGCTCTCTAAGCTTTGTTTTTTAGATGTTTCAGGACTCACCGTACGCTTCTCCAGAGTGGCTGTTGGCAATTTACATCCCGCCCATCAGTGTAGCAAGGCTCCCATTTCTCCATGGCCTGTCCTGCATTTCTGGTTTTGACACTTTTTTCAGCATGGCCTTTTTAACCGAAGGGAAGCGAGACATCTTTGTAGCGCTGATTTGCCTTTCCAGGTTGCTTGGTTGGCCAAAAAGGGCGTATGCGTTTTTTCCTGAATATATTCAGGAAAAAACGCATACGCCCTTTTTGGCCAAGGGCATCATTGTCAACGTTTTTCCGCTTTTCATGTGCTTTAAAGGCGATTCGAATCTACCTCCTGAAATCTGTTTCCTGCAATTCTGCCTTGATTTCAAATCCTCTTCTTTGCCTTCCCTCAATATATTTGTGGACGAGAGTTATCATTTATGACTCTGCAGGTTTGTGAATTGCAGTGCCCTGAACCTCCATTTTACAACTCGCTTTTTAGGGAGCTGGCCGCAATAGCGCAGGATGGCTTCAGGCCCTGTTCTGGTTCCGGGGGGCAGGCTGAGCCTGTGGTTAATTCTTCTTCCTGATGGGAAAATAGAGTGACCTGTGCCTGTCCCAACACCAAGAGCTAGTCTCTCATTGGTTCCACGTCTTCCCGTTCATCCTCAGGACAAATTGCAACCTGTACGGAACAGGAGGTTAAAGGTGATGATGCTCCAAGTAGGGAGATTGCTAGTAAAGGGCTGGAATAGCGAATCCGGGCACAAGGAGATGAGAAATGAGGTGCGTTTTAGAAACCTTTCCACATCACACGGTGTACCATCTTCTGGGTTTCTCATGCATGTTTTCGATGTAGGAAGATGCCCTTGAACCTGGAGATATGGGACCCATGCGATGGGTACCATGCAGTATTACTTTAAAGGGTCTGCGTTTGCTCACCCAACCTCACCAAACCTCTCAGCCCCAAGAGTGTCCACCCTTATGTCTCATCCAGCTGTGGGTCTAGATATGGTCAATCCAGGTTGCATCACAGCCCGTGAACGCATTGTGTAAGAATTTCTATCTCTTTCACTGTCTTTGTTTCATGGGTTTTTCAAAGTAATTTATTTTTATAATGGGGTTTAGCTGCTTTTCACTGCTGTGTTTATGCCGCTTTACACCCACTTGACACACTAACAGAGAGATATCAATACATAGGTTTTAAGATTATTACTAGTCAGATATATTCTTGTGCGGTGAATAGGGCGTGTTGAGTCCAGTTCTCTGAGCAAGGAGTAGGTCTTGTCTATTACATATTGGGTTTATGGAACGGTATCTGAGCTAATTTGAAACCCTTGTTTTATGTATCACCCCACCTCACCTTTCCCGTTAAGCAGCCATAGTGTGTTTTCTGCATGTGTGACTCTGTTCTGTTTTGTAATTCAGTTCAAGTGTAACGGTTTTTACATTCCCTCTATCAGTGATACCTTATGAGAAGTGTCCTTTTCTGTGTGACTTATTTCACTTAGAATCGTCGTACCTAAATCCACTCATCATGCTGCTACTAGCCTTATGACATTGATTTCACGGCTGAGTGATATTCCATTGTACATAAGGACCACAACTTCTTTATCCATTTTTCTCTTTCCTGGGATATTGAAGGTGGAATGAAGTGGAGGTCCTTGTCAACAGAGCAGCCCTAAACTTTGGGGTGCTTGTGTCTTGCTGATTTTTAATTTTCCCAATTTATAACCCCATGAGTGGAAGTGCCCTATGCTCTCTAAGCTTTGCTTTTTAGACGTTTCAGGACTCACCGTACACTTCTCCAGAGTGGCTGTTGACAATTTACATCCCGCCCATCAGTGTAGCAAGGCTCCCATTTCTCCATGGCCTGTCCTGCATTTCTGGTTTTGACACTTTTTTCAGCATGGCCCTTTTGACCGATGGGAAGCGAGACTTCTTTGTAGCGCTGATTTGCCTTTCCAGGTTGCTTGGTTGGCCAAAAAGGGCGTATGCGTTTTTTCCTGAATATATTCAGGAAAAAACGCATACGCCCTTTTTGGCCAAGGGCATCATTGTCAACGTTTTGCCGCTTTTCATGTGCTTTAAAGGCGATTCGAATTTACCTCCTGAAATCTGTTTCCTGCAATTCTGCCTTGATTTCAAATCCTCTTCTTTGCCTTCCCTCAATATATTTGTGGACGAGAGGTATCATTTATAACTCTGCAGGTTTGTGAATTGCAGTGCCCTGAACCTCCATTTTACAACTCGCGTTTTTGGGAGATGGCCGCAAAAGCGCAGGATGGCTTCAGGCCCTGTTCTTGATCCGGGGGGCAGGCGGAGCCTGTGGTTAATTCTTCTTCCTGATGGGAAAATAGAGTGACCTGTGCCTGTCCCAACACCAAGAGCTAGTCTCTCATTGGTTCCACGTCTTCCCGTTCATCCTCAGGACAAATTGCAACCTGTACGGAACAGGAGGTTAAAGGTGATGATGCTCCAAGTAGGGAGATTGCTAGTAAAGGGCTGGAATAGCGAATCCGGGCACAAGGAGATGAGAAATGAGGTGCGTTTTAGAAACCTTTCCACATCACACGGTGTACCATCTTCTGGGTTTCTCATGCATGTTTTCGATGTAGGAAGATGCCCTTGAACCTGGAGATATGGGACCCATGCGATGGGTACCATGCAGTATTACTTTAAAGGGTCTGCGTTTGCTCACCCAACCTCACCAAACCTCTCAGCCCCAAGAGTGTCCACCCTTATGTCTCATCCAGCTGTGGGTCTAGATATGGTCAATCCAGGTTGCATCACAGCCCGTGAACGCATTGTGTAAGAATTTCTATCTCTTTCACTGTCTTTGTTTCATGGGTTTTTCAAAGTAATTTATTTTTATAATGGGGTTTAGCTGCTTTTCACTGCTGTGTTTATGCCGCTTTACACCCACTTGACACACTAACAGAGAGATATCAATACATAGGTTTTAAGATTATTACTAGTCAGATATATTCTTGTGTGGTGAATAGGGCGTGTTGAGTCCAGTTCTCTGAGCAAGGAGTAGGTCTTGTCTATTACATATTGGGTTTATGGAACGGTATCTGAGCTAATTTGAAACCCTTGTTTTATGTATCACCCCACCTCACCTTTCCCGTTAAGCAGCCATAGTGTGTTTTCTGCATGTGTGACTCTGTTCTGTTTTGTAATTCAGTTCAAGTGTAACGGTTTTTACATTCCCTCTATCAGTGATACCTTATGAGAAGTGTCCTTTTCTGTGTGACTTTTTTCACTTAGAATCGTCGTACCTAAATCCACTCATCATGCTGCTACTAGCCTTATGACATTGATTTCATGGCTGAGTGATATTCCATTGTACATAAGGACCACAACTTCTTTATCCATTTTGCTCTTTCCTGGGATATTGAAGGTGGAATGAAGTGGAGGTCCTTGTCAACAGAGCAGCCCTAAACTTTGGGGTGCTTGTGTCTTGCTGATTTTTCATTTTCCCAATTTATACCCCCATGAGTGCAAGTGCCCTATGCTCTCTAAGCTGTGTTTTTTAGATGTTTCAGGACACACCGTACTCTTCTCCAGAGTGGCTGTTGGCAATTTACATCCCGCCCATCAGTGTAGCAAGGCTCCCATTTCTCCATGGCCTGTCCTGCATTTCTGGTTTTGACACTTTTTTCAGCATGGCCCTTTTAACCGATGGGAAGCGAGACTTCTTTGTAGCGCTGATTTGCCTTTCCAGGTTGCTTGGTTGGCCAAAAAGGGCGTATGCGTTTTTTCCTGAATATATTCAGGAAAAAACGCATACGCCCTTTTTGGCCAAGGGCATCATTGTCAACGTTTTGCCGCTTTTCATGTGCTTTAAAGGCGATTCGAATCTACCTCCTGAAATCTGTTTCCTGCAATTCTGCCTTGATTTCAAATCCTCTTCTTTGCCTTCCCTCAATATATTTGTGGTCGAGAGTTATCATTTATAACTCTGCAGGTTTGTGAATTGCAGTGCCCTGAACCTCCATTTTACAACTCGCGTTTTTGGGAGATGGCCGCAAAAGCGCAGGATGGCTTCAGGCCCTGTTCTTGATCCGGGGGGCAGGCTGAGCCTGTGGTTAATTCTTCTTCCTGATGGGAAAATAGAGTGACCTGTGCCTGTCCCAACACCAAGAGCTAGTCTCTCATTGGTTCCACGTCTTCCCGTTCATCCTCAGGACAAATTGCAACCTGTACGGAACAGGAGGTTAAAGGTGATGATGCTCCAAGGAGGGAGATTGCTAGTAAAGTGGCTGGAATGGCAAACCCGGGCACAGGCAGATGAGAAATGAGGTGCGTTTTAGAAACCTTTCCCCATCACACGGTGTACCATCTTCTGGGTATCTCATGCATGTTTACGATGTAGGAAGATGCCCTTCAACCTGGAGATTTGGGACGCATGCGATGGGTACCACGCAGTATTACTTTAAAGGGTCTGCGTTTGCTCACCCAACCTCACCAAACCTCTCAGCCGCAACAGTGTCCACCCTTATGTCTCATCCAGCTGTGGGTCTAGATATGGTCAATCCAGGTTGCATCACAGCCCCTGAACGCATTGTGTAAGAATTTCTCTCTCTTTCACTGTCTTGGTTTCATGGGTTTTTCAAAGTAATTTATTTTTATAATGGGGTTTAGCTGCTTTTCACTGCTGTGTTTATGCCGCTTTTTACCCACTTGACACACTAACAGAGAGATATCAATACATAGGTTTTAAGATTATTACTAGTCAGATATATTCTTGTGCGGTGAATAGGGCGTGTTGAGTCCAGTTCTCTGAGCAAGGAGTAGGTCTTGTCTATTACATATTGGGTTTATGGAACGGTATCTGAGCTAATTTGAAACCCTTGCTTTATGTATCACCCCACCTCACCTTTCCCGTTAAGCAGCCATAGTGTGTTTTCTGCATGTGTGACTCTGTTCTGTTTTGTAATTCAGTTCAAGTGTAACGGTTTTTACATTCCCTCTATCAGTGATACCTTATGAGAAGTGTCCTTTTCTGTGTGACTTATTTCACTTAGAATCGTCGTACCTAAATCCACTCATCATGCTGCTACTAGCCTTATGACATTGATTTCATGGCTGAGTGATATTCCATTGTACATAAGGACCACAACTTCTTTATCCATTTTTCTCTTTCCTGGGATATTGAAGGTGGAATGAAGTGGAGGTCCTTGTCAACAGAGCAGCCCTAAACTTTGGGGTGCTTGTGTCTTGCTGATTTTTCATTTTCCCAATTTATAACCCCATGAGTGGAAGTGCCCTATGCTCTCTAAGCTTTGTTTTTTAGATGTTTCAGGACTCACCGTACGCTTCTCCAGAGTGGCTGTTGGCAATTTACATCCCGCCCATCAGTGTAGCAAGGCTCCCATTTCTCCATGGCCTGTCCTGCATTTCTGGTTTTGACACTTTTTTCAGCATGGCCCTTTTAACCGATGGGAAGCGAGACTTCTTTGTAGCGCTGATTTGCCTTTCCAGGTTGCTTGGTTGGCCAAAAAGGGCGTATGCGTTTTTTCCTGAATATATTCAGGAAAAAACGCATACGCCCTTTTTGGCCAAGGGCATCATTGTCAACGTTTTGCCGCTTTTCATGTGCTTTAAAGGCGATTCGAATCTACCTCCTGAAATCTGTTTCCTGCAATTCTGCCTTGATTTCAAATCCTCTTCTTTGCCTTCCCTCAATATATTTGTGGACGAGAGTTATCATTTATAACTCTGCAGGTTTGTGAATTGCAGTGCCCTGAACCTCCATTTTACAACTCGCGTTTTTGGGAGCTGGCCGCAAAAGCGCAGGATGGCTTCAGGCCCTGTTCTTGATCCGGGGGGCAGGCGGAGCCTGTGGTTAATTCTTCTTCCTGATGGGAAAATAGAGTGACCTGTGCCTGTCCCAACACCAAGAGCTAGTCTCTCATTGGTTCCACGTCTTCCCGTTCATCCTCAGGACAAATTGCAACCTGTACGGAACAGGAGGTTAAAGGTGATGATGCTCCAAGGAGGGAGATTGCTAGTAAAGTGGCTGGAATGGCAAACCCGGGCACAGGCAGATGAGAAATGAGGTGCGTTTTAGAAACCTTTCCCCATCACACGGTGTACCATCTTCTGGGTATCTCATGCATGTTTACGATGTAGGAAGATGCCCTTCAACCTGGAGATTTGGGACCCATGCGATGGGTACCACGCAGTATTACTTTAAAGGGTCTGCGTTTGCTCACCCAACCTCACCAAACCTCTCAGCCGCAACAGTGTCCACCCTTATGTCTCATCCAGCTGTGGGTCTAGATATGGTCAATCCAGGTTGCATCACAGCCCCTGAACGCATTGTGTAAGAATTTCTCTCTCTTTCACTGTCTTTGTTTCATGGGTTTTTCAAAGTAATTTATTTTTATAATGGGGTTTAGCTGCTTTTCACTGCTGTGTTTATGCCGCTTTTTACCCACTTGACACACTAACAGAGAGATATCAATACATAGGTTTTAAGATTATTACTAGTCAGATATATTCTTGTGCGGTGAATAGGGCGTGTTGAGTCCAGTTCTCTGAGCAAGGAGTAGGTCTTGTCTATTACATATTGGGTTTATGGAACGGTATCTGAGCTAATTTGAAACCCTTGTTTTATGTATCACCCCACCTCACCTTTCCCGTTAAGCAGCCATAGTGTGTTTTCTGCATGTGTGACTCTGTTCTGTTTTGTAATTCAGTTCAAGTGTAACGGTTTTTACATTCCCTCTATCAGTGATACCTTATGAGAAGTGTCCTTTTCTGTGTGACTTATTTCACTTAGAATCGTCGTACCTAAATCCACTCATCATGCTGCTACTAGCCTTATGACATTGATTTCATGGCTGAGTGATATTCCATTGTACATAAGGACCACAACTTCTTTATCCATTTTTCTCTTTCCTGGGATATTGAAGGTGGAATGAAGTGGAGGTCCTTGTCAACAGAGCAGCCCTAAACTTTGGGGTGCTTGTGTCTTGCTGATTTTTCATTTTCCCAATTTATACCCCCAGGAGTGGAAGTGCCCTATGCTCTCTAAGCTGTGTTTTTTAGATGTTTCAGGACACACCGTACTCTTCTCCAGAGTGGCTGTTGGCAATTTACATCCCGCCCATCAGTGTAGCAAGGCTCCCATTTCTCCATGGCCTGTCCTGCATTTCTGGTTTTGACACTTTTTTCAGCATGGCCCTTTTAACCGATGGGAAGCGAGACTTCTTTGTAGCGCTGATTTGCCTTTCCAGGTTGCTTGGTTGGCCAAAAAGGGCGTATGCGTTTTTTCCTGAATATATTCAGGAAAAAACGCATACGCCCTTTTTGGCCAAGGGCATCATTGTCAACGTTTTGCCGCTTTTCATGTGCTTTAAAGGCGATTCGAATCTACCTCCTGAAATCTGTTTCCTGCAATTCTGCCTTGATTTCAAATCCTCTTCTTTGCCTTCCCTCAATATATTTGTGGACGAGAGTTATCATTTATAACTCTGCAGGTTTGTGAATTGCAGTGCCCTGAACCTCCATTTTACAACTCGCGTTTTTGGGAGCTGGCCGCAAAAGCGCAGGATGGCTTCAGGCCCTGTTCTTGATCCGGGGGGCAGGCGGAGCCTGTGGTTAATTCTTCTTCCTGATGGGAAAATAGAGTGACCTGTGCCTGTCCCAATACCAAGAGCTAGTCTCTCATTGGTTCCACGTCTTCCCGTTCATCCTCAGGACAAATTGCAACCTGTACGGAACAGGAGGTTAAAGGTGATGATGCTCCAAGGAGGGAGATTGCTAGTAAAGTGGCTGGAATGGCAAACCCGGGCACAGGCAGATGAGAAATGAGGTGCGTTTTAGAAACCTTTCCCCATCACACGGTGTACCATCTTCTGGGTATCTCATGCATGTTTACGATGTAGGAAGATGCCCTTCAACCTGGAGATTTGGGACCCATGCGATGGGTACCACGCAGTATTACTTTAAAGGGTCTGCGTTTGCTCACCCAACCTCACCAAACCTCTCAGCCGCAACAGTGTCCACCCTTATGTCTCATCCAGCTGTGGGTCTAGATATGGTCAATCCAGGTTGCATCACAGCCCCTGAACGCATTGTGTAAGAATTTCTCTCTCTTTCACTGTCTTTGTTTCATGGGTTTTTCAAAGTAATTTATTTTTATAATGGGGTTTAGCTGCTTTTCACTGCTGTGTTTATGCCGCTTTTTACCCACTTGACACACTAACAGAGAGATATCAATACATAGGTTTTAAGATTATTACTAGTCAGATATATTCTTGTGCGGTGAATAGGGCGTGTTGAGTCCAGTTCTCTGAGCAAGGAGTAGGTCTTGTCTATTACATATTGGGTTTATGGAACGGTATCTGAGCTAATTTGAAACCCTTGTTTTATGTATCACCCCACCTCACCTTTCCCGTTAAGCAGCCATAGTGTGTTTTCTGCATGTGTGACTCTGTTCTGTTTTGTAATTCAGTTCAAGTGTAACGGTTTTTACATTCCCTCTATCAGTGATACCTTATGAGAAGTGTCCTTTTCTGTGTGACTTATTTCACTTAGAATCGTCGTACCTAAATCCACTCATCATGCTGCTACTAGCCTTATGACATTGATTTCATGGCTGAGTGATATTCCATTGTACATAAGGACCACAACTTCTTTATCCATTTTTCTCTTTCCTGGGATATTGAAGGTGGAATGAAGTGGAGGTCCTTGTCAACAGAGCAGCCCTAAACTTTGGGGTGCTTGTGTCTTGCTGATTTTTCATTTTCCCAATTTATACCCCCATGAGTGGAAGTGCCCTATGCTCTCTAAGCTGTGTTTTTTAGATGTTTCAGGACACACCGTACTCTTCTCCAGAGTGGCTGTTGGCAATTTACATCCCGCCCATCAGTGTAGCAAGGCTCCCATTTCTCCATGGCCTGTCCTGCATTTCTGGTTTTGACACTTTTTTCAGCATGGCCCTTTTAACCGATGGGAAGCGAGACTTCTTTGTAGCGCTGATTTGCCTTTCCAGGTTGCTTGGTTGGCCAAAAAGGGCGTATGCGTTTTTTCCTGAATATATTCAGGAAAAAACGCATACGCCCTTTTTGGCCAAGGGCATCATTGTCAACGTTTTGCCGCTTTTCATGTGCTTTAAAGGCGATTCGAATCTACCTCCTGAAATCTGTTTCCTGCAATTCTGCCTTGATTTCAAATCCTCTTCTTTGCCTTCCCTCAATATATTTGTGGACGAGAGTTATCATTTATAACTCTGCAGGTTTGTGAATTGCAGTGCCCTGAACCTCCATTTTACAACTCGCGTTTTTGGGAGATGGCCGCAAAAGCGCAGGATGGCTTCAGGCCCTGTTCTTGATCCGGGGGGCAGGCGGAGCCTGTGGTTAATTCTTCTTCCTGATGGGAAAATAGAGTGACCTGTGCCTGTCCCAACACCAAGAGCTAGTCTCTCATTGGTTCCACGTCTTCCCGTTCATCCTCAGGACAAATTGCAACCTGTACGGAACAGGAGGTTAAAGGTGATGAGGCTCCAAGGAGGGAGATTGCTAGTAAAGTGGCTGGAATGGCAAACCCGGGCACAGGCAGATGAGAAATGAGGTGCGTTTTAGAAACCTTTCCCCATCACACGGTGTACCATCTTCTGGGTATCTCATGCATGTTTACGATGTAGGAAGATGCCCTTCAACCTGGAGATTTGGGACCCATGCGATGGGTACCACGCAGTATTACTTTAAAGGGTCTGCGTTTGCTCACCCAACCTCACCAAACCTCTCAGCCGCAACAGTGTCCACCCTTATGTCTCATCCAGCTGTGGGTCTAGATATGGTCAATCCAGGTTGCATCACAGCCCCTGAACGCATTGTGTAAGAATTTCTCTCTCTTTCACTGTCTTTGTTTCATGGGTTTTTCAAAGTAATTTATTTTTATAATGGGGTTTAGCTGCTTTTCACTGCTGTGTTTATGCCGCTTTTTACCCACTTGACACACTAACAGAGAGATATCAATACATAGGTTTTAAGATTATTACTAGTCAGATATATTCTTGTGCGGTGAATAGGGCGTGTTGAGTCCAGTTCTCTGAGCAAGGAGTAGGTCTTGTCTATTACATATTGGGTTTATGGAACGGTATCTGAGCTAATTTGAAACCCTTGTTTTATGTATCACCCCACCTCACCTTTCCCGTTAAGCAGCCATAGTGTGTTTTCTGCATGTGTGACTCTGTTCTGTTTTGTAATTCAGTTCAAGTGTAACGGTTTTTACATTCCCTCTATCAGTGATACCTTATGAGAAGTGTCCTTTTCTGTGTGACTTATTTCACTTAGAATCGTCGTACCTAAATCCACTCATCATGCTGCTACTAGCCTTATGACATTGATTTCATGGCTGAGTGATATTCCATTGTACATAAGGACCACAACTTCTTTATCCATTTTTCTCTTTCCTGGGATATTGAAGGTGGAATGAAGTGGAGGTCCTTGTCAACAGAGCAGCCCTAAACTTTGGGGTGCTTGTGTCTTGCTGATTTTTCATTTTCCCAATTTATAACCCCATGAGTGGAAGTGCCCTATGCTCTCTAAGCTTTGTTTTTTAGATGTTTCAGGACTCACCGTACGCTTCTCCAGAGTGGCTGTTGGCAATTTACATCCCGCCCATCAGTGTAGCAAGGCTCCCATTTCTCCATGGCCTGTCCTGCATTTCTGGTTTTGACACTTTTTTCAGCATGGCCTTTTTAACCGAAGGGAAGCGAGACATCTTTGTAGCGCTGATTTGCCTTTCCAGGTTGCTTGGTTGGCCAAAAAGGGCGTATGCGTTTTTTCCTGAATATATTCAGGAAAAAACGCATACGCCCTTTTTGGCCAAGGGCATCATTGTCAACGTTTTTCCGCTTTTCATGTGCTTTAAAGGCGATTCGAATCTACCTCCTGAAATCTGTTTCCTGCAATTCTGCCTTGATTTCAAATCCTCTTCTTTGCCTTCCCTCAATATATTTGTGGACGAGAGTTATCATTTATAACTCTGCAGGTTTGTGAATTGCAGTGCCCTGAACCTCCATTTTACAACTCGCTTTTTAGGGAGCTGGCCGCAATAGCGCAGGATGGCTTCAGGCCCTGTTCTGGTTCCGGGGGGCAGGCTGAGCCTGTGGTTAATTCTTCTTCCTGATGGGAAAATAGAGTGACCTGTGCCTGTCCCAACACCAAGAGCTAGTCTCTCATTGGTTCCACGTCTTCCCGTTCATCCTCAGGACAAATTGCAACCTGTACGGAACAGGAGGTTAAAGGTGATGATGCTCCAAGTAGGGAGATTGCTAGTAAAGGGCTGGAATAGCGAATCCGGGCACAAGGAGATGAGAAATGAGGTGCGTTTTAGAAACCTTTCCACATCACACGGTGTACCATCTTCTGGGTTTCTCATGCATGTTTTCGATGTAGGAAGATGCCCTTGAACCTGGAGATATGGGACCCATGCGATGGGTACCATGCAGTATTACTTTAAAGGGTCTGCGTTTGCTCACCCAACCTCACCAAACCTCTCAGCCCCAAGAGTGTCCACCCTTATGTCTCATCCAGCTGTGGGTCTAGATATGGTCAATCCAGGTTGCATCACAGCCCGTGAACGCATTGTGTAAGAATTTCTATCTCTTTCACTGTCTTTGTTTCATGGGTTTTTCAAAGTAATTTATTTTTATAATGGGGTTTAGCTGCTTTTCACTGCTGTGTTTATGCCGCTTTACACCCACTTGACACACTAACAGAGAGATATCAATACATAGGTTTTAAGATTATTACTAGTCAGATATATTCTTGTGCGGTGAATAGGGCGTGTTGAGTCCAGTTCTCTGAGCAAGGAGTAGGTCTTGTCTATTACATATTGGGTTTATGGAACGGTATCTGAGCTAATTTGAAACCCTTGTTTTATGTATCACCCCACCTCACCTTTCCCGTTAAGCAGCCATAGTGTGTTTTCTGCATGTGTGACTCTGTTCTGTTTTGTAATTCAGTTCAAGTGTAACGGTTTTTACATTCCCTCTATCAGTGATACCTTATGAGAAGTGTCCTTTTCTGTGTGACTTATTTCACTTAGAATCGTCGTACCTAAATCCACTCATCATGCTGCTACTAGCCTTATGACATTGATTTCACGGCTGAGTGATATTCCATTGTACATAAGGACCACAACTTCTTTATCCATTTTTCTCTTTCCTGGGATATTGAAGGTGGAATGAAGTGGAGGTCCTTGTCAACAGAGCAGCCCTAAACTTTGGGGTGCTTGTGTCTTGCTGATTTTTAATTTTCCCAATTTATAACCCCATGAGTGGAAGTGCCCTATGCTCTCTAAGCTTTGCTTTTTAGACGTTTCAGGACTCACCGTACACTTCTCCAGAGTGGCTGTTGACAATTTACATCCCGCCCATCAGTGTAGCAAGGCTCCCATTTCTCCATGGCCTGTCCTGCATTTCTGGTTTTGACACTTTTTTCAGCATGGCCCTTTTGACCGATGGGAAGCGAGACTTCTTTGTAGCGCTGATTTGCCTTTCCAGGTTGCTTGGTTGGCCAAAAAGGGCGTATGCGTTTTTTCCTGAATATATTCAGGAAAAAACGCATACGCCCTTTTTGGCCAAGGGCATCATTGTCAACGTTTTGCCGCTTTTCATGTGCTTTAAAGGCGATTCGAATTTACCTCCTGAAATCTGTTTCCTGCAATTCTGCCTTGATTTCAAATCCTCTTCTTTGCCTTCCCTCAATATATTTGTGGACGAGAGGTATCATTTATAACTCTGCAGGTTTGTGAATTGCAGTGCCCTGAACCTCCATTTTACAACTCGCGTTTTTGGGAGATGGCCGCAAAAGCGCAGGATGGCTTCAGGCCCTGTTCTTGATCCGGGGGGCAGGCGGAGCCTGTGGTTAATTCTTCTTCCTGATGGGAAAATAGAGTGACCTGTGCCTGTCCCAACACCAAGAGCTAGTCTCTCATTGGTTCCACGTCTTCCCGTTCATCCTCAGGACAAATTGCAACCTGTACGGAACAGGAGGTTAAAGGTGATGATGCTCCAAGGAGGGAGATTGCTAGTAAAGTGGCTGGAATGGCAAACCCGGGCACAGGCAGATGAGAAATGAGGTGCGTTTTAGAAACCTTTCCCCATCACACGGTGTACCATCTTCTGGGTATCTCATGCATGTTTACGATGTAGGAAGATGCCCTTCAACCTGGAGATTTGGGACCCATGCGATGGGTACCACGCAGTATTACTTTAAAGGGTCTGCGTTTGCTCACCCAACCTCACCAAACCTCTCAGCCGCAACAGTGTCCACCCTTATGTCTCATCCAGCTGTGGGTCTAGATATGGTCAATCCAGGTTGTATCACAGCCCCTGAACGCATTGTGTAAGAATTTCTCTCTCTTTCACTGTCTTTGTTTCATGGGTTTTTCAAAGTAATTTATTTTTATAATGGGGTTTAGCTGCTTTTCACTGCTGTGTTTATGCCGCTTTTTACCCACTTGACACACTAACAGAGAGATATCAATACATAGGTTTTAAGATTATAACTAGTCAGATATATTCTTGTGCGGTGAATAGGGCGTGTTGAGTCCAGTTCTCTGAGCAAGGAGTAGGTCTTGTCTATTACATATTGGGTTTATGGAACGGTATCTGAGCTAATTTGAAACCCTTGTTTTATGTATCACCCCACCTCACCTTTCCCGTTAAGCAGCCATAGTGTGTTTTCTGCATGTGTGACTCTGTTCTGTTTTGTAATTCAGTTCAAGTGTAACGGTTTTTACATTCCCTCTATCAGTGATACCTTATGAGAAGTGTCCTTTTCTGTGTGACTTATTTCACTTAGAATCGTCGTACCTAAATCCACTCATCATGCTGCTACTAGCCTTATGACATTGATTTCATGGCTGAGTGATATTCCATTGTACATAAGGACCACAACTTCTTTATCCATTTTTCTCTTTCCTGGGATATTGAAGGTGGAATGAAGTGGAGGTCCTTGTCAACAGAGCAGCCCTAAACTTTGGGGTGCTTGTGTCTTGCTGATTTTTCATTTTCCCAATTTATACCCCCATGAGTGGAAGTGCCCTATGCTCTCTAAGCTGTGTTTTTTAGATGTTTCAGGACACACCGTACTCTTCTCCAGAGTGGCTGTTGGCAATTTACATCCCGCCCATCAGTGTAGCAAGGCTCCCATTTCTCCATGGCCTGTCCTGCATTTCTGGTTTTGACACTTTTTTCAGCATGGCCCTTTTAACCGATGGGAAGCGAGACTTCTTTGTAGCGCTGATTTGCCTTTCCAGGTTGCTTGGTTGGCCAAAAAGGGCGTATGCGTTTTTTCCTGAATATATTCAGGAAAAAACGCATACGCCCTTTTTGGCCAAGGGCATCATTGTCAACGTTTTGCCGCTTTTCATGTGCTTTAAAGGCGATTCGAATCTACCTCCTGAAATCTGTTTCCTGCAATTCTGCCTTGATTTCAAATCCTCTTCTTTGCCTTCCCTCAATATATTTGTGGACGAGAGTTATCATTTATAACTCTGCAGGTTTGTGAATTGCAGTGCCCTGAACCTCCATTTTACAACTCGCGTTTTTGGGAGCTGGCCGCAAAAGCGCAGGATGGCTTCAGGCCCTGTTCTTGATCCGGGGGGCAGGCGGAGCCTGTGGTTAATTCTTCTTCCTGATGGGAAAATAGAGTGACCTGTGCCTGTCCCAACACCAAGAGCTAGTCTCTCATTGGTTCCACGTCTTCCCGTTCATCCTCAGGACAAATTGCAACCTGTACGGAACAGGAGGTTAAAGGTGATGATGCTCCAAGGAGGGAGATTGCTAGTAAAGTGGCTGGAATGGCAAACCCGGGCACAGGCAGATGAGAAATGAGGTGCGTTTTAGAAACCTTTCCCCATCACACGGTGTACCATCTTCTGGGTATCTCATGCATGTTTACGATGTAGGAAGATGCCCTTCAACCTGGAGATTTGGGACCCATGCGATGGGTACCACGCAGTATTACTTTAAAGGGTCTGCGTTTGCTCACCCAACCTCACCAAACCTCTCAGCCGCAACAGTGTCCACCCTTATGTCTCATCCAGCTGTGGGTCTAGATATGGTCAATCCAGGTTGCATCACAGCCCCTGAACGCATTGTGTAAGAATTTCTCTCTCTTTCACTGTCTTTGTTTCATGGGTTTTTCAAAGTAATTTATTTTTATAATGGGGTTTAGCTGCTTTTCACTGCTGTGTTTATGCCGCTTTTTACCCACTTGACACACTAACAGAGAGATATCAATACATAGGTTTTAAGATTATTACTAGTCAGATATATTCTTGTGCGGTGAATAGGGCGTGTTGAGTCCAGTTCTCTGAGCAAGGAGTAGGTCTTGTCTATTACATATTGGGTTTATGGAACGGTATCTGAGCTAATTTGAAACCCTTGTTTTATGTATCACCCCACCTCACCTTTCCCGTTAAGCAGCCATAGTGTGTTTTCTGCATGTGTGACTCTGTTCTGTTTTGTAATTCAGTTCAAGTGTAACGGTTTTTACATTCCCTCTATCAGTGATACCTTATGAGAAGTGTCCTTTTCTGTGTGACTTATTTCACTTAGAATCGTCGTACCTAAATCCACTCATCATGCTGCTACTAGCCTTATGACATTGATTTCATGGCTGAGTGATATTCCATTGTACATAAGGACCACAACTTCTTTATCCATTTTTCTCTTTCCTGGGATATTGAAGGTGGAATGAAGTGGAGGTCCTTGTCAACAGAGCAGCCCTAAACTTTGGGGTGCTTGTGTCTTGCTGATTTTTCATTTTCCCAATTTATACCCCCAGGAGTGGAAGTGCCCTATGCTCTCTAAGCTGTGTTTTTTAGATGTTTCAGGACACACCGTACTCTTCTCCAGAGTGGCTGTTGGCAATTTACATCCCGCCCATCAGTGTAGCAAGGCTCCCATTTCTCCATGGCCTGTCCTGCATTTCTGGTTTTGACACTTTTTTCAGCATGGCCCTTTTAACCGATGGGAAGCGAGACTTCTTTGTAGCGCTGATTTGCCTTTCCAGGTTGCTTGGTTGGCCAAAAAGGGCGTATGCGTTTTTTCCTGAATATATTCAGGAAAAAACGCATACGCCCTTTTTGGCCAAGGGCATCATTGTCAACGTTTTGCCGCTTTTCATGTGCTTTAAAGGCGATTCGAATCTACCTCCTGAAATCTGTTTCCTGCAATTCTGCCTTGATTTCAAATCCTCTTCTTTGCCTTCCCTCAATATATTTGTGGACGAGAGTTATCATTTATAACTCTGCAGGTTTGTGAATTGCAGTGCCCTGAACCTCCATTTTACAACTCGCGTTTTTGGGAGCTGGCCGCAAAAGCGCAGGATGGCTTCAGGCCCTGTTCTTGATCCGGGGGGCAGGCGGAGCCTGTGGTTAATTCTTCTTCCTGATGGGAAAATAGAGTGACCTGTGCCTGTCCCAATACCAAGAGCTAGTCTCTCATTGGTTCCACGTCTTCCCGTTCATCCTCAGGACAAATTGCAACCTGTACGGAACAGGAGGTTAAAGGTGATGATGCTCCAAGGAGGGAGATTGCTAGTAAAGTGGCTGGAATGGCAAACCCGGGCACAGGCAGATGAGAAATGAGGTGCGTTTTAGAAACCTTTCCCCATCACACGGTGTACCATCTTCTGGGTATCTCATGCATGTTTACGATGTAGGAAGATGCCCTTCAACCTGGAGATTTGGGACCCATGCGATGGGTACCACGCAGTATTACTTTAAAGGGTCTGCGTTTGCTCACCCAACCTCACCAAACCTCTCAGCCGCAACAGTGTCCACCCTTATGTCTCATCCAGCTGTGGGTCTAGATATGGTCAATCCAGGTTGCATCACAGCCCCTGAACGCATTGTGTAAGAATTTCTCTCTCTTTCACTGTCTTTGTTTCATGGGTTTTTCAAAGTAATTTATTTTTATAATGGGGTTTAGCTGCTTTTCACTGCTGTGTTTATGCCGCTTTTTACCCACTTGACACACTAACAGAGAGATATCAATACATAGGTTTTAAGATTATTACTAGTCAGATATATTCTTGTGCGGTGAATAGGGCGTGTTGAGTCCAGTTCTCTGAGCAAGGAGTAGGTCTTGTCTATTACATATTGGGTTTATGGAACGGTATCTGAGCTAATTTGAAACCCTTGTTTTATGTATCACCCCACCTCACCTTTCCCGTTAAGCAGCCATAGTGTGTTTTCTGCATGTGTGACTCTGTTCTGTTTTGTAATTCAGTTCAAGTGTAACGGTTTTTACATTCCCTCTATCAGTGATACCTTATGAGAAGTGTCCTTTTCTGTGTGACTTATTTCACTTAGAATCGTCGTACCTAAATCCACTCATCATGCTGCTACTAGCCTTATGACATTGATTTCATGGCTGAGTGATATTCCATTGTACATAAGGACCACAACTTCTTTATCCATTTTTCTCTTTCCTGGGATATTGAAGGTGGAATGAAGTGGAGGTCCTTGTCAACAGAGCAGCCCTAAACTTTGGGGTGCTTGTGTCTTGCTGATTTTTCATTTTCCCAATTTATACCCCCAGGAGTGGAAGTGCCCTATGCTCTCTAAGCTGTGTTTTTTAGATGTTTCAGGACACACCGTACTCTTCTCCAGAGTGGCTGTTGGCAATTTACATCCCGCCCATCAGTGTAGCAAGGCTCCCATTTCTCCATGGCCTGTCCTGCATTTCTGGTTTTGACACTTTTTTCAGCATGGCCCTTTTAACCGATGGGAAGCGAGACTTCTTTGTAGCGCTGATTTGCCTTTCCAGGTTGCTTGGTTGGCCAAAAAGGGCGTATGCGTTTTTTCCTGAATATATTCAGGAAAAAACGCATACGCCCTTTTTGGCCAAGGGCATCATTGTCAACGTTTTGCCGCTTTTCATGTGCTTTAAAGGCGATTCGAATCTACCTCCTGAAATCTGTTTCCTGCAATTCTGCCTTGATTTCAAATCCTCTTCTTTGCCTTCCCTCAATATATTTGTGGACGAGAGTTATCATTTATAACTCTGCAGGTTTGTGAATTGCAGTGCCCTGAACCTCCATTTTACAACTCGCGTTTTTGGGAGATGGCCGCAAAAGCGCAGGATGGCTTCAGGCCCTGTTCTTGATCCGGGGGGCAGGCGGAGCCTGTGGTTAATTCTTCTTCCTGATGGGAAAATAGAGTGACCTGTGCCTGTCCCAACACCAAGAGCTAGTCTCTCATTGGTTCCACGTCTTCCCGTTCATCCTCAGGACAAATTGCAACCTGTACGGAACAGGAGGTTAAAGGTGATGAGGCTCCAAGGAGGGAGATTGCTAGTAAAGTGGCTGGAATGGCAAACCCGGGCACAGGCAGATGAGAAATGAGGTGCGTTTTAGAAACCTTTCCCCATCACACGGTGTACCATCTTCTGGGTATCTCATGCATGTTTACGATGTAGGAAGATGCCCTTCAACCTGGAGATTTGGGACCCATGCGATGGGTACCACGCAGTATTACTTTAAAGGGTCTGCGTTTGCTCACCCAACCTCACCAAACCTCTCAGCCGCAACAGTGTCCACCCTTATGTCTCATCCAGCTGTGGGTCTAGATATGGTCAATCCAGGTTGCATCACAGCCCCTGAACGCATTGTGTAAGAATTTCTCTCTCTTTCACTGTCTTTGTTTCATGGGTTTTTCAAAGTAATTTATTTTTATAATGGGGTTTAGCTGCTTTTCACTGCTGTGTTTATGCCGCTTTTTACCCACTTGACACACTAACAGAGAGATATCAATACATAGGTTTTAAGATTATTACTAGTCAGATATATTCTTGTGCGGTGAATAGGGCGTGTTGAGTCCAGTTCTCTGAGCAAGGAGTAGGTCTTGTCTATTACATATTGGGTTTATGGAACGGTATCTGAGCTAATTTGAAACCCTTGTTTTATGTATCACCCCACCTCACCTTTCCCGTTAAGCAGCCATAGTGTGTTTTCTGCATGTGTGACTCTGTTCTGTTTTGTAATTCAGTTCAAGTGTAACGGTTTTTACATTCCCTCTATCAGTGATACCTTATGAGAAGTGTCCTTTTCTGTGTGACTTATTTCACTTAGAATCGTCGTACCTAAATCCACTCATCATGCTGCTACTAGCCTTATGACATTGATTTCATGGCTGAGTGATATTCCATTGTACATAAGGACCACAACTTCTTTATCCATTTTTCTCTTTCCTGGGATATTGAAGGTGGAATGAAGTGGAGGTCCTTGTCAACAGAGCAGCCCTAAACTTTGGGGTGCTTGTGTCTTGCTGATTTTTCATTTTCCCAATTTATAACCCCATGAGTGGAAGTGCCCTATGCTCTCTAAGCTTTGTTTTTTAGATGTTTCAGGACTCACCGTACGCTTCTCCAGAGTGGCTGTTGGCAATTTACATCCCGCCCATCAGTGTAGCAAGGCTCCCATTTCTCCATGGCCTGTCCTGCATTTCTGGTTTTGACACTTTTTTCAGCATGGCCTTTTTAACCGAAGGGAAGCGAGACATCTTTGTAGCGCTGATTTGCCTTTCCAGGTTGCTTGGTTGGCCAAAAAGGGCGTATGCGTTTTTTCCTGAATATATTCAGGAAAAAACGCATACGCCCTTTTTGGCCAAGGGCATCATTGTCAACGTTTTTCCGCTTTTCATGTGCTTTAAAGGCGATTCGAATCTACCTCCTGAAATCTGTTTCCTGCAATTCTGCCTTGATTTCAAATCCTCTTCTTTGCCTTCCCTCAATATATTTGTGGACGAGAGTTATCATTTATGACTCTGCAGGTTTGTGAATTGCAGTGCCCTGAACCTCCATTTTACAACTCGCTTTTTAGGGAGCTGGCCGCAATAGCGCAGGATGGCTTCAGGCCCTGTTCTGGTTCCGGGGGGCAGGCTGAGCCTGTGGTTAATTCTTCTTCCTGATGGGAAAATAGAGTGACCTGTGCCTGTCCCAACACCAAGAGCTAGTCTCTCATTGGTTCCACGTCTTCCCGTTCATCCTCAGGACAAATTGCAACCTGTACGGAACAGGAGGTTAAAGGTGATGATGCTCCAAGTAGGGAGATTGCTAGTAAAGGGCTGGAATAGCGAATCCGGGCACAAGGAGATGAGAAATGAGGTGCGTTTTAGAAACCTTTCCACATCACACGGTGTACCATCTTCTGGGTTTCTCATGCATGTTTTCGATGTAGGAAGATGCCCTTGAACCTGGAGATATGGGACCCATGCGATGGGTACCATGCAGTATTACTTTAAAGGGTCTGCGTTTGCTCACCCAACCTCACCAAACCTCTCAGCCCCAAGAGTGTCCACCCTTATGTCTCATCCAGCTGTGGGTCTAGATATGGTCAATCCAGGTTGCATCACAGCCCGTGAACGCATTGTGTAAGAATTTCTATCTCTTTCACTGTCTTTGTTTCATGGGTTTTTCAAAGTAATTTATTTTTATAATGGGGTTTAGCTGCTTTTCACTGCTGTGTTTATGCCGCTTTACACCCACTTGACACACTAACAGAGAGATATCAATACATAGGTTTTAAGATTATTACTAGTCAGATATATTCTTGTGCGGTGAATAGGGCGTGTTGAGTCCAGTTCTCTGAGCAAGGAGTAGGTCTTGTCTATTACATATTGGGTTTATGGAACGGTATCTGAGCTAATTTGAAACCCTTGTTTTATGTATCACCCCACCTCACCTTTCCCGTTAAGCAGCCATAGTGTGTTTTCTGCATGTGTGACTCTGTTCTGTTTTGTAATTCAGTTCAAGTGTAACGGTTTTTACATTCCCTCTATCAGTGATACCTTATGAGAAGTGTCCTTTTCTGTGTGACTTATTTCACTTAGAATCGTCGTACCTAAATCCACTCATCATGCTGCTACTAGCCTTATGACATTGATTTCACGGCTGAGTGATATTCCATTGTACATAAGGACCACAACTTCTTTATCCATTTTTCTCTTTCCTGGGATATTGAAGGTGGAATGAAGTGGAGGTCCTTGTCAACAGAGCAGCCCTAAACTTTGGGGTGCTTGTGTCTTGCTGATTTTTAATTTTCCCAATTTATAACCCCATGAGTGGAAGTGCCCTATGCTCTCTAAGCTTTGCTTTTTAGACGTTTCAGGACTCACCGTACACTTCTCCAGAGTGGCTGTTGACAATTTACATCCCGCCCATCAGTGTAGCAAGGCTCCCATTTCTCCATGGCCTGTCCTGCATTTCTGGTTTTGACACTTTTTTCAGCATGGCCCTTTTGACCGATGGGAAGCGAGACTTCTTTGTAGCGCTGATTTGCCTTTCCAGGTTGCTTGGTTGGCCAAAAAGGGCGTATGCGTTTTTTCCTGAATATATTCAGGAAAAAACGCATACGCCCTTTTTGGCCAAGGGCATCATTGTCAACGTTTTGCCGCTTTTCATGTGCTTTAAAGGCGATTCGAATTTACCTCCTGAAATCTGTTTCCTGCAATTCTGCCTTGATTTCAAATCCTCTTCTTTGCCTTCCCTCAATATATTTGTGGACGAGAGGTATCATTTATAACTCTGCAGGTTTGTGAATTGCAGTGCCCTGAACCTCCATTTTACAACTCGCGTTTTTGGGAGATGGCCGCAAAAGCGCAGGATGGCTTCAGGCCCTGTTCTTGATCCGGGGGGCAGGCGGAGCCTGTGGTTAATTCTTCTTCCTGATGGGAAAATAGAGTGACCTGTGCCTGTCCCAACACCAAGAGCTAGTCTCTCATTGGTTCCACGTCTTCCCGTTCATCCTCAGGACAAATTGCAACCTGTACGGAACAGGAGGTTAAAGGTGATGATGCTCCAAGTAGGGAGATTGCTAGTAAAGGGCTGGAATAGCGAATCCGGGCACAAGGAGATGAGAAATGAGGTGCGTTTTAGAAACCTTTCCACATCACACGGTGTACCATCTTCTGGGTTTCTCATGCATGTTTTCGATGTAGGAAGATGCCCTTGAACCTGGAGATATGGGACCCATGCGATGGGTACCATGCAGTATTACTTTAAAGGGTCTGCGTTTGCTCACCCAACCTCACCAAACCTCTCAGCCCCAAGAGTGTCCACCCTTATGTCTCATCCAGCTGTGGGTCTAGATATGGTCAATCCAGGTTGCATCACAGCCCGTGAACGCATTGTGTAAGAATTTCTATCTCTTTCACTGTCTTTGTTTCATGGGTTTTTCAAAGTAATTTATTTTTATAATGGGGTTTAGCTGCTTTTCACTGCTGTGTTTATGCCGCTTTACACCCACTTGACACACTAACAGAGAGATATCAATACATAGGTTTTAAGATTATTACTAGTCAGATATATTCTTGTGTGGTGAATAGGGCGTGTTGAGTCCAGTTCTCTGAGCAAGGAGTAGGTCTTGTCTATTACATATTGGGTTTATGGAACGGTATCTGAGCTAATTTGAAACCCTTGTTTTATGTATCACCCCACCTCACCTTTCCCGTTAAGCAGCCATAGTGTGTTTTCTGCATGTGTGACTCTGTTCTGTTTTGTAATTCAGTTCAAGTGTAACGGTTTTTACATTCCCTCTATCAGTGATACCTTATGAGAAGTGTCCTTTTCTGTGTGACTTTTTTCACTTAGAATCGTCGTACCTAAATCCACTCATCATGCTGCTACTAGCCTTATGACATTGATTTCATGGCTGAGTGATATTCCATTGTACATAAGGACCACAACTTCTTTATCCATTTTGCTCTTTCCTGGGATATTGAAGGTGGAATGAAGTGGAGGTCCTTGTCAACAGAGCAGCCCTAAACTTTGGGGTGCTTGTGTCTTGCTGATTTTTCATTTTCCCAATTTATACCCCCATGAGTGCAAGTGCCCTATGCTCTCTAAGCTGTGTTTTTTAGATGTTTCAGGACACACCGTACTCTTCTCCAGAGTGGCTGTTGGCAATTTACATCCCGCCCATCAGTGTAGCAAGGCTCCCATTTCTCCATGGCCTGTCCTGCATTTCTGGTTTTGACACTTTTTTCAGCATGGCCCTTTTAACCGATGGGAAGCGAGACTTCTTTGTAGCGCTGATTTGCCTTTCCAGGTTGCTTGGTTGGCCAAAAAGGGCGTATGCGTTTTTTCCTGAATATATTCAGGAAAAAACGCATACGCCCTTTTTGGCCAAGGGCATCATTGTCAACGTTTTGCCGCTTTTCATGTGCTTTAAAGGCGATTCGAATCTACCTCCTGAAATCTGTTTCCTGCAATTCTGCCTTGATTTCAAATCCTCTTCTTTGCCTTCCCTCAATATATTTGTGGTCGAGAGTTATCATTTATAACTCTGCAGGTTTGTGAATTGCAGTGCCCTGAACCTCCATTTTACAACTCGCGTTTTTGGGAGATGGCCGCAAAAGCGCAGGATGGCTTCAGGCCCTGTTCTTGATCCGGGGGGCAGGCTGAGCCTGTGGTTAATTCTTCTTCCTGATGGGAAAATAGAGTGACCTGTGCCTGTCCCAACACCAAGAGCTAGTCTCTCATTGGTTCCACGTCTTCCCGTTCATCCTCAGGACAAATTGCAACCTGTACGGAACAGGAGGTTAAAGGTGATGATGCTCCAAGGAGGGAGATTGCTAGTAAAGTGGCTGGAATGGCAAACCCGGGCACAGGCAGATGAGAAATGAGGTGCGTTTTAGAAACCTTTCCCCATCACACGGTGTACCATCTTCTGGGTATCTCATGCATGTTTACGATGTAGGAAGATGCCCTTCAACCTGGAGATTTGGGACGCATGCGATGGGTACCACGCAGTATTACTTTAAAGGGTCTGCGTTTGCTCACCCAACCTCACCAAACCTCTCAGCCGCAACAGTGTCCACCCTTATGTCTCATCCAGCTGTGGGTCTAGATATGGTCAATCCAGGTTGCATCACAGCCCCTGAACGCATTGTGTAAGAATTTCTCTCTCTTTCACTGTCTTGGTTTCATGGGTTTTTCAAAGTAATTTATTTTTATAATGGGGTTTAGCTGCTTTTCACTGCTGTGTTTATGCCGCTTTTTACCCACTTGACACACTAACAGAGAGATATCAATACATAGGTTTTAAGATTATTACTAGTCAGATATATTCTTGTGCGGTGAATAGGGCGTGTTGAGTCCAGTTCTCTGAGCAAGGAGTAGGTCTTGTCTATTACATATTGGGTTTATGGAACGGTATCTGAGCTAATTTGAAACCCTTGCTTTATGTATCACCCCACCTCACCTTTCCCGTTAAGCAGCCATAGTGTGTTTTCTGCATGTGTGACTCTGTTCTGTTTTGTAATTCAGTTCAAGTGTAACGGTTTTTACATTCCCTCTATCAGTGATACCTTATGAGAAGTGTCCTTTTCTGTGTGACTTATTTCACTTAGAATCGTCGTACCTAAATCCACTCATCATGCTGCTACTAGCCTTATGACATTGATTTCATGGCTGAGTGATATTCCATTGTACATAAGGACCACAACTTCTTTATCCATTTTTCTCTTTCCTGGGATATTGAAGGTGGAATGAAGTGGAGGTCCTTGTCAACAGAGCAGCCCTAAACTTTGGGGTGCTTGTGTCTTGCTGATTTTTCATTTTCCCAATTTATAACCCCATGAGTGGAAGTGCCCTATGCTCTCTAAGCTTTGTTTTTTAGATGTTTCAGGACTCACCGTACGCTCCTCCAGAGTGGCTGTTGGCAATTTACATCCCGCCCATCAGTGTAGCAAGGCTCCCATTTCTCCATGGCCTGTCCTGCATTTCTGGTTTTGACACTTTTTTCAGCATGGCCCTTTTAACCGATGGGAAGCGAGACTTCTTTGTAGCGCTGATTTGCCTTTCCAGGTTGCTTGGTTGGCCAAAAAGGGCGTATGCGTTTTTTCCTGAATATATTCAGGAAAAAACGCATACGCCCTTTTTGGCCAAGGGCATCATTGTCAACGTTTTGCCGCTTTTCATGTGCTTTAAAGGCGATTCGAATCTACCTCCTGAAATCTGTTTCCTGCAATTCTGCCTTGATTTCAAATCCTCTTCTTTGCCTTCCCTCAATATATTTGTGGACGAGAGTTATCATTTATAACTCTGCAGGTTTGTGAATTGCAGTGCCCTGAACCTCCATTTTACAACTCGCGTTTTTGGGAGCTGGCCGCAAAAGCGCAGGATGGCTTCAGGCCCTGTTCTTGATCCGGGGGGCAGGCGGAGCCTGTGGTTAATTCTTCTTCCTGATGGGAAAATAGAGTGACCTGTGCCTGTCCCAACACCAAGAGCTAGTCTCTCATTGGTTCCACGTCTTCCCGTTCATCCTCAGGACAAATTGCAACCTGTACGGAACAGGAGGTTAAAGGTGATGATGCTCCAAGGAGGGAGATTGCTAGTAAAGTGGCTGGAATGGCAAACCCGGGCACAGGCAGATGAGAAATGAGGTGCGTTTTAGAAACCTTTCCCCATCACACGGTGTACCATCTTCTGGGTATCTCATGCATGTTTACGATGTAGGAAGATGCCCTTCAACCTGGAGATTTGGGACCCATGCGATGGGTACCACGCAGTATTACTTTAAAGGGTCTGCGTTTGCTCACCCAACCTCACCAAACCTCTCAGCCGCAACAGTGTCCACCCTTATGTCTCATCCAGCTGTGGGTCTAGATATGGTCAATCCAGGTTGCATCACAGCCCCTGAACGCATTGTGTAAGAATTTCTCTCTCTTTCACTGTCTTTGTTTCATGGGTTTTTCAAAGTAATTTATTTTTATAATGGGGTTTAGCTGCTTTTCACTGCTGTGTTTATGCCGCTTTTTACCCACTTGACACACTAACAGAGAGATATCAATACATAGGTTTTAAGATTATTACTAGTCAGATATATTCTTGTGAGGTGAATAGGGCGTGTTGAGTCCAGTTCTCTGAGCAAGGAGTAGGTCTTGTCTATTACATATTGGGTTTATGGAACGGTATCTGAGCTAATTTGAAACCCTTGTTTTATGTATCACCCCACCTCACCTTTCCCGTTAAGCAGCCATAGTGTGTTTTCTGCATGTGTGACTCTGTTCTGTTTTGTAATTCAGTTCAAGTGTAACGGTTTTTACATTCCCTCTATCAGTGATACCTTATGAGAAGTGTCCTTTTCTGTGTGACTTATTTCACTTAGAATCGTCGTACCTAAATCCACTCATCATGCTGCTACTAGCCTTATGACATTGATTTCATGGCTGAGTGATATTCCATTGTACATAAGGACCACAACTTCTTTATCCATTTTTCTCTTTCCTGGGATATTGAAGGTGGAATGAAGTGGAGGTCCTTGTCAACAGAGCAGCCCTAAACTTTGGGGTGCTTGTGTCTTGCTGATTTTTCATTTTCCCAATTTATACCCCCAGGAGTGGAAGTGCCCTATGCTCTCTAAGCTGTGTTTTTTAGATGTTTCAGGACACACCGTACTCTTCTCCAGAGTGGCTGTTGGCAATTTACATCCCGCCCATCAGTGTAGCAAGGCTCCCATTTCTCCATGGCCTGTCCTGCATTTCTGGTTTTGACACTTTTTTCAGCATGGCCCTTTTAACCGATGGGAAGCGAGACTTCTTTGTAGCGCTGATTTGCCTTTCCAGGTTGCTTGGTTGGCCAAAAAGGGCGTATGCGTTTTTTCCTGAATATATTCAGGAAAAAACGCATACGCCCTTTTTGGCCAAGGGCATCATTGTCAACGTTTTGCCGCTTTTCATGTGCTTTAAAGGCGATTCGAATCTACCTCCTGAAATCTGTTTCCTGCAATTCTGCCTTGATTTCAAATCCTCTTCTTTGCCTTCCCTCAATATATTTGTGGACGAGAGTTATCATTTATAACTCTGCAGGTTTGTGAATTGCAGTGCCCTGAACCTCCATTTTACAACTCGCGTTTTTGGGAGATGGCCGCAAAAGCGCAGGATGGCTTCAGGCCCTGTTCTTGATCCGGGGGGCAGGCGGAGCCTGTGGTTAATTCTTCTTCCTGATGGGAAAATAGAGTGACCTGTGCCTGTCCCAATACCAAGAGCTAGTCTCTCATTGGTTCCACGTCTTCCCGTTCATCCTCAGGACAAATTGCAACCTGTACGGAACAGGAGGTTAAAGGTGATGATGCTCCAAGGAGGGAGATTGCTAGTAAAGTGGCTGGAATGGCAAACCCGGGCACAGGCAGATGAGAAATGAGGTGCGTTTTAGAAACCTTTCCCCATCACACGGTGTACCATCTTCTGGGTATCTCATGCATGTTTACGATGTAGGAAGATGCCCTTCAACCTGGAGATTTGGGACCCATGCGATGGGTACCACGCAGTATTACTTTAAAGGGTCTGCGTTTGCTCACCCAACCTCACCAAACCTCTCAGCCGCAACAGTGTCCACCCTTATGTCTCATCCAGCTGTGGGTCTAGATATGGTCAATCCAGGTTGCATCACAGCCCCTGAACGCATTGTGTAAGAATTTCTCTCTCTTTCACTGTCTTTGTTTCATGGGTTTTTCAAAGTAATTTATTTTTATAATGGGGTTTAGCTGCTTTTCACTGCTGTGTTTATGCCGCTTTTTACCCACTTGACACACTAACAGAGAGATATCAATACATAGGTTTTAAGATTATTACTAGTCAGATATATTCTTGTGCGGTGAATAGGGCGTGTTGAGTCCAGTTCTCTGAGCAAGGAGTAGGTCTTGTCTATTACATATTGGGTTTATGGAACGGTATCTGAGCTAATTTGAAACCCTTGTTTTATGTATCACCCCACCTCACCTTTCCCGTTAAGCAGCCATAGTGTGTTTTCTGCATGTGTGACTCTGTTCTGTTTTGTAATTCAGTTCAAGTGTAACGGTTTTTACATTCCCTCTATCAGTGATACCTTATGAGAAGTGTCCTTTTCTGTGTGACTTATTTCACTTAGAATCGTCGTACCTAAATCCACTCATCATGCTGCTACTAGCCTTATGACATTGATTTCATGGCTGAGTGATATTCCATTGTACATAAGGACCACAACTTCTTTATCCATTTTTCTCTTTCCTGGGATATTGAAGGTGGAATGAAGTGGAGGTCCTTGTCAACAGAGCAGCCCTAAACTTTGGGGTGCTTGTGTCTTGCTGATTTTTCATTTTCCCAATTTATACCCCCATGAGTGGAAGTGCCCTATGCTCTCTAAGCTGTGTTTTTTAGATGTTTCAGGACACACCGTACTCTTCTCCAGAGTGGCTGTTGGCAATTTACATCCCGCCCATCAGTGTAGCAAGGCTCCCATTTCTCCATGGCCTGTCCTGCATTTCTGGTTTTGACACTTTTTTCAGCATGGCCCTTTTAACCGATGGGAAGCGAGACTTCTTTGTAGCGCTGATTTGCCTTTCCAGGTTGCTTGGTTGGCCAAAAAGGGCGTATGCGTTTTTTCCTGAATATATTCAGGAAAAAACGCATACGCCCTTTTTGGCCAAGGGCATCATTGTCAACGTTTTGCCGCTTTTCATGTGCTTTAAAGGCGATTCGAATCTACCTCCTGAAATCTGTTTCCTGCAATTCTGCCTTGATTTCAAATCCTCTTCTTTGCCTTCCCTCAATATATTTGTGGACGAGAGTTATCATTTATAACTCTGCAGGTTTGTGAATTGCAGTGCCCTGAACCTCCATTTTACAACTCGCGTTTTTGGGAGATGGCCGCAAAAGCGCAGGATGGCTTCAGGCCCTGTTCTTGATCCGGGGGGCAGGCGGAGCCTGTGGTTAATTCTTCTTCCTGATGGGAAAATAGAGTGACCTGTGCCTGTCCCAACACCAAGAGCTAGTCTCTCATTGGTTCCACGTCTTCCCGTTCATCCTCAGGACAAATTGCAACCTGTACGGAACAGGAGGTTAAAGGTGATGAGGCTCCAAGGAGGGAGATTGCTAGTAAAGTGGCTGGAATGGCAAACCCGGGCACAGGCAGATGAGAAATGAGGTGCGTTTTAGAAACCTTTCCCCATCACACGGTGTACCATCTTCTGGGTATCTCATGCATGTTTACGATGTAGGAAGATGCCCTTCAACCTGGAGATTTGGGACCCATGCGATGGGTACCACGCAGTATTACTTTAAAGGGTCTGCGTTTGCTCACCCAACCTCACCAAACCTCTCAGCCGCAACAGTGTCCACCCTTATGTCTCATCCAGCTGTGGGTCTAGATATGGTCAATCCAGGTTGCATCACAGCCCCTGAACGCATTGTGTAAGAATTTCTCTCTCTTTCACTGTCTTTGTTTCATGGGTTTTTCAAAGTAATTTATTTTTATAATGGGGTTTAGCTGCTTTTCACTGCTGTGTTTATGCCGCTTTTTACCCACTTGACACACTAACAGAGAGATATCAATACATAGGTTTTAAGATTATTACTAGTCAGATATATTCTTGTGCGGTGAATAGGGCGTGTTGAGTCCAGTTCTCTGAGCAAGGAGTAGGTCTTGTCTATTACATATTGGGTTTATGGAACGGTATCTGAGCTAATTTGAAACCCTTGTTTTATGTATCACCCCACCTCACCTTTCCCGTTAAGCAGCCATAGTGTGTTTTCTGCATGTGTGACTCTGTTCTGTTTTGTAATTCAGTTCAAGTGTAACGGTTTTTACATTCCCTCTATCAGTGATACCTTATGAGAAGTGTCCTTTTCTGTGTGACTTATTTCACTTAGAATCGTCGTACCTAAATCCACTCATCATGCTGCTACTAGCCTTATGACATTGATTTCATGGCTGAGTGATATTCCATTGTACATAAGGACCACAACTTCTTTATCCATTTTTCTCTTTCCTGGGATATTGAAGGTGGAATGAAGTGGAGGTCCTTGTCAACAGAGCAGCCCTAAACTTTGGGGTGCTTGTGTCTTGCTGATTTTTCATTTTCCCAATTTATAACCCCATGAGTGGAAGTGCCCTATGCTCTCTAAGCTTTGTTTTTTAGATGTTTCAGGACTCACCGTACGCTTCTCCAGAGTGGCTGTTGGCAATTTACATCCCGCCCATCAGTGTAGCAAGGCTCCCATTTCTCCATGGCCTGTCCTGCATTTCTGGTTTTGACACTTTTTTCAGCATGGCCTTTTTAACCGAAGGGAAGCGAGACATCTTTGTAGCGCTGATTTGCCTTTCCAGGTTGCTTGGTTGGCCAAAAAGGGCGTATGCGTTTTTTCCTGAATATATTCAGGAAAAAACGCATACGCCCTTTTTGGCCAAGGGCATCATTGTCAACGTTTTTCCGCTTTTCATGTGCTTTAAAGGCGATTCGAATCTACCTCCTGAAATCTGTTTCCTGCAATTCTGCCTTGATTTCAAATCCTCTTCTTTGCCTTCCCTCAATATATTTGTGGACGAGAGTTATCATTTATAACTCTGCAGGTTTGTGAATTGCAGTGCCCTGAACCTCCATTTTACAACTCGCTTTTTAGGGAGCTGGCCGCAATAGCGCAGGATGGCTTCAGGCCCTGTTCTGGTTCCGGGGGGCAGGCTGAGCCTGTGGTTAATTCTTCTTCCTGATGGGAAAATAGAGTGACCTGTGCCTGTCCCAACACCAAGAGCTAGTCTCTCATTGGTTCCACGTCTTCCCGTTCATCCTCAGGACAAATTGCAACCTGTACGGAACAGGAGGTTAAAGGTGATGATGCTCCAAGTAGGGAGATTGCTAGTAAAGGGCTGGAATAGCGAATCCGGGCACAAGGAGATGAGAAATGAGGTGCGTTTTAGAAACCTTTCCACATCACACGGTGTACCATCTTCTGGGTTTCTCATGCATGTTTTCGATGTAGGAAGATGCCCTTGAACCTGGAGATATGGGACCCATGCGATGGGTACCATGCAGTATTACTTTAAAGGGTCTGCGTTTGCTCACCCAACCTCACCAAACCTCTCAGCCCCAAGAGTGTCCACCCTTATGTCTCATCCAGCTGTGGGTCTAGATATGGTCAATCCAGGTTGCATCACAGCCCGTGAACGCATTGTGTAAGAATTTCTATCTCTTTCACTGTCTTTGTTTCATGGGTTTTTCAAAGTAATTTATTTTTATAATGGGGTTTAGCTGCTTTTCACTGCTGTGTTTATGCCGCTTTACACCCACTTGACACACTAACAGAGAGATATCAATACATAGGTTTTAAGATTATTACTAGTCAGATATATTCTTGTGCGGTGAATAGGGCGTGTTGAGTCCAGTTCTCTGAGCAAGGAGTAGGTCTTGTCTATTACATATTGGGTTTATGGAACGGTATCTGAGCTAATTTGAAACCCTTGTTTTATGTATCACCCCACCTCACCTTTCCCGTTAAGCAGCCATAGTGTGTTTTCTGCATGTGTGACTCTGTTCTGTTTTGTAATTCAGTTCAAGTGTAACGGTTTTTACATTCCCTCTATCAGTGATACCTTATGAGAAGTGTCCTTTTCTGTGTGACTTATTTCACTTAGAATCGTCGTACCTAAATCCACTCATCATGCTGCTACTAGCCTTATGACATTGATTTCACGGCTGAGTGATATTCCATTGTACATAAGGACCACAACTTCTTTATCCATTTTTCTCTTTCCTGGGATATTGAAGGTGGAATGAAGTGGAGGTCCTTGTCAACAGAGCAGCCCTAAACTTTGGGGTGCTTGTGTCTTGCTGATTTTTCATTTTCCCAATTTATAACCCCATGAGTGGAAGTGCCCTATGCTCTCTAAGCTTTGCTTTTTAGACGTTTCAGGACTCACCGTACACTTCTCCAGAGTGGCTGTTGACAATTTACATCCCGCCCATCAGTGTAGCAAGGCTCCCATTTCTCCATGGCCTGTCCTGCATTTCTGGTTTTGACACTTTTTTCAGCATGGCCCTTTTGACCGATGGGAAGCGAGACTTCTTTGTAGCGCTGATTTGCCTTTCCAGGTTGCTTGGTTGGCCAAAAAGGGCGTATGCGTTTTTTCCTGAATATATTCAGGAAAAAACGCATACGCCCTTTTTGGCCAAGGGCATCATTGTCAACGTTTTGCCGCTTTTCATGTGCTTTAAAGGCGATTCGAATTTACCTCCTGAAATCTGTTTCCTGCAATTCTGCCTTGATTTCAAATCCTCTTCTTTGCCTTCCCTCAATATATTTGTGGACGAGAGGTATCATTTATAACTCTGCAGGTTTGTGAATTGCAGTGCCCTGAACCTCCATTTTACAACTCGCGTTTTTGGGAGATGGCCGCAAAAGCGCAGGATGGCTTCAGGCCCTGTTCTTGATCCGGGGGGCAGGCGGAGCCTGTGGTTAATTCTTCTTCCTGATGGGAAAATAGAGTGACCTGTGCCTGTCCCAACACCAAGAGCTAGTCTCTCATTGGTTCCACGTCTTCCCGTTCATCCTCAGGACAAATTGCAACCTGTACGGAACAGGAGGTTAAAGGTGATGATGCTCCAAGTAGGGAGATTGCTAGTAAAGGGCTGGAATAGCGAATCCGGGCACAAGGAGATGAGAAATGAGGTGCGTTTTAGAAACCTTTCCACATCACACGGTGTACCATCTTCTGGGTTTCTCATGCATGTTTTCGATGTAGGAAGATGCCCTTGAACCTGGAGATATGGGACCCATGCGATGGGTACCATGCAGTATTACTTTAAAGGGTCTGCGTTTGCTCACCCAACCTCACCAAACCTCTCAGCCCCAAGAGTGTCCACCCTTATGTCTCATCCAGCTGTGGGTCTAGATATGGTCAATCCAGGTTGCATCACAGCCCGTGAACGCATTGTGTAAGAATTTCTATCTCTTTCACTGTCTTTGTTTCATGGGTTTTTCAAAGTAATTTATTTTTATAATGGGGTTTAGCTGCTTTTCACTGCTGTGTTTATGCCGCTTTACACCCACTTGACACACTAACAGAGAGATATCAATACATAGCTTTTAAGATTATTACTAGTCAGATATATTCTTGTGTGGTGAATAGGGCGTGTTGAGTCCAGTTCTCTGAGCAAGGAGTAGGTCTTGTCTATTACATATTGGGTTTATGGAACGGTATCTGAGCTAATTTGAAACCCTTGTTTTATGTATCACCCCACCTCACCTTTCCCGTTAAGCAGCCATAGTGTGTTTTCTGCATGTGTGACTCTGTTCTGTTTTGTAATTCAGTTCAAGTGTAACGGTTTTTACATTCCCTCTATCAGTGATACCTTATGAGAAGTGTCCTTTTCTGTGTGACTTTTTTCACTTAGAATCGTCGTACCTAAATCCACTCATCATGCTGCTACTAGCCTTATGACATTGATTTCATGGCTGAGTGATATTCCATTGTACATAAGGACCACAACTTCTTTATCCATTTTGCTCTTTCCTGGGATATTGAAGGTGGAATGAAGTGGAGGTCCTTGTCAACAGAGCAGCCCGAAACTTTGGGGTGCTTGTGTCTTGCTGATTTTTCATTTTCCCAATTTATACCCCCATGAGTGGAAGTGCCCTATGCTCTCTAAGCTGTGTTTTTTAGATGTTTCAGGACACACCGTACTCTTCTCCAGAGTGGCTGTTGGCAATTTACATCCCGCCCATCAGTGTAGCAAGGCTCCCATTTCTCCATGGCCTGTCCTGCATTTCTGGTTTTGACACTTTTTTCAGCATGGCCCTTTTAACCGATGGGAAGCGAGACTTCTTTGTAGCGCTGATTTGCCTTTCCAGGTTGCTTGGTTGGCCAAAAAGGGCGTATGCGTTTTTTCCTGAATATATTCAGGAAAAAACGCATACGCCCTTTTTGGCCAAGGGCATCATTGTCAACGTTTTGCCGCTTTTCATGTGCTTTAAAGGCGATTCGAATCTACCTCCTGAAATCTGTTTCCTGCAATTCTGCCTTGATTTCAAATCCTCTTCTTTGCCTTCCCTCAATATATTTGTGGTCGAGAGTTATCATTTATAACTCTGCAGGTTTGTGAATTGCAGTGCCCTGAACCTCCATTTTACAACTCGCGTTTTTGGGAGATGGCCGCAAAAGCGCAGGATGGCTTCAGGCCCTGTTCTTGATCCGGGGGGCAGGCTGAGCCTGTGGTTAATTCTTCTTCCTGATGGGAAAATAGAGTGACCTGTGCCTGTCCCAACACCAAGAGCTAGTCTCTCATTGGTTCCACGTCTTCCCGTTCATCCTCAGGACAAATTGCAACCTGTACGGAACAGGAGGTTAAAGGTGATGATGCTCCAAGGAGGGAGATTGCTAGTAAAGTGGCTGGAATGGCAAACCCGGGCACAGGCAGATGAGAAATGAGGTGCGTTTTAGAAACCTTTCCCCATCACACGGTGTACCATCTTCTGGGTATCTCATGCATGTTTACGATGTAGGAAGATGCCCTTCAACCTGGAGATTTGGGACGCATGCGATGGGTACCACGCAGTATTACTTTAAAGGGTCTGCGTTTGCTCACCCAACCTCACCAAACCTCTCAGCCGCAACAGTGTCCACCCTTATGTCTCATCCAGCTGTGGGTCTAGATATGGTCAATCCAGGTTGCATCACAGCCCCTGAACGCATTGTGTAAGAATTTCTCTCTCTTTCACTGTCTTGGTTTCATGGGTTTTTCAAAGTAATTTATTTTTATAATGGGGTTTAGCTGCTTTTCACTGCTGTGTTTATGCCGCTTTTTACCCACTTGACACACTAACAGAGAGATATCAATACATAGGTTTTAAGATTATTACTAGTCAGATATATTCTTGTGCGGTGAATAGGGCGTGTTGAGTCCAGTTCTCTGAGCAAGGAGTAGGTCTTGTCTATTACATATTGGGTTTATGGAACGGTATCTGAGCTAATTTGAAACCCTTGCTTTATGTATCACCCCACCTCACCTTTCCCGTTAAGCAGCCATAGTGTGTTTTCTGCATGTGTGACTCTGTTCTGTTTTGTAATTCAGTTCAAGTGTAACGGTTTTTACATTCCCTCTATCAGTGATACCTTATGAGAAGTGTCCTTTTCTGTGTGACTTATTTCACTTAGAATCGTCGTACCTAAATCCACTCATCATGCTGCTACTAGCCTTATGACATTGATTTCATGGCTGAGTGATATTCCATTGTACATAAGGACCACAACTTCTTTATCCATTTTTCTCTTTCCTGGGATATTGAAGGTGGAATGAAGTGGAGGTCCTTGTCAACAGAGCAGCCCTAAACTTTGGGGTGCTTGTGTCTTGCTGATTTTTCATTTTCCCAATTTATAACCCCATGAGTGGAAGTGCCCTATGCTCTCTAAGCTTTGTTTTTTAGATGTTTCAGGACTCACCGTACGCTTCTCCAGAGTGGCTGTTGGCAATTTACATCCCGCCCATCAGTGTAGCAAGGCTCCCATTTCTCCATGGCCTGTCCTGCATTTCTGGTTTTGACACTTTTTTCAGCATGGCCTTTTTAACCGAAGGGAAGCGAGACATCTTTGTAGCGCTGATTTGCCTTTCCAGGTTGCTTGGTTGGCCAAAAAGGGCGTATGCGTTTTTTCCTGAATATATTCAGGAAAAAACGCATACGCCCTTTTTGGCCAAGGGCATCATTGTCAACGTTTTTCCGCTTTTCATGTGCTTTAAAGGCGATTCGAATCTACCTCCTGAAATCTGTTTCCTGCAATTCTGCCTTGATTTCAAATCCTCTTCTTTGCCTTCCCTCAATATATTTGTGGACGAGAGTTATCATTTATAACTCTGCAGGTTTGTGAATTGCAGTGCCCTGAACCTCCATTTTACAACTCGCTTTTTAGGGAGCTGGCCGCAATAGCGCAGGATGGCTTCAGGCCCTGTTCTGGTTCCGGGGGGCAGGCTGAGCCTGTGGTTAATTCTTCTTCCTGATGGGAAAATAGAGTGACCTGTGCCTGTCCCAACACCAAGAGCTAGTCTCTCATTGGTTCCACGTCTTCCCGTTCATCCTCAGGACAAATTGCAACCTGTACGGAACAGGAGGTTAAAGGTGATGATGCTCCAAGTAGGGAGATTGCTAGTAAAGGGCTGGAATAGCGAATCCGGGCACAAGGAGATGAGAAATGAGGTGCGTTTTAGAAACCTTTCCACATCACACGGTGTACCATCTTCTGGGTTTCTCATGCATGTTTTCGATGTAGGAAGATGCCCTTGAACCTGGAGATATGGGACCCATGCGATGGGTACCATGCAGTATTACTTTAAAGGGTCTGCGTTTGCTCACCCAACCTCACCAAACCTCTCAGCCCCAAGAGTGTCCACCCTTATGTCTCATCCAGCTGTGGGTCTAGATATGGTCAATCCAGGTTGCATCACAGCCCGTGAACGCATTGTGTAAGAATTTCTATCTCTTTCACTGTCTTTGTTTCATGGGTTTTTCAAAGTAATTTATTTTTATAATGGGGTTTAGCTGCTTTTCACTGCTGTGTTTATGCCGCTTTACACCCACTTGACACACTAACAGAGAGATATCAATACATAGGTTTTAAGATTATTACTAGTCAGATATATTCTTGTGCGGTGAATAGGGCGTGTTGAGTCCAGTTCTCTGAGCAAGGAGTAGGTCTTGTCTATTACATATTGGGTTTATGGAACGGTATCTGAGCTAATTTGAAACCCTTGTTTTATGTATCACCCCACCTCACCTTTCCCGTTAAGCAGCCATAGTGTGTTTTCTGCATGTGTGACTCTGTTCTGTTTTGTAATTCAGTTCAAGTGTAACGGTTTTTACATTCCCTCTATCAGTGATACCTTATGAGAAGTGTCCTTTTCTGTGTGACTTATTTCACTTAGAATCGTCGTACCTAAATCCACTCATCATGCTGCTACTAGCCTTATGACATTGATTTCACGGCTGAGTGATATTCCATTGTACATAAGGACCACAACTTCTTTATCCATTTTTCTCTTTCCTGGGATATTGAAGGTGGAATGAAGTGGAGGTCCTTGTCAACAGAGCAGCCCTAAACTTTGGGGTGCTTGTGTCTTGCTGATTTTTAATTTTCCCAATTTATAACCCCATGAGTGGAAGTGCCCTATGCTCTCTAAGCTTTGCTTTTTAGACGTTTCAGGACTCACCGTACACTTCTCCAGAGTGGCTGTTGACAATTTACATCCTGCCCATCAGTGTAGCAAGGCTCCCATTTCTCCATGGCCTGTCCTGCATTTCTGGTTTTGACACTTTTTTCAGCATGGCCCTTTTGACCGATGGGAAGCGAGACTTCTTTGTAGCGCTGATTTGCCTTTCCAGGTTGCTTGGTTGGCCAAAAAGGGCGTATGCGTTTTTTCCTGAATATATTCAGGAAAAAACGCATACGCCCTTTTTGGCCAAGGGCATCATTGTCAACGTTTTGCCGCTTTTCATGTGCTTTAAAGGCGATTCGAATCTACCTCGTGAAATCTGTTTCCTGCAATTCTGCCTTGATTTCAAATCCTCTTCTTTGCCTTCCCTCAATATATTTGTGGACGAGAGGTATCATTTATAACTCTGCAGGTTTGTGAATTGCAGTGCCCTGAACCTCCATTTTACAACTCGCGTTTTTGGGAGATGGCCGCAAAAGCGCAGGATGGCTTCAGGCCCTGTTCTGGTTCCGGGGGGCAGGCTGAGCCTGTGGTTAATTCTTCTTCCTGATGGGAAAATAGAGTGACCTCTGCGTGTCCCAACACCAAGAGCTAGTCTCTCATTGGTTCCACGTCTTCCCGTTCATCCTCAGGACAAATTGCAACCTGTACGGAACAGGAGGTTAAAGGTGCTGATGCTCCAAGGAGGGAGATTGCTAGTAAAGTGGCTGGAATGGCGAACCCGAGCACAAGGAGATGAGAAATGAGGTGCGTTTTAGAAACCTTTCCCCATCACACGGTGTACCATCTTCTGGGTTTCTCATGCATGTTTTCGATGGAGGAAGATGCCCTTGAACCTGGAGATTTGGGACCCATGCGATGGGTACCACGCAGTATTACTTTAAAGGGTCTGCGTTTGCTCACCCAACCTCACCAAACCTCTCAGCCTCAAGAGTGTCCACCCTTATGTCTCATCCAGCTGTGGGTCTAGATATGGTCAATCCAGGTTGGATCACAGCCCCTGAACGCATTGTGTAAGAATTTCGCTCTCTTTCACTGTCTTTGTTTCATGGGTTTGAAAAAGTAATTTATTCTTATAATGGGGTTTAGCTGCTTTTCACTGCTGTGTTTATGCCGCTTTACACCCACTTGACACACTAACAGAGAGATATGAATACATAGGTTTTAAGATTATTACTAGTCAGATATATTCTTGTGCGGTGAATAGGGCGTGTTGAGTCCAGTTCTCTGAGCAAGGAGTAGGTCTTGTCTATTACATATTGGGTTTATGGAACGGTATCTGAGCTAATTTGAAACCCTTGTTTTATGTATCACCCCACCTCCCCTTTCCCGTTAAGCAGCCATAGTGTGTTTTCTGCATGTGTGACTCCGTTCTGTTTTGTAATTCAGTTCAAGTGTAACGGTTTTTACATTCCCTCTATCAGTGATACCTTATGAGAAGTGTCCTTTTCTGTGTGACTTACTTCACTTAGAATCGTCGTACCTAAGTCCACTCATCATGCTGCTACTAGCCTTATGACATTGATTTCATGGCTGAGTGATATTCCTTTGTACATAAGGACCACAACTCTTTTATCCATTTTTCTCTTTCCTGGGATATTGAAGGTGGAATGAAGTGGAGGTCCTTGTCAACAGACCAGCCCTAATCTTTGGGGTGCTTGTGTCTTGCTGATTTTTCATTTTCCCAATTTATACCCCCATGAGTAGAAGTGCCCTATGCTCTCTAAGCTTTGTTTTTTAGATGTTTCAGGACTCACCGTACGCTTCTCCAGAGTGGCTGTTGGCAATTTACATCCCGCCCATCAGTGTAGCAAGGCTCCCATTTCTCCATGGCCTGTCCTGCATTTCTGGTTTTGACACTTTTTTCAGCATGGCCTTTTTAACCGAAGGGAAGCGAGACATCTTTGTAGCGCTGATTTGCCTTTCCAGGTTGCTTGGTTGGCCAAAAAGGGCGTATGCGTTTTTTCCTGAATATATTCAGGAAAAAACGCATACGCCCTTTTTGGCCAAGGGCATCATTGTCAACGTTTTTCCGCTTTTCATGTGCTTTAAAGGCGATTCGAATCTACCTCCTGAAATCTGTTTCCTGCAATTCTGCCTTGATTTCAAATCCTCTTCTTTGCCTTCCCTCAATATATTTGTGGACGAGAGTTATCATTTATAACTCTGCAGGTTTGTGAATTGCAGTGCCCTGAACCTCCATTTTACAACTCGCTTTTTAGGGAGCTGGCCGCAATAGCGCAGGATGGCTTCAGGCCCTGTTCTGGTTCCGGGGGGCAGGCTGAGCCTGTGGTTAATTCTTCTTCCTGATGGGAAAATAGAGTGACCTGTGCCTGTCCCAACACCAAGAGCTAGTCTCTCATTGGTTCCACGTCTTCCCGTTCATCCTCAGGACAAATTGCAACCTGTACGGAACAGGAGGTTAAAGGTGATGATGCTCCAAGTAGGGAGATTGCTAGTAAAGGGCTGGAATAGCGAATCCGGGCACAAGGAGATGAGAAATGAGGTGCGTTTTAGAAACCTTTCCCCATCACACGGTGTACCATCTTCTGGGTTTCTCATGCATGATTTCGATGTAGGAAGATGCCCTTGAACCTGGAGATATGGGACCCATGCGATGGGTACCATGCAGTATTACTTTAAAGGGTCTGCGTTTGCTCACCCAACCTCACCAAACCTCTCAGCCCCAAGAGTGTCCACCCTTATGTCTCATCCAGCTGTGGGTCTAGATATGGTCAATCCAGGTTGCATCACAGCCCCTGAACGCATTGTGTAAGAATTTCTATCTCTTTCACTGTCTTTGTTTCATGGGTTTTTCAAAGTAATTTATTTTTATAATGGGGTTTAGCTGCTTTTCACTGCTGTGTTTATGCCGCTTTACACCCACTTGACACACTAACAGAGAGATATCAATACATAGGTTTTAAGATTATTACTAGTCAGATATATTCTTGTGCGGTGAATAGGGCGTGTTGAGTCCAGTTCTCTGAGCAAGGAGTAGGTCTTGTCTATTACATATTGGGTTTATGGAACGGTATCTGAGCTAATTTGAAACCCTTGTTTTATGTATCACCCCACCTCACCTTTCCCGTTAAGCAGCCATAGTGTGTTTTCTGCATGTGTGACTCTGTTCTGTTTTGTAATTCAGTTCAAGTGTAACGGTTTTTACATTCCCTCTATCAGTGATACCTTATGAGAAGTGTCCTTTTCTGTGTGACTTATTTCACTTAGAATCGTCGTACCTAAATCCACTCATCATGCTGCTACTAGCCTTATGACATTGATTTCACGGCTGAGTGATATTCCATTGTACATAAGGACCACAACTTCTTTATCCATTTTTCTCTTTCCTGGGATATTGAAGGTGGAATGAAGTGGAGGTCCTTGTCAACAGAGCAGCCCTAAACTTTGGGGTGCTTGTGTCTTGCTGATTTTTAATTTTCCCAATTTATAACCCCATGAGTGGAAGTGCCCTATGCTCTCTAAGCTTTGCTTTTTAGACGTTTCAGGACTCACCGTACACTTCTCCAGAGTGGCTGTTGACAATTTACATCCCGCCCATCAGTGTAGCAAGGCTCCCATTTCTCCATGGCCTGTCCTGCATTTCTGGTTTTGACACTTTTTTCAGCATGGCCCTTTTGACCGATGGGAAGCGAGACTTCTTTGTAGCGCTGATTTGCCTTTCCAGGTTGCTTGGTTGGCCAAAAAGGGCGTATGCGTTTTTTCCTGAATATATTCAGGAAAAAACGCATACGCCCTTTTTGGCCAAGGGCATCATTGTCAACGTTTTGCCGCTTTTCATGTGCTTTAAAGGCGATTCGAATTTACCTCCTGAAATCTGTTTCCTGCAATTCTGCCTTGATTTCAAATCCTCTTCTTTGCCTTCCCTCAATATATTTGTGGACGAGAGGTATCATTTATAACTCTGCAGGTTTGTGAATTGCAGTGCCCTGAACCTCCATTTTACAACTCGCGTTTTTGGGAGATGGCCGCAAAAGCGCAGGATGGCTTCAGGCCCTGTTCTTGATCCGGGGGGCAGGCGGAGCCTGTGGTTAATTCTTCTTCCTGATGGGAAAATAGAGTGACCTGTGCCTGTCCCAACACCAAGAGCTAGTCTCTCATTGGTTCCACGTCTTCCCGTTCATCCTCAGGACAAATTGCAACCTGTACGGAACAGGAGGTTAAAGGTGATGATGCTCCAAGTAGGGAGATTGCTAGTAAAGGGCTGGAATAGCGAATCCGGGCACAAGGAGATGAGAAATGAGGTGCGTTTTAGAAACCTTTCCACATCACACGGTGTACCATCTTCTGGGTTTCTCATGCATGTTTTCGATGTAGGAAGATGCCCTTGAACCTGGAGATATGGGACCCATGCGATGGGTACCATGCAGTATTACTTTAAAGGGTCTGCGTTTGCTCACCCAACCTCACCAAACCTCTCAGCCCCAAGAGTGTCCACCCTTATGTCTCATCCAGCTGTGGGTCTAGATATGGTCAATCCAGGTTGCATCACAGCCCGTGAACGCATTGTGTAAGAATTTCTATCTCTTTCACTGTCTTTGTTTCATGGGTTTTTCAAAGTAATTTATTTTTATAATGGGGTTTAGCTGCTTTTCACTGCTGTGTTTATGCCGCTTTACACCCACTTGACACACTAACAGAGAGATATCAATACATAGGTTTTAAGATTATTACTAGTCAGATATATTCTTGTGCGGTGAATAGGGCGTGTTGAGTCCAGTTCTCTGAGCAAGGAGTAGGTCTTGTCTATTACATATTGGGTTTATGGAACGGTATCTGAGCTAATTTGAAACCCTTGTTTTATGTATCACCCCACCTCACCTTTCCCGTTAAGCAGCCATAGTGTGTTTTCTGCATGTGTGACTCTGTTCTGTTTTGTAATTCAGTTCAAGTGTAACGGTTTTTACATTCCCTCTATCAGTGATACCTTATGAGAAGTGTCCTTTTCTGTGTGACTTTTTTCACTTAGAATCGTCGTACCTAAATCCACTCATCATGCTGCTACTAGCCTTATGACATTGATTTCATGGCTGAGTGATATTCCATTGTACATAAGGACCACAACTTCTTTATCCATTTTGCTCTTTCCTGGGATATTGAAGGTGGAATGAAGTGGAGGTCCTTGTCAACAGAGCAGCCCTAAACTTTGGGGTGCTTGTGTCTTGCTGATTTTTCATTTTCCCAATTTATACCCCCATGAGTGGAAGTGCCCTATGCTCTCTAAGTTGTGTTTTTTAGATGTTTCAGGACACACCGTACTCTTCTCCAGAGTGGCTGTTGGCAATTTACATCCCGCCCATCAGTGTAGCAAGGCTCCCATTTCTCCATGGCCTGTCCTGCATTTCTGGTTTTGACACTTTTTTCAGCATGGCCCTTTTAACCGATGGGAAGCGAGACTTCTTTGTAGCGCTGATTTGCCTTTCCAGGTTGCTTGGTTGGCCAAAAAGGGCGTATGCGTTTTTTCCTGAATATATTCAGGAAAAAACGCATACGCCCTTTTTGGCCAAGGGCATCATTGTCAACGTTTTGCCGCTTTTCATGTGCTTTAAAGGCGATTCGAATCTACCTCCTGAAATCTGTTTCCTGCAATTCTGCCTTGATTTCAAATCCTCTTCTTTGCCTTCCCTCAATATATTTGTGGTCGAGAGTTATCATTTATAACTCTGCAGGTTTGTGAATTGCAGTGCCCTGAACCTCCATTTTACAACTCGCGTTTTTGGGAGATGGCCGCAAAAGCGCAGGATGGCTTCAGGCCCTGTTCTTGATCCGGGGGGCAGGCTGAGCCTGTGGTTAATTCTTCTTCCTGATGGGAAAATAGAGTGACCTGTGCCTTTCCCAACACCAAGAGCTAGTCTCTCATTGGTTCCACGTCTTCCCGTTCATCCTCAGGACAAATTGCAACCTGTACGGAACAGGAGGTTAAAGGTGATGATGCTCCAAGGAGGGAGATTGCTAGTAAAGTGGCTGGAATGGCAAACCCGGGCACAGGCAGATGAGAAATGAGGTGCGTTTTAGAAACCTTTCCCCATCACACGGTGTACCATCTTCTGGGTATCTCATGCATGTTTACGATGTAGGAAGATGCCCTTCAACCTGGAGATTTGGGACGCATGCGATGGGTACCACGCAGTATTACTTTAAAGGGTCTGCGTTTGCTCACCCAACCTCACCAAACCTCTCAGCCGCAACAGTGTCCACCCTTATGTCTCATCCAGCTGTGGGTCTAGATATGGTCAATCCAGGTTGCATCACAGCCCCTGAACGCATTGTGTAAGAATTTCTCTCTCTTTCACTGTCTTTGTTTCATGGGTTTTTCAAAGTAATTTATTTTTATAATGGGGTTTAGCTGCTTTTCACTGCTGTGTTTATGCCGCTTTTTACCCACTTGACACACTAACAGAGAGATATCAATACATAGGTTTTAAGATTATTACTAGTCAGATATATTCTTGTGCGGTGAATAGGGCGTGTTGAGTCCAGTTCTCTGAGCAAGGAGTAGGTCTTGTCTATTACATATTGGGTTTATGGAACGGTATCTGAGCTAATTTGAAACCCTTGTTTTATGTATCACCCCACCTCACCTTTCCCGTTAAGCAGCCATAGTGTGTTTTCTGCATGTGTGACTCTGTTCTGTTTTGTAATTCAGTTCAAGTGTAACGGTTTTTACATTCCCTCTATCAGTGATACCTTATGAGAAGTGTCCTTTTCTGTGTGACTTATTTCACTTAGAATCGTCGTACCTAAATCCACTCATCATGCTGCTACTAGCCTTATGACATTGATTTCATGGCTGAGTGATATTCCATTGTACATAAGGACCACAACTTCTTTATCCATTTTTCTCTTTCCTGGGATATTGAAGGTGGAATGAAGTGGAGGTCCTTGTCAACAGAGCAGCCCTAAACTTTGGGGTGCTTGTGTCTTGCTGATTTTTCATTTTCCCAATTTATAACCCCATGAGTGGAAGTGCCCTATGCTCTCTAAGCTTTGTTTTTTAGATGTTTCAGGACTCACCGTACGCTTCTCCAGAGTGGCTGTTGGCAATTTACATCCCGCCCATCAGTGTAGCAAGGCTCCCATTTCTCCATGGCCTGTCCTGCATTTCTGGTTTTGACACTTTTTTCAGCATGGCCTTTTTAACCGAAGGGAAGCGAGACATCTTTGTAGCGCTGATTTGCCTTTCCAGGTTGCTTGGTTGGCCAAAAAGGGCGTATGCGTTTTTTCCTGAATATATTCAGGAAAAAACGCATACGCCCTTTTTGGCCAAGGGCATCATTGTCAACGTTTTTCCGCTTTTCATGTGCTTTAAAGGCGATTCGAATCTACCTCCTGAAATCTGTTTCCTGCAATTCTGCCTTGATTTCAAATCCTCTTCTTTGCCTTCCCTCAATATATTTGTGGACGAGAGTTATCATTTATAACTCTGCAGGTTTGTGAATTGCAGTGCCCTGAACCTCCATTTTACAACTCGCTTTTTAGGGAGCTGGCCGCAATAGCGCAGGATGGCTTCAGGCCCTGTTCTGGTTCCGGGGGGCAGGCTGAGCCTGTGGTTAATTCTTCTTCCTGATGGGAAAATAGAGTGACCTGTGCCTGTCCCAACACCAAGAGCTAGTCTCTCATTGGTTCCACGTCTTCCCGTTCATCCTCAGGACAAATTGCAACCTGTACGGAACAGGAGGTTAAAGGTGATGATGCTCCAAGTAGGGAGATTGCTAGTAAAGGGCTGGAATAGCGAATCCGGGCACAAGGAGATGAGAAATGAGGTGCGTTTTAGAAACCTTTCCACATCACACGGTGTACCATCTTCTGGGTTTCTCATGCATGTTTTCGATGTAGGAAGATGCCCTTGAACCTGGAGATATGGGACCCATGCGATGGGTACCATGCAGTATTACTTTAAAGGGTCTGCGTTTGCTCACCCAACCTCACCAAACCTCTCAGCCCCAAGAGTGTCCACCCTTATGTCTCATCCAGCTGTGGGTCTAGATATGGTCAATCCAGGTTGCATCACAGCCCGTGAACGCATTGTGTAAGAATTTCTATCTCTTTCACTGTCTTTGTTTCATGGGTTTTTCAAAGTAATTTATTTTTATAATGGGGTTTAGCTGCTTTTCACTGCTGTGTTTATGCCGCTTTACACCCACTTGACACACTAACAGAGAGATATCAATACATAGGTTTTAAGATTATTACTAGTCAGATATATTCTTGTGCGGTGAATAGGGCGTGTTGAGTCCAGTTCTCTGAGCAAGGAGTAGGTCTTGTCTATTACATATTGGGTTTATGGAACGGTATCTGAGCTAATTTGAAACCCTTGTTTTATGTATCACCCCACCTCACCTTTCCCGTTAAGCAGCCATAGTGTGTTTTCTGCATGTGTGACTCTGTTCTGTTTTGTAATTCAGTTCAAGTGTAACGGTTTTTACATTCCCTCTATCAGTGATACCTTATGAGAAGTGTCCTTTTCTGTGTGACTTATTTCACTTAGAATCGTCGTACCTAAATCCACTCATCATGCTGCTACTAGCCTTATGACATTGATTTCACGGCTGAGTGATATTCCATTGTACATAAGGACCACAACTTCTTTATCCATTTTTCTCTTTCCTGGGATATTGAAGGTGGAATGAAGTGGAGGTCCTTGTCAACAGAGCAGCCCTAAACTTTGGGGTGCTTGTGTCTTGCTGATTTTTAATTTTCCCAATTTATAACCCCATGAGTGGAAGTGCCCTATGCTCTCTAAGCTTTGCTTTTTAGACGTTTCAGGACTCACCGTACACTTCTCCAGAGTGGCTGTTGACAATTTACATCCCGCCCATCAGTGTAGCAAGGCTCCCATTTCTCCATGGCCTGTCCTGCATTTCTGGTTTTGACACTTTTTTCAGCATGGCCCTTTTGACCGATGGGAAGCGAGACTTCTTTGTAGCGCTGATTTGCCTTTCCAGGTTGCTTGGTTGGCCAAAAAGGGCGTATGCGTTTTTTCCTGAATATATTCAGGAAAAAACGCATACGCCCTTTTTGGCCAAGGGCATCATTGTCAACGTTTTGCCGCTTTTCATGTGCTTTAAAGGCGATTCGAATCTACCTCGTGAAATCTGTTTCCTGCAATTCTGCCTTGATTTCAAATCCTCTTCTTTGCCTTCCCTCAATATATTTGTGGACGAGAGGTATCATTTATAACTCTGCAGGTTTGTGAATTGCAGTGCCCTGAACCTCCATTTTACAACTCGCGTTTTTGGGAGATGGCCGCAAAAGCGCAGGATGGCTTCAGGCCCTGTTCTGGTTCCGGGGGGCAGGCGGAGCCTGTGGTTAATTCTTCTTCCTGATGGGAAAATAGAGTGACCTCTGCGTGTCCCAACACCAAGAGCTAGTCTCTCATTGGTTCCACGTCTTCCCGTTCATCCTCAGGACAAATTGCAACCTGTACGGAACAGGAGGTTAAAGGTGCTGATGCTCCAAGGAGGGAGATTGCTAGTAAAGTGGCTGGAATGGCGAACCCGAGCACAAGGAGATGAGAAATGAGGTGCGTTTTAGAAACCTTTCCCCATCACACGGTGTACCATCTTCTGGGTTTCTCATGCATGTTTTCGATGGAGGAAGATGCCCTTGAACCTGGAGATTTGGGACCCATGCGATGGGTACCACGCAGTATTACTTTAAAGGGTCTGCGTTTGCTCACCCAACCTCACCAAACCTCTCAGCCTCAAGAGTGTCCACCCTTATGTCTCATCCAGCTGTGGGTCTAGATATGGTCAATCCAGGTTGGATCACAGCCCCTGAACGCATTGTGTAAGAATTTCGCTCTCTTTCACTGTCTTTGTTTCATGGGTTTGAAAAAGTAATTTATTCTTATAATGGGGTTTAGCTGCTTTTCACTGCTGTGTTTATGCCGCTTTACACCCACTTGACACACTAACAGAGAGATATGAATACATAGGTTTTAAGATTATTACTAGTCAGATATATTCTTGTGCGGTGAATAGGGCGTGTTGAGTCCAGTTCTCTGAGCAAGGAGTAGGTCTTGTCTATTACATATTGGGTTTATGGAACGGTATCTGAGCTAATTTGAAACCCTTGTTTTATGTATCACCCCACCTCCCCTTTCCCGTTAAGCAGCCATAGTGTGTTTTCTGCATGTGTGACTCCGTTCTGTTTTGTAATTCAGTTCAAGTGTAACGGTTTTTACATTCCCTCTATCAGTGATACCTTATGAGAAGTGTCCTTTTCTGTGTGACTTACTTCACTTAGAATCGTCGTACCTAAGTCCACTCATCATGCTGCTACTAGCCTTATGACATTGATTTCATGGCTGAGTGATATTCCTTTGTACATAAGGACCACAACTCTTTTATCCATTTTTCTCTTTCCTGGGATATTGAAGGTGGAATGAAGTGGAGGTCCTTGTCAACAGACCAGCCCTAATCTTTGGGGTGCTTGTGTCTTGCTGATTTTTCATTTTCCCAATTTATACCCCCATGAGTAGAAGTGCCCTATGCTCTCTAAGCTTTGTTTTTTAGATGTTTCAGGACTCACCGTACGCTTCTCCAGAGTGGCTGTTGGCAATTTACATCCCGCCCATCAGTGTAGCAAGGCTCCCATTTCTCCATGGCCTGTCCTGCATTTCTGGTTTTGACACTTTTTTCAGCATGGCCTTTTTAACCGAAGGGAAGCGAGACATCTTTGTAGCGCTGATTTGCCTTTCCAGGTTGCTTGGTTGGCCAAAAAGGGCGTATGCGTTTTTTCCTGAATATATTCAGGAAAAAACGCATACGCCCTTTTTGGCCAAGGGCATCATTGTCAACGTTTTTCCGCTTTTCATGTGCTTTAAAGGCGATTCGAATCTACCTCCTGAAATCTGTTTCCTGCAATTCTGCCTTGATTTCAAATCCTCTTCTTTGCCTTCCCTCAATATATTTGTGGACGAGAGTTATCATTTATAACTCTGCAGGTTTGTGAATTGCAGTGCCCTGAACCTCCATTTTACAACTCGCTTTTTAGGGAGCTGGCCGCAATAGCGCAGGATGGCTTCAGGCCCTGTTCTGGTTCCGGGGGGCAGGCTGAGCCTGTGGTTAATTCTTCTTCCTGATGGGAAAATAGAGTGACCTGTGCCTGTCCCAACACCAAGAGCTAGTCTCTCATTGGTTCCACGTCTTCCCGTTCATCCTCAGGACAAATTGCAACCTGTACGGAACAGGAGGTTAAAGGTGATGATGCTCCAAGTAGGGAGATTGCTAGTAAAGGGCTGGAATAGCGAATCCGGGCACAAGGAGATGAGAAATGAGGTGCGTTTTAGAAACCTTTCCACATCACACGGTGTACCATCTTCTGGGTTTCTCATGCATGTTTTCGATGTAGGAAGATGCCCTTGAACCTGGAGATATGGGACCCATGCGATGGGTACCATGCAGTATTACTTTAAAGGGTCTGCGTTTGCTCACCCAACCTCACCAAACCTCTCAGCCCCAAGAGTGTCCACCCTTATGTCTCATCCAGCTGTGGGTCTAGATATGGTCAATCCAGGTTGCATCACAGCCCGTGAACGCATTGTGTAAGAATTTCTATCTCTTTCACTGTCTTTGTTTCATGGGTTTTTCAAAGTAATTTATTTTTATAATGGGGTTTAGCTGCTTTTCACTGCTGTGTTTATGCCGCTTTACACCCACTTGACACACTAACAGAGAGATATCAATACATAGGTTTTAAGATTATTACTAGTCAGATATATTCTTGTGCGGTGAATAGGGCGTGTTGAGTCCAGTTCTCTGAGCAAGGAGTAGGTCTTGTCTATTACATATTGGGTTTATGGAACGGTATCTGAGCTAATTTGAAACCCTTGTTTTATGTATCACCCCACCTCACCTTTCCCGTTAAGCAGCCATAGTGTGTTTTCTGCATGTGTGACTCTGTTCTGTTTTGTAATTCAGTTCAAGTGTAACGGTTTTTACATTCCCTCTATCAGTGATACCTTATGAGAAGTGTCCTTTTCTGTGTGACTTATTTCACTTAGAATCGTCGTACCTAAATCCACTCATCATGCTGCTACTAGCCTTATGACATTGATTTCACGGCTGAGTGATATTCCATTGTACATAAGGACCACAACTTCTTTATCCATTTTTCTCTTTCCTGGGATATTGAAGGTGGAATGAAGTGGAGGTCCTTGTCAACAGAGCAGCCCTAAACTTTGGGGTGCTTGTGTCTTGCTGATTTTTAATTTTCCCAATTTATAACCCCATGAGTGGAAGTGCCCTATGCTCTCTAAGCTTTGCTTTTTAGACGTTTCAGGACTCACCGTACACTTCTCCAGAGTGGCTGTTGACAATTTACATCCCGCCCATCAGTGTAGCAAGGCTCCCATTTCTCCATGGCCTGTCCTGCATTTCTGGTTTTGACACTTTTTTCAGCATGGCCCTTTTGACCGATGGGAAGCGAGACTTCTTTGTAGCGCTGATTTGCCTTTCCAGGTTGCTTGGTTGGCCAAAAAGGGCGTATGCGTTTTTTCCTGAATATATTCAGGAAAAAACGCATACGCCCTTTTTGGCCAAGGGCATCATTGTCAACGTTTTGCCGCTTTTCATGTGCTTTAAAGGCGATTCGAATCTACCTCGTGAAATCTGTTTCCTGCAATTCTGCCTTGATTTCAAATCCTCTTCTTTGCCTTCCCTCAATATATTTGTGGACGAGAGGTATCATTTATAACTCTGCAGGTTTGTGAATTGCAGTGCCCTGAACCTCCATTTTACAACTCGCGTTTTTGGGAGATGGCCGCAAAAGCGCAGGATGGCTTCAGGCCCTGTTCTGGTTCCGGGGGGCAGGCTGAGCCTGTGGTTAATTCTTCTTCCTGATGGGAAAATAGAGTGACCTCTGCGTGTCCCAACACCAAGAGCTAGTCTCTCATTGGTTCCACGTCTTCCCGTTCATCCTCAGGACAAATTGCAACCTGTACGGAACAGGAGGTTAAAGGTGCTGATGCTCCAAGGAGGGAGATTGCTAGTAAAGTGGCTGGAATGGCGAACCCGAGCACAAGGAGATGAGAAATGAGGTGCGTTTTAGAAACCTTTCCCCATCACACGGTGTACCATCTTCTGGGTTTCTCATGCATGTTTTCGATGGAGGAAGATGCCCTTGAACCTGGAGATTTGGGACCCATGCGATGGGTACCACGCAGTATTACTTTAAAGGGTCTGCGTTTGCTCACCCAACCTCACCAAACCTCTCAGCCTCAAGAGTGTCCACCCTTATGTCTCATCCAGCTGTGGGTCTAGATATGGTCAATCCAGGTTGGATCACAGCCCCTGAACGCATTGTGTAAGAATTTCGCTCTCTTTCACTGTCTTTGTTTCATGGGTTTGAAAAAGTAATTTATTCTTATAATGGGGTTTAGCTGCTTTTCACTGCTGTGTTTATGCCCCTTTACACCCACTTGACACACTAACAGAGAGATATGAATACATAGGTTTTAAGATTATTACTAGTCAGATATATTCTTGTGCGGTGAATAGGGCGTGTTGAGTCCAGTTCTCTGAGCAAGGAGTAGGTCTTGTCTATTACATATTGGGTTTATGGAACGGTATCTGAGCTAATTTGAAACCCTTGTTTTATGTATCACCCCACCTCCCCTTTCCCGTTAAGCAGCCATAGTGTGTTTTCTGCATGTGTGACTCCGTTCTGTTTTGTAATTCAGTTCAAGTGTAACGGTTTTTACATTCCCTCTATCAGTGATACCTTATGAGAAGTGTCCTTTTCTGTGTGACTTACTTCACTTAGAATCGTCGTACCTAAGTCCACTCATCATGCTGCTACTAGCCTTATGACATTGATTTCATGGCTGAGTGATATTCCTTTGTACATAAGGACCACAACTCTTTTATCCATTTTTCTCTTTCCTGGGATATTGAAGGTGGAATGAAGTGGAGGTCCTTGTCAACAGACCAGCCCTAATCTTTGGGGTGCTTGTGTCTTGCTGATTTTTCATTTTCCCAATTTATACCCCCATGAGTAGAAGTGCCCTATGCTCTCTAAGCTGTGTTTTTTAGATGTTTCAGGACTCACCGTACGCTTCTCCAGAGTGGCTGTTGGCAATTTACATCCCGCCCATCAGTGTAGCAAGGCTCCCATTTCTCCATGGCCTGTCCTGCATTTCTGGTTTTGACACTTTTTTCAGCATGGCCCTTTTAACCGATGGGAAGCGAGACTTCTTTGTAGCGCTGATTTGCCTTTCCAGGTTGCTTGGTTGGCCAAAAAGGGCGTATGCGTTTTTTCCTGAATATATTCAGGAAAAAACGCATACGCCCTTTTTGGCCAAGGGCATCATTGTCAACGTTTTGCCGCTTTTCATGTGCTTTAAAGGCGATTCGAATCTACCTCGTGAAATCTGTTTCCTGCAATTCTGCCTTGATTTCAAATCCTCTTCTTTGCCTTCCCTCAATATATTTGTGGACGAGAGTTATCATTTATAACTCTGCAGGTTTGTGAATTGCAGTGCCCTGAACCTCCATTTTACAACTCGATTTTTAGGGAGCTGGCCGCAATAGCGCAGGATGGCTTCAGGCCCTGTTCTTGATCCGGGGGGCAGGCGGAGCCTGTGGTTAATTCTTCTTCCTGATGGGAAAATAGAGTGACCTGTGCCTGTCCCAACACCAAGAGCTAGTCTCTCATTGGTTCCACGTCTTCCCGTTCATCCTCAGGACAAATTGCAACCTGTACGGAACAGGAGGTTAAAGGTGATGATGCTCCAAGTAGAGAGATTGCTAGTAAAGCGGCTGGAATAGCGAATCCGGGCACAAGGAGATGAGAAATGAGGTGCGTTTTAGAAACCTTTCCACATCACACGGTGTACCATCTTCTGGGTTTCTCATGCATGTTTTCGATGTAGGAAAATGCCCTTGAACCTGGAGATATGGGACCCATGCGATGGGTACCATGCAGTATTACTTTAAAGGGTCTGCGTTTGCTCACCCAACCTCACCAAACCTCTCAGCCCCAAGAGTGTCCACCCTTATGTCTCATCCAGCTGTGGGTCTAGATATGGTCAATTCAGGTTGCATCACAGCCCGTGAACGCATTGTGTAAGAATTTCTATCTCTTTCACTGTCTTTGTTTCATGGGTTTTTCAAAGTAATTTATTTTTATAATGGGGTTTAGCTGCTTTTCACTGCTGTGTTTATGCCGCTTTACACCCACTTGACACACTAACAGAGAGATATCAATACATAGGTTTTAAGATTATTACTAGTCAGATATATTCTTGTGCGGTGAATAGGGCGTGTTGAGTCCAGTTCTCTGAGCAAGGAGTAGGTCTTGTCTATTACATATTGGGTTTATGGAACGGTATCTGAGCTAATTTGAAACCCTTGTTTTATGTATCACCCCACCTCACCTTTCCCGTTAAGCAGCCATAGTGTGTTTTCTGCATGTGTGACTCTGTTCTGTTTTGTAATTCAGTTCAAGTGTAACGGTTTTTACATTCCCTCTATCAGTGATACCTTATGAGAAGTGTCCTTTTCTGTGTGACTTATTTCACTTAGAATCGTCGTACCTAAATCCACTCATCATGCTGCTACTAGCCTTATGACATTGATTTCATGGCTGAGTGATATTCCATTGTACATAAGGACCACAACTTCTTTATCCATTTTTCTCTTTCCTGGGATATTGAAGGTGGAATGAAGTGGAGGTCCTTGTCAACAGAGCAGCCCTAAACTTTGGGGTGCTTGTGTCTTGCTGATTTTTCATTTTCCCAATTTATACCCCCATGAGTGGAAGTGCCCTATGCTCTCTAAGCTGTGTTTTTTAGATGTTTCAGGACACACCGTACTCTTCTCCAGAGTGGCTGTTGGCAATTTACATCCCGCCCATCAGTGTAGCAAGGCTCCCATTTCTCCATGGCCTGTCCTGCATTTCTGGTTTTGACACTTTTTTCAGCATGGCCCTTTTAACCGATGGGAAGCGAGACTTCTTTGTAGCGCTGATTTGCCTTTCCAGGTTGCTTGGTTGGCCAAAAAGGGCGTATGCGTTTTTTCCTGAATATATTCAGGAAAAAACGCATACGCCCTTTTTGGCCAAGGGCATCATTGTCAACGTTTTGCCGCTTTTCATGTGCTTTAAAGGCGATTCGAATCTACCTCGTGAAATCTGTTTCCTGCAATTCTGCCTTGATTTCAAATCCTCTTCTTTGCCTTCCCTCAATATATTTGTGGACGAGAGTTATCATTTATAACTCTGCAGGTTTGTGAATTGCAGTGCCCTGAACCTCCATTTTACAACTCGCATTTTTGGGAGATGGCCGCAAAAGCGCAGGATGGCTTCAGGCCCTGTTCTTGATCCGGGGGGCAGGCAGAGCCTGTGGTTAATTCTTCTTCCTGATGGGAAAATAGAGTGACCTGTGCCTGTCCCAACACCAAGAGCTAGTCTCTCATTGGTTCCACGTCTTCCCGTTCATCTTCAGGACAAATTGCAACCTGTACGGAACAGGAGGTTAAAGGTGATGATGCTCCAAAGAGGGAGATTGCTAGTAAAGTGGCTGGAATGGCAAACCCGGGCACAGGCAGATGAGAAATGAGGTGCGTTTTAGAAACCTTTCCCCATCACACGGTGTACCATCTTCTGGGTATCTCATGCATGTTTACGATGTAGGAAGATGCCCTTCAACCTGGAGATTTGGGACCCATGCGATGGGTACCACGCAGTATTACTTTAAAGGGTCTGCGTTTGCTCACCCAACCTCACCAAACCTCTCAGCCGCAACAGTGTCCACCCTTATGTCTCATCCAGCTGTGGGTCTAGATATGGTCAATCCAGGTTGCATCACAGCCCCTGAACGCATTGTGTAAGAATTTCTCTCTCTTTCACTGTCTTTGTTTCATGGGTTTTTCAAAGTAATTTATTTTTATAATGGGGTTTAGCTGCTTTTCACTGCTGTGTTTATGCCGCTTTTTACCCACTTGACACACTAACAGAGAGATATCAATACATAGGTTTTAAGATTATTACTAGTCAGATATATTCTTGTGCGGTGAATAGGGCGTGTTGAGTCCAGTTCTCTGAGCAAGGAGTAGGTCTTGTCTATTACATATTGGGTTTATGGAACGGTATCTGAGCTAATTTGAAACCCTTGTTTTATGTATCACCCCACCTCACCTTTCCCGTTAAGCAGCCATAGTGTGTTTTCTGCATGTGTGACTCTGTTCTGTTTTGTAATTCAGTTCAAGTGTAACGGTTTTTACATTCCCTCTATCAGTGATACCTTATGAGAAGTGTCCTTTTCTGTGTGACTTATTTCACTTAGAATCGTCGTACCTAAATCCACTCATCATGCTGCTACTAGCCTTATGACATTGATTTCATGGCTGAGTGATATTCCATTGTACATAAGGACCACAACTTCTTTATCCATTTTTCTCTTTCCTGGGATATTGAAGGTGGAATGAAGTGGAGGTCCTTGTCAACAGAGCAGCCCTAAACTTTGGGGTGCTTGTGTCTTGCTGATTTTTCATTTTCCCAATTTATAACCCCATGAGTGGAAGTACCCTATGCTCTCTAAGCTTTGTTTTTTAGATGTTTCAGGACTCACCGTACGCTTCTCCAGAGTGGCTGTTGGCAATTTACATCCCGCCCATCAGTGTAGCAAGGCTCCCATTTCTCCATGGCCTGTCCTGCATTTCTGGTTTTGACACTTTTTTCAGCATGGCCTTTTTAACCGAAGGGAAGCGAGACATCTTTGTAGCGCTGATTTGCCTTTCCAGGTTGCTTGGTTGGCCAAAAAGGGCGTATGCGTTTTTTCCTGAATATATTCAGGAAAAAACGCATACGCCCTTTTTGGCCAAGGGCATCATTGTCAACGTTTTTCCGCTTTTCATGTGCTTTAAAGGCGATTCGAATCTACCTCCTGAAATCTGTTTCCTGCAATTCTGCCTTGATTTCAAATCCTCTTCTTTGCCTTCCCTCAATATATTTGTGGACGAGAGTTATCATTTATAACTCTGCAGGTTTGTGAATTGCAGTGCCCTGAACCTCCATTTTACAACTCGCTTTTTAGGGAGCTGGCCGCAATAGCGCAGGATGGCTTCAGGCCCTGTTCTGGTTCCGGGGGGCAGGCTGAGCCTGTGGTTAATTCTTCTTCCTGATGGGAAAATAGAGTGACCTGTGCCTGTCCCAACACCAAGAGCTAGTCTCTCATTGGTTCCACGTCTTCCCGTTCATCCTCAGGACAAATTGCAACCTGTACGGAACAGGAGGTTAAAGGTGATGATGCTCCAAGTAGGGAGATTGCTAGTAAAGGGCTGGAATAGCGAATCCGGGCACAAGGAGATGAGAAATGAGGTGCGTTTTAGAAACCTTTCCACATCACACGGTGTACCATCTTCTGGGTTTCTCATGCATGTTTTCGATGTAGGAAGATGCCCTTGAACCTGGAGATATGGGACCCATGCGATGGGTACCATGCAGTATTACTTTAAAGGGTCTGCGTTTGCTCACCCAACCTCACCAAACCTCTCAGCCCCAAGAGTGTCCACCCTTATGTCTCATCCAGCTGTGGGTCTAGATATGGTCAATCCAGGTTGCATCACAGCCCGTGAACGCATTGTGTAAGAATTTCTATCTCTTTCACTGTCTTTGTTTCATGGGTTTTTCAAAGTAATTTATTTTTATAATGGGGTTTAGCTGCTTTTCACTGCTGTGTTTATGCCGCTTTACACCCACTTGACACACTAACAGAGAGATATCAATACATAGGTTTTAAGATTATTACTAGTCAGATATATTCTTGTGCGGTGAATAGGGCGTGTTGAGTCCAGTTCTCTGAGCAAGGAGTAGGTCTTGTCTATTACATATTGGGTTTATGGAACGGTATCTGAGCTAATTTGAAACCCTTGTTTTATGTATCACCCCACCTCACCTTTCCCGTTAAGCAGCCATAGTGTGTTTTCTGCATGTGTGACTCTGTTCTGTTTTGTAATTCAGTTCAAGTGTAACGGTTTTTACATTCCCTCTATCAGTGATACCTTATGAGAAGTGTCCTTTTCTGTGTGACTTATTTCACTTAGAATCGTCGTACCTAAATCCACTCATCATGCTGCTACTAGCCTTATGACATTGATTTCACGGCTGAGTGATATTCCATTGTACATAAGGACCACAACTTCTTTATCCATTTTTCTCTTTCCTGGGATATTGAAGGTGGAATGAAGTGGAGGTCCTTGTCAACAGAGCAGCCCTAAACTTTGGGGTGCTTGTGTCTTGCTGATTTTTAATTTTCCCAATTTATAACCCCATGAGTGGAAGTGCCCTATGCTCTCTAAGCTTTGCTTTTTAGACGTTTCAGGACTCACCGTACACTTCTCCAGAGTGGCTGTTGACAATTTACATCCCGCCCATCAGTGTAGCAAGGCTCCCATTTCTCCATGGCCTGTCCTGCATTTCTGGTTTTGACACTTTTTTCAGCATGGCCCTTTTGACCGATGGGAAGCGAGACTTCTTTGTAGCGCTGATTTGCCTTTCCAGGTTGCTTGGTTGGCCAAAAAGGGCGTATGCGTTTTTTCCTGAATATATTCAGGAAAAAACGCATACGCCCTTTTTGGCCAAGGGCATCATTGTCAACGTTTTGCCGCTTTTCATGTGCTTTAAAGGCGATTCGAATCTACCTCGTGAAATCTGTTTCCTGCAATTCTGCCTTGATTTCAAATCCTCTTCTTTGCCTTCCCTCAATATATTTGTGGACGAGAGGTATCATTTATAACTCTGCAGGTTTGTGAATTGCAGTGCCCTGAACCTCCATTTTACAACTCGCGTTTTTGGGAGATGGCCGCAAAAGCGCAGGATGGCTTCAGGCCCTGTTCTGGTTCCGGGGGGCAGGCTGAGCCTGTGGTTAATTCTTCTTCCTGATGGGAAAATAGAGTGACCTGTGCCTGTCCCAACACCAAGAGCTAGTCTCTCATTGGTTCCACGTCTTCCTGTTCATCCTCAGGACAAATTGCAACCTGTACGGAACAGGAGGTTAAAGGTGCTGATGCTCCAAGTAGGGAGATTGCTAGTAAAGCGGCTGGAATAGCGAACCCGGGCAGAAGGAGATGAGAAATGAGGTGCGTTTTAGAAACCTTTCCCCATCACACGGTGTACCATCTTCTGGGTTTCTCATGCATGTTTTCGATGTAGGAAGATGCCCTTGAACCTGGAGATTTGTGACCCATGCGATGGGTACCATGCAGTATTACTTTAAAGGGTCTGCGTTTGCTCACCCAACCTCACCAAACCTCTCAGCCCCAAGAGTGTCCACCCTTATGTCTCATCCAGCTGTGGGTCTAGATATGGTCAATCCAGGTTGCATCACAGCCCCTGAACGCATTGTGTAAGAATTTCGCTCTCTTTCACTGTCTTTATTTCATGGGTTTTTCAAAGTAATTTATTTTTATAATGGGGTTTAGCTGCTTTTCACTGCTGTGTTTATGCCGCTTTACACCCACTTGACACACTAACAGAGAGATATGAATACATAGGTTTTAAGATTATTACTAGTCAGATATATTCTTGTGCGGTGAATAGGGCGTGTTGAGTCCAGTTCTCTGAGCAAGGAGTAGGTCTTGTCTATTACATATTGGGTTTATGGAACGGTATCTGAGCTAATTTGAAACACTTGTTTTATGTATCACCCCACCTCACCTTTCCCGTTAAGCAGCCATAGTGTGTTTTCTGCATGTGTGACTCTGTTCTGTTTTGTAATTCAGTTCAAGTGTAACGGTTTTTACATTCCCTCTATCAGTGATACCTTATGAGAAGTGTCCTTTTCTGTGTGACTTATTTCACTTAGAATCGTCGTACCTAAATCCACTCATCATGCTGCTACTAGCCTTATGACATTGATTTCACGGCTGAGTGATATTCCATTGTACATAAGGACCACAACTTCTTTATCCATTTTTCTCTTTCCTGGGATATTGAAGGTGGAATGAAGTGGAGGTCCTTGTCAACAGAGCAGCCCTAAACTTTGGGGTGCTTGTGTCTTGCTGATTTTTCATTTTCCCAATTTATACCCCCATGAGTGGAAGTGCCCTATGCTCTCTAAGCTGTGTTTTTTAGACGTTTCAGGACACACCGTACTCTTCTCCAGAGTGGCTGTTGGCAATTTACATCCCGCCCATCAGTGTAGCAAGGCTCCCATTTCTCCATGGCCTGTCCTGCATTTCTGGTTTTGACACTTTTTTCAGCATGGCCCTTTTAACCGATGGGAAGCGAGACTTCTTTGTAGCGCTGATTTGCCTTTCCAGGTTGCTTGGTTGGCCAAAAAGGGCGTATGCGTTTTTTCCTGAATATATTCAGGAAAAAACGCATACGCCCTTTTTGGCCAAGGGCATCATTGTCAACGTTTTGCCGCTTTTCATGTGCTTTAAAGGCGATTCGAATCTACCTCCTGAAATCTGTTTCCTGCAATTCTGCCTTGATTTCAAATCCTCTTCTTTGCCTTCCCTCAATATATTTGTGGACGAGAGTTATCATGTATAACTCTGCAGGTTTGTGAATTGCAGTGCCCTGAACCTCCATTTTACAACTCGCGTTTTTGGGAGATGGCCGCAAAAGCGCAGGATGGCTTCAGGCCCTGTTCTTGATCCGGGGGGCAGGCGGAGCCTGTGGTTAATTCTTCTTCCTGATGGGAAAATAGAGTGACCTGTGCCTGTCCCAACACCAAGAGCTAGTCTCTCATTGGTTCCACGTCTTCCCGTTCATCCTCAGGACAAATTGCAACCTGTACGGAACAGGAGGTTAAAGGTGCTGATGCTCCAAGGAGGGAGATTGCTAGTAAAGTGGCTGGAATGGCAAACCCGGGCACAGGCAGATGAGAAATGAGGTGCGTTTTAGAAACCTTTCCCCATCACACGGTGTACCATCTTCTGGGTATCTATGCATGTTTACGATGTAGGAAGATGCCCTTCAACCTGGAGATTTGGGACCCATGCGATGGGTACCACACAGTATTACTTTAAAGGGTCTGCGTTTGCTCACCCAACCTCACCAAACCTCTCAGCCGCAACAGTGTCCACCCTTATGTCTCATCCAGCTGTGGGTCTAGATATGGTCAATCCAGGTTGCATCACAGCCCCTGAACGCATTGTGTAAGAATTTCTCTCTCTTTCACTGTCTTTGTTTCATGGGTTTTTCAAAGTAATTTATTTTTATAATGGGGTTTAGCTGCTTTTCACTGCTGTGTTTATGCCGCTTTTTACCCACTTGACCCACTAACAGAGAGATATCAATACGTAGGTTTTAAGATTATTACTAGTCAGATATATTCTTGTGCGGTGAATAGGGCGTGTTGAGTCCAGTTCTCTGAGCAAGGAGTAGGTCTTGTCTATTACATATTGGGTTTATGGAACGGTATCTGAGCTAATTTGAAACCCTTGTTTTATGTATCACCCCACCTCACCTTTCCCGTTAAGCAGCCATAGTGTGTTTTCTGCATGTGTGACTCTGTTCTGTTTTGTAATTCAGTTCAAGTGTAACGGTTTTTACATTCCCTCTATAAGTGATACCTTATGAGAAGTGTCCTTTTCTGTGTGACTTATTTCACTTAGAGTCGTCGTACCTAAATCCACTCATCATGCTGCTACTAGCCTTATGACATTGATTTCACGGCTGAGTGATATTCCATTGTACATAAGGACCACAACTTCTTTATCCATTTTTCTCTTTCCTGCGATATTGAAGGTGGAATGAAGTGGAGGTCCTTGTCAACAGAGCAGCCCTAAACTTTGGGGTGCTTGTGTCTTGCTGATTTTTCATTTTCCCAATTTATACCCCCATGAGTGGAAGTGCCCTATGCTCTCTAAGCTGTGTTTTTTAGACGTTTCAGGACTCACCGTACACTTCTCCAGAGTGGCTGTTGACAATTTACATCCCGCCCATCAGTGTAGCAAGGCTCCCATTTCTCCATGGCCTGTCC